>NC_092336.1:242357500-242672500 GCF_046630445.1 Rutidosis leptorrhynchoides
TACGCTTACTTTAACCTTATCTGAATTACAAATTTTATCGCATTTACTTTATCTATCTTATAAATTAGAAAATCCCAAAATAAACATTCACTACTCCCTAACTATCTTAGGCTAAAATATAGGTTCGATGTTACTGATATCTCAAAAATACGACTCTAGGTCATACTTCCCTTACTTATAAGGAGTAGAAAGATTTAGGCCCCGCTAAATATAAATTTAAAACAAGTACCCTCTCCCACGAGTGGCTGATCTCGGCGAGTCACGGCCTAACGACACCGCGCAATAAAAACCGTCCGTTTCGACCATATCAAGAGAAGAGACTATAGTTTTTGGCGCCGCTACCGGGGAACTGGTATTGGGCAATACTGCTCTCTATCAAACTTATTCACAAGCATTTAGTGGTGTCTAAGAAAGACAATTATACACGGACTTGGTTATTGGATTTTCCGAACAGTCGCCAATTATATTGGGACCAAAAGGATCCAGCCTCTCCGTAGTTGGCCTGGCCACTTGGTTTGTTGAATAGTTCGTGCGAAGCTCTGTTACCGAAATTCCAAGGAATCAGTCGCCAGAACCAAAAACATATTCCACCATAGGATAGTTAGTTAATTAGAGAACTTTGGATTACTTTAGACTACCTTAGATTAGATTACCTTAGATTACTTTATACTACCTTCGATTAGATTACCTTAGATTACATTAGATTATCTTAGATTAACTTAGTTTAGTTTAGCTTATTATAATTTAGTTTATTTGCAGAGAATTAAAAACAAAAAAGGCATACCTAGTGTATGACCCAAACCCGATCTAGACCAGGGCCGTTGTTATTCGTACCTGATTCAGACGCAATAATCTCTAAAGCACGCAAGGAAGCGAGAATCAGAAACCAAATGGCGTTACGTGTTACTTTAGCAGAAAATACCAAACCCTCGATTGAAGGTCGAGGAGGACCAATCAGATTTCCAGAGATTCAAGGACACTCGTTCGAATTAAAACATCACATCATCCAGCTCATTCAGAATAGCTATCAGTTTCACGGATTACCGAATGATGATCCTAATTCTCACCTTGATAAATTCATATCTCTTTCGAACTCCTACAAATAGCCAGGGATAGGACAAGATATAGTCCGGCTATACTTGTTCCCTTATTCTCTCACTCATCATGCACAAACTTGGTTTGAAGGATTAGAAAAAGATTCCATCACGTCATGGACAGAGATGGCTACTAAATTCCTAACCAAATATTTCCCTCCTTCTAAACAAACCAAACTGAAGAATGACATCATTAACTTTAAACAAAGTTACGATGAATCTCTTTACACAGCATGAGAGCATTTCAAAACCCTGCTGAAGAAATTCCCTAATCACCAGCTAGAATGGTCAGCCCAAATCTGCACCTTCTACAATGGTCTTAAAGTAAATCATAGGACAACAATCGATGCAGCAGCTCAAGGGAATCTGATGAACCAAACCGCAGACGGAGCATGGGAATTGCTCGAGAACATGACGATGCATCATCATGACTGGAACAGTGGTGAAACAACTTCATCATCTGCACCACTCTCCGCACTTAACAATCAAACAAAGGCCATCAAATCCCTCACGGACAAAATGGAATCTCTTGCCAAACAATTTGGAGAATTGAAGACGCAGCCGCAGCAGGTTAACCAAGCTCGGGCTTGTGTTAATTGTACCACCCGCAGCCCACTGAAGATTATCAAGTTGAGTAAGAAAACCCTGACGGTTCAGTCTGTTACGTCCAATACCCAGCTCGTCCACCAAATCCCGGATTCAATCAACCACCTAGGGTTAATAAATTTCAGCGAAGCAATCAACCTTTTCGCCATCGCTATCCACCTTATCCATCCCAGCAATCTCAATTGACCTACGATCAACCACTTCCACTCACTGGTCCCCCAGTTGAGGAAAATTCCCCTACCACCCAGATTACAAAAGCAGCTAACCCCACTCTCGAAGCTGATGATCAGTTAACTCAGTTCATTCAAGGACAACAACAGCTAAATTAGAGAACTGCAACCAGACAAGATCAGACAGAGATACTAATGAGAAATCAATTGGCTCTGCTCAAAAGTTTGGAAACACAGCTCTGACAGTTATCACAATGCCTTGAAACCCGACTGCAGGGAAGATTGCCAAGTAATACTATCCAAAATCCCCACATAGAAGAAGAAAAGCAAATGGATTCCGTAATCCCAGAGGAAGAACCAAGGAGAAGATCAGCTAGGCTCAAGCACAAATCAAAATATACTCAGAAGCTGACCCCTGAAACTCCAGTTTGTGTACCTTATCCTGGAAGGCTACAAGAAGAACCATCCAAGCTTGATTCCTTCAAACTTGACGGCAGATTCTTGGACACCATGTCCAAAGTTCCCAACCAGAAGAGATACATCCGAAGGCTTCTTTCTACAAAGGAGAGGATACCAGACTCTAACAAAATTCCACTGAGTGAAGAATGCTCTGCATTACTCATAAACTCTCTACCACCTAAGCTAGGAGATACGGGCCGATTCATTTTCCCTTGTTCAATCTACCAATCTGGAACCATTCATGCGCTAGCAGATTTAGAAGCAAGTATCAACCTAATCCCCTGCTCTCTCTACAAGAGATTAGAGTTACGAGACTTGTCACCAACCAAAATGACAATCCAACTTGCCGATCATACAATTCGATATCCTAAGGGCATAGTTGAGAACGTCTTGGTGAAAGTCGACAAATTCTTGTATCCTACGGATTTCGTAGTGATGGATATCAAGGAAGACCTACAAACCCCAATAGTGTTAGGAAGACCTTTCATGAATACGGCTAGGACTATCATTGATGTGTACAATCAAACCATGATCTTACGATCACATGGGGAGAGCGTTACCTTCAAAATTGACCGACCAACCGATCTTTCTGGACAGGCAGAGATGTTTGCTATTTCCACCAGACGGATCACTTCCGATGACGAGTCACCACCAGCTGATGATATCGAAATGGGTGTCGAATCACAGTCTGCAGACGACCCAGAAATGGAAGAAGAAGATCTCAGCGAAGAAATAGAGGAAGAGGAAGAATCTGAGGAGGAAGAGGAAATGGAAGACGTAAAAGAAACTGCGACAGTACCCATTCCAAGCACTGAGCGTCATGAAGAAATAATGAGGCTTGAGACGGAAGATCACAGTTTAATCATTCGCTTCAAGAAGAAGACCGACAAGGCTGAGGTTAAGGATATAGAAATTGATTCTGTTAGTATCAAAGTGGAGAATCAGAATACTGAAGAAACCCATTCATCAAAGCAAGATACCGATGATGACGAGGAAGAGCATCATGAAGACATTCTGACCAACTCACACTCTCCAACCGAATCAGATCAAGGGGAGCCGGACTCTTCTTCAGATCGAATTCCTGTTATATCCATGCATGCAGACATGATCACCTTCATCAATGATACCGATGAATTTGAAGACATTCTCGAAGCCATCCGAAAGTCAACCATTGACTTTTCGCTACGCTTAACAGAACGAATTGTGGCTATCAGAGAAGAGCACTACCTTTATCTCCAAAGAGAAGACAATGATGTTGAAATCCTAGAAGAATGCATTCAAGACTTTATCAATTCTCTTCACGATCATATGTATCACGAAGAAAGGCAACGAGAGCATAATTCAGTAGTTCGCACTATTCTCGAAACAAGATTCTGTCGAGATCAGAAGATCATTTACTCTAGGGTTTATAACGCCTTAGCCGGATCTGCACTTCCGTTCTCATGAAACCAACGGGCACTACTGACTCTCATCCGGAAGCGTATGGATCTTTCCACTGGCCGCCCGACTTATCACTCTGATTTGCAGATGATAGAGGATATTCACAGCTTTTTCGCTCTCTTGGAAAGAGATAATTTTGAAAGCACACCAGAAAGGCTAGTAATTTACGTAACAATTGATCACCACGCTGATCTGATTATCAAAGAGTTACAGGACGCTGTTATGAAGGAAGCAATGCGAAACAATCCGTTCTCTCATCTTGAACCTGATCGAGTCAACATTGCCACCTATGTTACGAAGCAGCTATCACGTATCTTCCACGAGTCCGCGGATCCTAGTTTCACATTTAAAGCTGGATGTCGGGAGATATACTCAAAGACGGTGAAATTAATACTCGGATCAGGATTGCTGTTCACTTCTTTCCAGCTTCGTCTCTTAACTAATCTGTGCAAAGCAACCGACTCCTACTGTGGAGATCACCGTTCCGAAGACTTCAAAATTCTAAAGATACAGTTTCTAACATTGTTTGAAGACCTCAGAAATGAGCATCCCATCAGAGAAATCATCAACACCAGTACTGCTTCTATGATTGACATTCATGGGTCAACCAGCAGGGCTATGGATCATATTCTCATCAGACTTCAAGACTTATCTAGAGCCGAAACTGCACACTACTTATCTTTCAGAAGATCTTCAAGAGAAGTACCGGATTTGTTACCACTATTGGTCCGACACTTTCTCAGGACTTATCCACCAAGACTTACATTCCCTCGAGAAGACCAAGATCACAACCATCAGCGAGGAATGTTCGCTTTTTGAAGCATCACTACGGTCGAGCCAACAACCTTAAACAAAAGCGCTTCTCGGGAGGCAACCCGTGCAATAAAGTAGAGTAGAAGAATAAAGGATGACAAATGAGCCGATAAAGAAGCAAGGAAACCAGCCGCATCTGCTAGGGGTATTTCTTTCTTTTCACTACTAGCTCAAGATTCAAAATATGCCACATCCTAGCTTATCACTAAGTGTGGGTTAACACCCAAATCAAAACACTGGACAAATACTCCCAAATCTTCAACTAAAACTCCTAAGTGTGGGATACACTAGGAACATTGAGGACAATGTTCATCTAAGTATGGGATATTGGTATCTTTTTATGCTGTATTATAATAAACCATTACGAAGATTCTAAGTCCTTAAGCCAAATTTCAAAATTTTTGAAGAAACCATTTTCGAAAGAGTATTTTTGAAAACCTAAAACGTTTGTCAATAAAAATAAGGCTTAAGAAAGGTGGAATTCTTGTTAGATTGAAATCTCTAATAGAGCATTGCATGACTAAGGCATTATCGACCTAAATTGATTATGGTGAGGCACCCCAAATAAGACCAGCATTTATCTTTAATGCTTCACTATTTTTCATTGAGAGTGCCGATGTCTGTGCTCAGAATCAGAACTTGCTTTAGATCTGCATCTCCAAGCAGCAGAACGTGGTTCGGTTGTAATCAAAATAGCTACCCATTTGTCAAACATAAACCTTCCATACCTCCACTACTTCTACTCCACCACCACATCCATACCACCTTTACTATTTCTCGAAAAACCCAGAAAATGAGATTCCTTCTGAAAACCCGATGTAATAAACCTCTCAAGTATCATGGCAAAGGTCTTGAAAAAGTTTACCGGCAAAAAGTTTCTCGAGATGAAATCTCCAAAAAAAAAAATACATATATATGTATATATATATATATATATATATATATATATATATATATATATATATATATATATATTTCAAGTTCTGAAAAAAGGAGCAGAACTAAATAAGAGAAATGCCGAAGAGAACTCGACCGAAAATGATTATCAAATGAAGAAAAAGTTCAAAAGTGCTTCTTAAAATACTTCAACACTCCTATCTATCCGAATAAAAGTCTGTATAAAGACTACATTACCCGTTATCTCACCCTTTAAAAACAACTTCACTACCACTCCAAAATTCCTTCTCCATCATTGACAAATGACCTATAAAGCTGAGATTACTACCGTTCTCGCATTAGCACCAAGGATATGAGTCTTTATCAAGCCTATGATGATGGGTGCAGCATGACTGGCTATGAGCGTGCTTCATTTCATAGATCTATAGGGAACCCTAAACACCTGAGTGATTTGAGTGACCCGTGAAAGCTAACCTATGTCATGTAACCTCCTCGCATGATTGCAGAGATAATTTCAATCCTAACATAGATGACTCACCTTATCTTTTTGCTCTTATAATAAAAGCAAACCGCTTAGGATATTAGAAAAGAAACACCAAAAAGATTCTTAAGAATGAGAGTTTGCTTGAGGACAAGCAAAGTCTAAGTGTGGGATATTTGATATCGGCTAAAAAGTCACGTTTTCACCCCGGTATTAAGGCTCAAAAACAAGAAAGATTCGAACTTTATCGGTAAAATACCCACTTCGTCAGTTAGAATTGAAGAACAAGTAATTACGAAGGCGGTGCAAAAAGAATCAAGAGAATCAGAGCTAAAACGAAGATTCTAGAGCGAAAACGGTGAAAGACAAGAAATCAAGTTACGATCCAGGGAATCAAGGCTGACCAGCACACCATACGGCTTGCCATACGGCCTGCCTCTATGGATATGGCCTGCAAGATAAGCCCCACCAAGTGCCTTCACCATACGGCCTGCCAGCCATACGGCCTGCCAAATACGCCCCACCATACGGCCTGCCATATGGCCTGCCAGGCGTATTTTGGCATTTTGCTAGTCTATTTAATGGGTCTTTGTCATTCATTCCAACACACACTTTAATTCACTTCTTTCTCTCTCTTGTACAATATTAGTCATACTCTCAAGGACTTCGACTCCGTGCGGGAAACCTAGTACCTGGAGAAGAACGCTGAAGATTGTATTAGGAGCGGTCTGGAGTCAAGAAGTTGTCACTTTTGTATTCGGAACTCGTTTAATCTACTGGAACCTCTATCCTTTATCTTATATAATGTTTTATTATATTGTTGCCATGATTAGCGAGTAGTTATCTTTAGTGTATGCTATGATGTAAGCAGTTATAATGCCGAAATAATATTATGGTTTGTGTATGCTGTTGAAATGCTTTCCGATTATTCTTTAAATTCAATCGCTTTTCCAACTAATAGAACGTAGTAATAGGCTCTGTTATTGGGAAGTCGCGAACCCCGATCCAGAGTACACTATCTGTGTCACCCCTTGGTAAGAGAAGTCTATCGGATACAACGTAAGATCGACTGAGGCACACCGGTTGTAGTAAGTCTATCAAGCTTTGGATTCCGACTGAGGACTCTTTCGTAGTGAAACATCTGACTAGACCCTTAGTACATTGTCGGTCCTAGACCATGCTAGTGTAGTCAGCAGTTGTTGTAAGTTGTACCTCTACTAAGTAAGGCCATGGAACACGGTTAGTGTGTACCAGTACACTGTACCATAACGCGGTCTCAAGCATTGCACCCCCCTTGAGGGATTCTTAGTTAATTAAGGAACTGTTTGTTTAGACACATAAAGGATTGGACTGTTAGGATAACCGAACGTGTTCATGGAAGTCATCTTGACTTGGCCATGGTGTTCTTTATGGTTGAACTCTTTTTAAGGGCCTAACTATCTTTTACCAATCATTAACGAAAGCATTGAAACACATCACGTCTCTCGGATATTGTAAACCCTGTATTCTATTATGCTTAAGAAAATTTAGACCATTTTGGAATGTTAGTACGTCACCCAACCGAGTCGCTCAATTGGATGAGCTGTCTGAACGTGTATGCCTGTAGTCAGACTGCACGGGCGTCGGGGGTAAAGGACGTTGCTGTCTATTCAGAATCTTCAAGCCTAACGCAGTACCTAGTGACATGTCTTATGACTGGGGCGTTTAGGACCAGTGTAATGAATACAAGGCCTCTGCCTATTCATGAGCCAGCATTCCATAATCTCGGCAGAATAACTGATGAAGTCATAGTACGCGCTTACTTTAACCTTATCTGAATTATAAATTTTATCGCATTTACTTTATCTATCTTATAAATTAGAAAATCCCAAAATAAACATTCACTACTCCCTAACTATCTTAGGCTAAAATATAGGTTCGATGTTACTGATATCTCAAAAATACGACTCTAGGTCATACTTCCCTTACTTATAAGGAGTAGCAAGATTTAGGCCCCGCTAAATATAAATTTAAAACAAGTACCCTCTCCCGCGAGTGGCTGATCTCGGCGAGCCGCGGCCTAACGACACCGCGCAATAAAAACCATCCGTTTCGGCCATATCATACCTCTTCTTGCCATCCAACTCAATCGTTAGCCGATACACCCATTTATTTTGCAACGCCTTTTTATCATGAGGTAATTTCACTAGTGACCAAGTTTTGTTCTTCTCAAATGACCCTATCTCTTCTATCATGGCAAGCTTCCATTGTATGGATTCTTTAGATTGTCTCGCCTCAAAGTAACTCTCGGGTTCACCATTTTCGGTATAGAGCAAGTAGTTTGTTGTTGAAGAATACTTAGGATTAGGCTTAGGCACTATAGTAGAATGTCTTAGTGTAGGAGCAACCGGTATGGTTGTACCGGTTCCATCATCATCCTCCTCATCACTACAACTCCCATTATGTTCGGAACTATCACTGCTTTCCGAACCATCTTCATTATTAGCACTTTGTGACTCCTCACCATTATTCAACAATTCATTGTTACCCGAACTCCCACTTGAACCTGCAAGATCATCAATAGAAACATCATCAAAAGTAACATAATCCGGTTTAGGACTCCCCATTTCCGGTTTGCCATAAACCAAATCTTTATTAAAGGCAACACCACGCGACAGAACAACTTTTCTAGCATCGTTATCCCAACATCGATAACCCATCTCATCCGAACCGTAACCAATAAAAGTGCACCTTTTTGACTTAGCCTCAAGCTTGTCTCTATTCGCATCCTTGGTCTTCACATATGCATTGCACCCAAAGATTCTAAGATGACCATAATTCACTTTCTTAACTTGTCATTCTTCCTCAGAAATTCGAAAATCCAATGGCGTTGAGGGTCCCCTATTAATCAAATAAGTCGTCGTACTAGCCACATCCGCCCAAAACATCTTAGGTAAACCGACATGTAGTCTCATACTCTTAGCTCTTTCATTCAACGTACGATTCATACGTTCAGCGACCCCATTGTGTTACGGTGTCTCCGGTACTATTTTTAACATCTTAATACCGAGCTTTGCACAATGGTCTTTAAATTCAAGACTACCATATTCCCCTCCATTATCCGACTTTAAGCACTTCACTTTTAAATTAGTTTCATTCTCTACCATAGCTTTCCACTTCACAAAAGTATCAAATAGATCAAATTTAGCTTTAAGAAAATAGACCCATACCTTTCGAGTGGAGTCGTCAATGAAGGTGACATAATAGCGAGAACCTCCATGTGATTCTACATTCGTTGGACCAAACACATCCGTATGAAGTAGCTCTAATTTGTCCAACTTGGGCGCATTCCCTGATTTCCCAAAAGTCACTTTCTTTTGCTTCCCATATATACATGGTTCGCAAAACCTGAGTTCCACTTTCTCTAAATCCGGAATTCTCCCACTCAAAACAAGCATCTTTATACCTTTTTCATTCATATGTCCGAGCCATCAGTGCCATAGAGTAGAACTATCTCCAACATCAACCGTAGCAAACACCATGTTGTCATCAAACACCTCAATCATATAAAGCGTTCCCCTTTTATATCCACAAGCCACGACCCTACTACCCTTAACCACCTTCCAATGGCGATTTTCAAAAGTACCCACGATACCTTCCTCATCTAAATCACCAACCGAGATAAGCTTCGTTTTCAACTTAGGAATAAACCTCACATCTTTCAAAGTCCAATTAGAACCAAGAGTAGTCTTCAATACAACATCTCGTATACCTACGATTTCAAGCTTTTTATTGTTTGCCAATCAAACCTTACCTTGATACGATCAAAAATTCATCATCAAACTCCTAGTGGGTGAGGTATGAAGCGAAGCTTCCGAATCCAAAATTCAAGACTCCACCGAATCTTCAAATATACACAAAGGTGCATCATCCGTATCTTCCGTGGTATAGTTAACACCTTTCACTGGAGAATTTTCACAATTCTTTTAAAAGTGTCCCTTTTGATTGCAACCCTAACAAATAGCTTCACTTCGGTCCTTTGATGGATACCTCTTCTTAGACTTCTTCCTTTAGTGACCCGAACTTTTCCATGTTTATATATATTAAATGAATTTGATTTTTACATGATTAAATGTTTCCAACATGTTAAGCAATCAAACTTGTTAAGACTTGATAATTTGAAATGAGTTTCATGTAGACAATTGACCACCCAAGTTGACCGGCGATTCACGAACGTTAAAACTTGTAAAAATGATATGACGATATATATATGGATATACATATAGTTAACATGAGATTATGATAAGTGAGTATCTCCATAAGTATATTAACAATGAGTTATATACATAAAAACAAGACTACTAACTTAAGGATTTCGAAAAGAGACATATATGTAACGATTATCGTTGTAACGACATTTAAATGTATATATATCATATTAAGATATATTAATATATCATAATATCATGATAAGATAATAATTTAACATCTCATTAGATATAATAAACAATGGGTTAACAACATTAAATGAGATTGTTAACTTAAAGGTTTCAAAACAACACTTACATTTAACGACTAACGATGACTTAACGACTCAGTTATAATGTATATACATGTAGTGTATTTAGATGTATTAATATACTTTTGGAAGACTTCAAGACATATATCAAAACACTAATACTTAACAAAAATGGGTACAGTTACATTCCCATTCTTTTTTCATCAAGATTCTAGTCGTATTCATACCCGTATTATACACAGCTTCTAGACGTACTTACTATGGGTATATACCAATAGGAACTAGCATGGAATTCCACTCTTGATTATGTCATGTATGACTAATCAATTTTAACTTCTACCATGAACTAGTCAACTAACTAGAACTCCTTTTAACCCCACTCACCACTCACCACTTACCACTCATCATTCACTCCATTTCACTTCCAATTCTCTTTCTAATTCTCTCTCAACACACACACACACACACACTTATGAACGAATTTTTCCAGTAGCTAATCATCATCTTCATCAAAAATTACTTCAAGAATCAATCTATAATCATCTTAGGAAGAACACTTCAAGAACACTTCGAAAATCCTTTCAAGTTTACTAGTTTACATCTAAGCTTTCTAATCCATTCCAAGTAATCATCTAAGATCAAGAAACCTTTTTTATTTAAAGTAGGTTATCTTTCTTATTCAAGGTAATAATCATATTCAAACTTTGATTCAATTTCTATAACTATAAACTATCTTAATTCGAGTAAAAATCTTACTTGAACTTGTTTTTGTGTCATGATCGTACTTCAAGAACTTTCAAGCCATCCAAGATCCTTTGAAGCTAGATAATTTCTTGTCACTTCCAGTAGGTTTACCTACTAAACTTAAGGTAGTAATGATGTTCATAACATCATTCGATTCATACATATAAAACTATCTTATTCGAAGATTTAAACTTGTAATCACTAGAACATAGTTTAGTTAATTCTAAACTTGTTCGCAAATAAAGTTAATCCTTCTAACTTGAATTTTAAAATCAACTAAACACATGTTCTATATCTATATGATATGCTAACTTAATGATTTAAAACCTGGAAACACGAAAAACACCGTAAAACCGGACATACGCCGTCGTAGTAACACCGCGGGCTGTTTTGGGTTTGATAATTAAAAACTATGATAAAATTTGATTTAAAAGTTGTTCTTCTAGAAAATGATTTTTCTTATGAACATTAAACTATATCCAAAAATCATGGTTAAACTCAAAGTGGAAGTATGTTTTTCAAAATGGTCATCAAGACGTCGTTCTTTCGACTGAAATGACTACCTCTTACAAAAACGAATTGTAACTTATATTTCTGACTATAAACCTATACTTTTTCTATATAGATTCATAAAATAGAGTTCAATATGAAACCATAGCAATTTGATTCACTCAAAACGGATTTAAAACGAATAAGTTATGGGTAAAACAAGATTGGATTTTTTTTTATTGTTGTAGCTACGGGAAATATTGTAAAAATTCTATACAAATCATAACTTAACAAACTTATATTGTATTATTCATGTATTCTAATATATATTATGTAATCTTGGGATACCATAGACACATATACAATGTTTTGACATATCATATCGACCCATCTATATAATATATTTTGGAACAACCATAGACACTCTATATGCAGTAATGTCGGAGTTAGCTATACATGGTTGAGGTTGATTCCAAAATAATATATATAGTTTGAGTTGTGATCTAGCATGAGGTTTGTATACACTGGGTCGTGGATTGATCCAAGATAATTTATATTTATTTCTGTACATCTAACTATGGACAACTAGTTATAGGTTATTAACGAGGACAACTGACTTAATAAGCTTAAAACATTATAACGTATTAAAAAATATTGTAAATATATTTTGAGCATACTTTGATATATATGTACATATTTGTATAGGTTCGTGAATCGACCCGTGGCCAAGTCTTACTTCCCGACGAAGTAAAAATCTGTGAAAGTGAGTTATAGTCCCACTTTTAAAATCTAATATTTTGGGATGAGAATACATGCAGTTTTATAAATGTTTTAGGAAATAGACACAAGTAAATGAAACTACATTATATGGGTGAATGATTGAAGCCGAATATGCCCCTTTTGCTTGGTAACCTAAGAATTAGTAAACCGATCTACTAATTGACGCGGATCCTAAAGATAGATCTATTGGGCCTAACGAACCCCATCCAAAGTACCGGATGCTTTAGTACTTCGAATTTGTTTATATCATGTCCGAAGGATTTCCCGGAATGATAGGGGATATTCTTATATGCATCTTGTTAATGTCGGTTACCAGGTGTTCACCATATGAATAATTTTTATCTCTATGTATGGGATGTATATTGAAATATGAAATCTTGTGGTCTATTATTGCGATTTGATAAATATATAGGTTAAACCTATAACTCACCAACATTTTTGTTGATGTTTTAAGCATGTTTATTCTCAGGTGATTATTAAGAGCTTCCGCTGTTGCATACTAAAATAAGGACAAGATTTGGAGTCCATGCTTGTATGATATTGTGTAAAAACTGCATTCAAGAAACTTATTTTTGATGTAATATATTCTTATTGTAAACCATTATGTAATGGTCGTGTGTAAATAGTATATTTTAGATTATCATTATTTGATAATCTACGTAATGCTTTTTAAACCTTTATCGATAAAATAAAGGTTATGCTTGTTTTAAAAAATGAATGCAGTCTTTGAAAAACATCTCATATAGAGGTCAAAACCTCGCGATGAAATCAATTAATATGGAACATTTATAATCAATATGAATGGGACATTTCACTTCCTACCCTTCTTCTCACCACCACAATCAATTTTCCTACCCCGGTTGTCGAAACTTAACAAGGATCCGGATGACGATTCCCCCGAGTTTCTCCTACGAGTGTCTTCACCGTGAACCAAATCCCTAATGCCTTCAAACACTAGCTTAGTAGTTCCCGTTGAGCTACTAACCGCGATAACCATACCCCACCAACTCTTCAGTAATTATGAAAGCAAGATTAGTTCTTTTAACTCATCATCAAACTTGAGATCGACTGATTCAAGCCTTGATATAATATTGTTGAATTCGTTGATGTGATCCGTTGCACTCGAACCTTCCCTAATCTTTGTATTGAACAATGGTCGCATAAGAAGAACCTTATTCGCCGTCGTAGGTTTTTCATACATGTTAGAGAGAGAGCCTTCAAACATGTACACATTGTTTTCTCATTCACAGCGTTGTATGCAACATTCTTGGCGAGAGAGAGAGAGAGACGAATCGCACCCAAAGCTTGACGATCTAAAAGAGACCAATCGACATCATCCATGCCTTAGGGTTTGATTTCCAACAAGGGTTGGTGTAGCTTCTTTTAATACAAGTAATCTTCAATTTGCATCTTCCAAAAGTCGAAGTCTTTTCCATCAAACCTAATGATTTTAAATTTTCCGTATTTCGCCATCTTCCCAATTCGAAAACCTTGAGCTCTAGATACCAATTGTTAGGGTTATAGGACCCAACAATAAGAGTGATTCCTGAAATCACCCACCCACAATAGATAAACGAAGACAAAAATAAAGAAAATAAGAACGCGAAGAATTAACGTGGTTATATGTAGTCAACAGATTGATTACTTTAATCCAAAGGCCAAACTAGAGAGATTTTATTGGTAATCTTCGTGATATAATGTATGGGTTACAATAGAGTCTTTATATAGGCAAAACTCAATTCTGGAAAGTTCCTTCAGTCAGACACGCATTGGGTAACGATGCCCACATCCCGGTCATCCCAAAATTGGGTTCTCATTCTACCACTCCATCACAGTCGCGACCCAGCCATCACGGTCGCGATCCTCCCCTGTTTTCACGAGACTTGATTGTTTGAATATCTTTCACCACTCCAACACCATTCAGGATTCAAACCCGGTCCGCCTGCCCCCCGAGATGATTTAAGAATCGAGTTCCTGCAATGTGATTCGGGCTTCCTCCCGAAAGCGCGTACGTGCGTGACAGATAAGAGTATTCATTGCCGACTACTTGCCTTTCAAACAAAACAAAAAGAATAAGTTATAGATTGGAATTGAGCGTTGCAAAATTAGAATAAAAATAGGGAGAATGAACCTTATTATATATACGAATGAGTGATTAAAAATTTAGAATTTTACCAAAAATTAAAGAACAAAAGCGTAATTAGGTTTTGTCGTGTTGGACAAGAGCGTAAAGGACTTGTTTGTGTTACCGTGTATGAGAAAACAAAAACAAAAATGGTTCACTTTTTATTTATATATTTATATACTCCGTGTTTATTAGTAGTAGGCTAATATCTAAGTATTTTTTTAGTGGCTCATACTATAAATTTTTAAACTTAAAAAATATATGGGGTCTTACAATTATATTTAGTGGTGTCCTGTAAAAATTTTAATGATCGCTTGTAAAACATTTTTCGTAACTAGCGGTGTCACGGGGCCCCACGGGTAAACACATAGACTCGCCACTTGTTCGAAGACGAGCCGGAAAGTGACAGATACATTTGAGTGTCAAGTAAAGATTGAAGAAAATCATGACTTTTAGTCGTTTCAAGTTGAACGTTTGGTTTGGTTTAATTTTTGATGATATTTTAAGCATTTTGTTAGTTGGTGAAATGGTAAAAATGTATGAAAATTGTAGAGGTGAAAGTGTATAAAATGAATGGAAAAAGTGTCTAGATGAAAGTGTATAATAAATTGAATGTTGGTTTGGGTTTTTTTTTAAAGCAATATATATTATATACGAAATATATACATGTATAATCAAGTTTCATAAAACCTATCACGATCTATACAAGTGTAATCTGGGTTGTGTAAACTACAATCACGTTTCTAAACTACAATCACATTTGAGAGTCTAGTTCAACTTGTTGGCCCAACTTTTAACCCGGATCAAAATTAACAGGTGATACAAGGTTGATTGGGTCAAGAAGCCATGTGAGCCAATCTTTGTGAAGTTTTCTCGAACGATTACCGATCCACTTGAAGGTTTTGACTTGAATCTCGCTTATGATTTTTTCCGTACACCAGGAGTCATCGTTGAACACTTTTTGGTTCCTATTTTACCATAGCATATACGATGTCGTCCACAAGATTGCTTGCCAAATTTTCAAGGATCTCGTTGGTAGGTTGTTGTATGTTGTGCTCGCATGTGCCTTTTTCAAATCGAACCCAGGTGGCATGTTGATTTTCCACCATTTGTGAATTCCTGTCCATACTTAATGGGAAAATTTACACGATAGCAAGGCGTGATCGATTGATTCGGGGGTATCCTTACAGATTGGACAAAGTAATGAACCCGAATCAATACCCCGCTTTGCTAGTTCCACTTTCACCTCTATTCTACCTTTTAGGACCCGCCACACAAAGATTCCAACTTTTTGTGGAATCAGATTGTTGCAAATTGTTGCGTCACCCACGTTTGTTCTTGGAAGAATGATGCTGTCGATTTTGTTTGCCATAGCCTTTGAGGAGTAAATGTTGCTACTGTCGAGAGAACATTTCCATGAGGATTGACCCGGACCGATCAAACCATGTTCGGAGATCAGCTTTGTGATTGCCTCTACTTCCCCGTTTAGTCTGCCCGTGAGTTACCTGCACCAGGACCATCGATAGGTCCAAATCCCATCTGTTTTTGATACCCTGTCTGCTACGGTACACGCTTGATTGGATTCGAGTCTGTATAATTGAGGGAACTGTAGCCTAAGTATGTTGTTTCCGACCTATTGCTCCTCCCAGAAACTGATGTCATCACCCGACCCAATATTACGTGTAAAGATGTCTTCAAGGTTGATGCCAATATTGAGGAAATCATGACCCATCTTGATGATGTTGCTCCAAGTTGTGACCTATCTCCAAACAATATTCTGATTAGAAGTACCCAGCCCCCCGTCCCTCCCGTAAATACTCTTGATAATATTGAACCAAAGTGAGTTGCTTTCGGTGCGGTAACGCCACCACCATTTCCCCAAAAGTGCCCAATTTTTGAATTTGAGAGAACAAATATTAAGCCCACCCTCACTGTAAGGTAATAGTATCGTATCCCATTTAACCCAAGAAAGTTTAGTGTCGTTCCCAGACCCGCCCCAAGAAAACTTACGGCGCATATTCTCGAGAAGATGGATGACCGATGTAGGTGCACGAAATAACGAGAAGAAATAAAGAGGTAGACTACTAAGGATTGATTTAATGAGCGTTAACCTACCCCCGAACGACATTGTTCTAGCTTTCCAAGAAGACAATCTTTTTTGAAATTTCTCAAGAATCGGGTTCCATGCTTTTTTTTTGTGCATTTTTTTACCGATTGGCATCCCGAGATAAGTGAAGGGGAGACACCCCGAAAGACAGCTGATGTTGCTGGCCATATCATCCACCAATGTTTTAGACACCCCCACGCCATATAAGATGCATTTCTTAAAGTTGATACGAAGACCAGAAAGTTTCTCAAAGCATAGGAGCGTTTTATGAACATTTTTGATGTTGCACTTATTCCAATCCCCAAAAAAGATAGTGTCGTCCGCAAATTAAAGGTGTGAGATCAACACTTTGTTTTCTCCAAGTTCTACCCCACGTATAATTTTATCCCTAACCGCAATCTTAGTTAGGATGTTCAAACCCTCGCTAGCAATGATGAAAAGGAATGGGGAGAGCGGATCACCTTGTCGAACACCTTTTTGAGTATTAAATTCATGTGTAGGTGAGCCGTTTACAAGGACCGAGATCGAGGTTGATCGAAAACATGCCTCAATCCACATCCTCCACTTGTGCCCGAATCCCATCTTCGTCATTATGTCCAAGAGAAACTTCCGACGAACGCAATCAACCTTTTTCAAAGTCGGCTTTAAAGATGAAGCATTCGGATTTTTTATTTTTGACATGATCCACAAGTTCGTTGGTGATGAGAATGCTATCGAGGATTGATCTATCTTTAATGAAGGCACCTTGTTCAACACTAATCAAGTCACCAATTACACCCCGAAGCCTATTTGCTAGGATTTTTACAACTATCTTGTAGTAACTTCCTATAAGGCTTATAGGCTGATAATCCCGAAGATGTATTGGATCATGGATTATAGGAATGAGTGTGATGAAAGATGTGTTGCAACCTTTAGATATTTCGCCGTGTTCCCAAAACCAGAGAAGTGCATCCATCAGATTATCTTTGATGAGCCACTAATATTTCTTGTAGAAGTTGAAGTTAAACCCATCGAGTCTGGGTTCTTTTGATGGTCCACAATCTTTAATTACATTCCATACCTTGTCTTCGGTGAACTTTGTCTCAAGAATTGAAGCTTGTTCATCACTGATTCGGTTTGTGTCGAAACCATCATAAGAGAACCCCCTGATGTCATGATCTTCATAAAAAGATTTGAAATAATTATGAATCTCATGTTTGATTGCAATCGGATCTTCACTCTAGGAACCGTTGATATGTAATCCACGTAAGTTATTTTTATTATTTCGACGTTTAATAACCGAGTGAAATTTTTTTGAGTTTTCGTCCCCTTCGATTGCCCATTTTACGCTTGCCTTTTGCTTTAGCATATTTCTTTTACAATGATCCAAGTCAACCTACTGCCCTCTTTTCGCTATCCACTATGATCTTTCTTCGTTAGACAAAATACCTTGTTCAGCTTTAGCTTCGAATTCGTTACATTCCGCATTCAGTTGACAAAGGATTTCATCAATTTTGCCAAAGTTATTTTTACTCCAATCCCGCAGTTTCTCTTTTACATGTTTAAGTTTTAGACGAAAAACCACATCTTTTCAGTGACCTGCCACAGGGGTGTTCCATGCCTCGATGATTAATTTTTCAGTCTGTACATTTTCGATCCAAATATCAAAGATTCGGATGGGTTTTGGCCCAAAGTCCGAGTGTCCATTTTTAAGGAGTAACGGAGAGTGGTCAGATAGATTTCTATCTAGAGCCATTACGTGCAGGTCATCCCATATGCTTGTGAAGGTATCAAAAATGAGGAAATGGTCAAGCTTGCTCAGTTGCACACCATCATCACTAATTCTTGTGAAGCGTTTACCGGTAAGAGGAATTTCAATGAGGCTATTGTTGTTGATGAATTCGTTAAACATATTGGCTCTTCTCGCAATAAAATTAGTATTATCACGCTCACCATCGGATTGAACCTCATTGAAATCAGCACAGATAACCCAAGCAACATTTTGATATTTCAAAAGATCATCTAATGATTGCCATAATCTTCGTTTTTTCATGTCACTGTGGGGGCCGTATACATTAACTACCACAATTTCATTATCATAATTCGAGAGTTTACCTTTGATAGCGATAAAGAACTCATTCTCCACATCATGGTCAACCACGAAAACATTTAAGTCCCACATGAGGAGAATACCACCAGACCTACCAATTGCATCTTTAACTACATATTTCACACTTTGAGACCCCCACAATTGTTCTACCCATCTGTCTTTGGTCGAATTAAATTTGGTCTCTTGAAAGGCTGCTACAATTGGGTTGTTAGCCTTAATCATATGCTTGACCCAATTGAATTTACCGTCTCGGTTAAACCCACGAATATTAAGGGATAGAATCTTCCTTTTGAACACAATTAATCGAACACGAGAGGTGAGGAACTTACAGGTCTTGTTCATCGCTGAACCCTAACAGTTTGGCGAATTCACAAAGATTAACACTATCTTCTGAAGGAGCGGGAACAACGTCATCTGGGTTGTCTAATTTCCTTGATTTGGACATTGAGAAGTAGCTAAGAGTAGATACGCGTGGTCTCTTGCAACCGTTGTTGGCCTGGATATTCGAATTAAGATTCTTTCTAGCAGTGGCTTTGGCTTTATTAATCCGAGATGAATTTTTCAATTTCGAATGTTTTTCCACGTATCATCAATAGAGCCTTGCTCGTTCACAATTTTTGATGCTATGTTGGTAATGTTTGTGGAATTATCAGATTACTTTCGATGGTGGTTAGGTTTGGGGGTAGCAGAGAATACAAACTTCTCGGTGGTGTTATGGGGTTGAACAGGGATGGGAAGTGATACGCCAGGCCCGTTGAGGTCCAATGAGTTATTTAATTGGCTACAATTAACAAGCCCAATAACATTGGGGTTATGGCCCAAGTTGGTAAATACTGGAACATCCGTAGCAGGCCTAGAAACCGTGTCAAAATTGGGCTTATCCAGGGAGGGGTTAGGTATTATTGGGCTGATGAGATTCGATGTATTTGGAGGAGGGGAAGAATTCGAATCGCTAGGTTTATTATTGCTGCCATCAATTGGGTTTCGTGCACCCTCATTATTACTGGTGTCATGTTCTGTGAACTTGGGTTTCGTAATAGGGTTGGGTGAACGTGAAAAAGACTCTTCGATTTCCAACCTCCTTGTGTGGATTTTTGAGGTCGACTGTTTGATTGCTTCTGCCTGAGATTTTTCCAGTGACTTATCCGGATCACGTGCCTGAAACTCATCTTCTTCCGACGAATAACAATCTTCTTCGTCTGAAACCTCCATATCTTCTGAATTGGACGATAGTTGTTCATCGTTTAAATTGTCAGTCACATCCAGATCCATCTTGATTATTTCATTAACATCTTCAAAAGCTTTAACATAAAAGCCACACTTCTTATGATCGACAAGGACTATATCGTTTACAATTTCAGTGGATTTAACTCTGACCAGGACCTTCCCAATAATGAGGTTTTGATCTTCCTCAAGCTTACAATTGGACATCTCAATCACATCTCCCCACCATCTACGAATTTTTTCGAACATAGTCTCGTTCCAACAGATAGGTGGAACACCCATAATATTGATCCACATTAATGTACCAGGATAGAAAAAGGACTGGGTCCATCTTCTTAAGTTCTTTATCCATTTCTTTATCCCATGGTGTTCATTCTTGAGAATATTGTTCACTGCTTCTTGGGAGTTGAGTATGAACATGATTTCGAGTCCTCCCAGATATTTGATTTGCACATCAATTAAACCTTCAATTTCGCATAGTCATCTGATTTGTTGCAGAGTATGGTAGTTGTCCACGTTACCAATCATCGCCACATTTTCGAGCCCCTCGTTGTCTTTTTCATTCACCATCGATACCATCCTAATTTTTTCATCGTCACTGTTTTTGTAGTTTTTGGTTCCTGTTGCATCTTCCCAAAACTTGACCAGTTGGTATTGCGATTGGCTTGCTTGTTGTTTAGTTTTATATAGTTCTACAGGAGTGGTATTAGTTTTTTTAAAGTTGTCATTGGTGTTGTCCACAACTTTTGCAGGATCCACTTTTGGTATTTCTCTCCATACCTTCTTTTCATTTGTGCTTTTGGATACATTCATCTTCTAAACGATCTCATCTTTAGGGTTTCCTGCAGTTTCAGAGCGGGTTCGACTCTTAACTTGGTCATTATTTTTGTTGTTGATGTTGCTACTATGTTCACGAGCCATGTAAGCTTTTAGACCCCAGCCTAATAATTGGATTGTGTTTAACCTTGCCATTAACTCAGGTATGTTGTTAACACCTTCATATCTGACAAACCCAAATCGATGCCCGTTTTGAAGTTGTTTTCGAGCAAGGTATACATCACGAACGATTCCAAATCTGCCAAAAGTACCCCATGTCTCCGGGAAATTGTAGAACATAAATGACGTCAGCGGAGTTTTGTTGACGTTCATTGATCAATCTCTGTAGTAGTTACCTCTTTTTACTCCTAGTTGTTTCCTCCATCCCACGTCGCCGCCAGCATCTTCCGTCGAATTATCCGCCGTTTGAACTCTCTCTCTAGTTTTCTCTCTCTCGATTTGGGTTGTTTTATGTAATATATTAAATTGTATTTTAAAAACAAAAAAAAATGAAAACTATTCGTTGTTGGGTTTAATGTAGTGACTCGAACTTTTCCATGTTTATATATATTAATTGAGATTGATATTTACATGACTAAATGTTTCCAACGTGTTAAGCAATCAAACTTGTTAAGACTTGATTAAATGAAATAAGTTTCATATAGACAATTGATCACCCAAGTTGACCGGCGATTCACGAACGTTACAAAATTGTAAAAACTACATGTTGTGGTATATATAGACATATATATATGGTTGATATGAGATTATGATGAGTAAGTATCTCACTAAGTATATTAACAATGTGTGATATACATAAGAAATGAGATTACTAAGTTAAGAAACTCGAAATGATATATATATATATATATATATATATATATATATATATATATATATATATATATATATATATATATATATATATATATATATATATATATATAACGATTATCGTTATGATAACGTCTATTAAATATATATGTATCATATTAAGATATTGATACACTATATTTAACATGATAAAATGATATTTAAATATATCATTAAGTGTGTTAACAATGAACTACATATGTAAAAACAAGACTACTAACTCAAGAATTACGAAACGAGACTTATATGTAACGATTATCGTTGTACCGATATTTTAATGTATATATCATATTAAGAGATATTCATACATCATAATATCATGATAATATAATAATTTAACATCTCATTTGATATAATAAACATTGGGTTAACAACATTAATTGAGATCGTTAACTTAAAGGTTTCAAAACAACACTTACATGTAACGACTAACGAAGACTTAACAACTTCATTAGAATGTATATACATGTTGTGTTTTGATATGTATTCTTACACTTTTGAAAGACTTCAAGACACATATCAAAGTACTTCTATTTAACAAAAATGCTTACAATTACATCCTCGTTCAGTTTCATCAACAATTCTACTCGTATGCACCCGTATTCGTACTCGTACAATACACAACTTTTAGATGTATGTACTATTGGTATATACACTCCAATGATCAGCTCTTAGCAGCACATGTGAGTCACCTAACATATGTGGGAACCATCATTTGGCAACTAGCATGAAATATCTCATAAAATTACAAAAATATTAGTAATCATTCATGACTTATTTACATGAAAACAAAATTACATATCCTTTATATCTAATCCATATACCAACGACCAAAAACACCTAAAAACACTTTCATTCTTCAATTTTCTTCATCTAATTGATCTCCCTCAAGTTCCATCTTCAAGTTCTAAGTGTTCTTCATAAATTCCATAAGTATAGTTTCATAAAAATCAAGAATACTTCCAAGTTTGCAAGTCTACTTTCAAGCTTTCTAATCCATTCCAAGTAATCATCTAAGATCAAGGAACCTTGTTATTTACAATAGGTTATCTTTCTAATTCAAGGTAATATTCATATTCAAACTTTGATTCAATTTCTACAACTATAACAATCTTATTTCGAGTGAAAATCTTACTTGAACTGTTTTCGTGTCATGATTCTGCTTCAAGAACTTTCAAGCCATCCAAGGATCCTTTAAATCTAGATCCATTTTTCTCATTTCCAATAGTTTTATCCAGAAAACTTGAGGTAGTAATGATGTTTATAACATCATTTGATTCATACATATAAAGCTATCTTATTCGAAGGTTTAAACTTGTAATCACTAGAACATAGTTTAGTTAATTCTAAACTTGTTCGCAAACAAAAGTTAATCCTTCTAACTTGACTTTTAAAATCAACTAAACACATGTTCTATATCTATATGATATGCTAACTTAATGGTTTAAAACCTGGAAACACGATGAACACCATAAAATCGGATATACGCCTTCGTAGTGAAACCGGGGGCTGTTTTGGTTTGGATAATTAAAAACTATGATAAACTTTGATTTAAAAGTTGTTCTTATGGGAAAATTATTTTTCATATGAACATGAAACTATATCCAAAAATATTGGTTAAACTCAAAGTGAAAGTATGTTTTTCAAAATGGTCATCAAGATGTCGTTCTTTCGACGGAAATGACTACCTCTTTAGTAATTGACATGTAACTTAAATTTTCGACTATAAACCTATACTTATTATATTTGGATTCTTAAATTAGAGTTCAATATGAAACCATAGCAATTTGATTCACTCAAAATGGATTTAAAATGAAGAAGTTATGGGTAAAACAAGATTGGATATTTTTGATCTTTTTAGCTACGGGAAATGTTTAAAAAATCTATACAAATCATATCCTAGCTAACTTATATTGTATTATACATGTATTCTAATATATTATGTAATCTTGGGATACCATAGACACGTATGCAAATGTTTTGACATATCATATCGACCCATGTATATATATTATTTGGAACAACCATAGACACTCTATATGCAGTAATGTTGGAGTTAGCTATACATGGTTGAGGTTGATTCCAAAAATATATATACTCTGAGTTGTGACTAGCCTGCGACATGTATACACTGGGTCGTGGATTGATTCAAGATAATATATATATCGATTTATTTCTGTACATCTAACTGTGGACAACTAGTTGTATGTTATTAACGAGGACAGCTGACTTAATACACTCAAATCTTTAAAACATAATAAAAATGGTTGTAATTATATTTTGATCATACTTTGATATATATGTACATATTTGTATAGGTTCGTGAATCGATCCGTGGCCAAATCTTATTTCCGAGGAAGGAAATATCTGTGAAAGTGAGTATAGTCCCACTTTTAAAATCTAATATTTTTGGGATGAGAATACATGCTGGTTTTGTAAATGATTTACAAAATAGACACAAGTACGTGAAACTACATTCTATGGTTGAATTATCGAAATCGAATATGCCCCTTTTTATTAAGTCTGGTAATCTAAGAATTAGGGAACAGACACCCTAATTGACGCGAATCCTAAAAATAGATCTATTGGGCCTAACAAACCCCATCCAAAGTACCGGATGCTTTAGTACTTCAAAATTTATATCATATCCGAAGGGTGTCCCGGAATGATGGGGATATTCTTATATATGCATCTTGTTAATGTCGGTTACCATGTGTTCACCATATGAATGATTTTTATCTCTATGTATGGGATGTGTATTGAAATATGAAATCTTGTGGTCTATTGTTACGATTTGATACATTTAGGTTAAACCTATAACTCACCAACATTTTTGTTGACGTTTAAAGCATGTTTATTCTTAGGTGAATACTAAGAGCTTCCACTGTTGCATACTAAAATAAGGACAAGATTTGGAGTCCATGTTTGTATGATATTGTGTAAAAACTGCATTCAAGAAACATATGTCGATGTAATATATTTCTATTGTAAACCATTATGTAATGGTCGTGTGTAAACAGTATATTTTAGATTATCATTATTTGATAATCTACGTAATGTTTTTTAAAACCTTTATTGATAAAATAAATGTTATGGTTGTTTTAAAAATGAATGCAGTCTTTGAAAAATGTCTCATATAGAGGTCAAAACCTCGCAACGAAATCAATTAATATGGAACGTTTATAATCAATATGAACGGGACATTTCAGTTGGTATCCGAGCGTTGGTCTTAGAGAACCAGAAAATTTACATTAGTGTGTCTTATTGAGTTTGTTAGGATGCATTAGTGAGTCTGGACTTTGACCGTGTTTTCTTTAAAAATGATTGCTTAACATTTTTGTTGGAAACTATATATTATTAATATGTAAATATTATGTGATATATTAATCTCTTAACATGTTTGATATTGTGTGATAGATATCTACCTCTAGCACAAATCCCATTGACTCACCTAATAATAACGAAGAGTCAAATATATATTGGCAAGATTCACAAGTTCCCGAAGAACCGGAAGAAGAGGAAACGGAACCGGAAGAAGAGGAACCGGAAGAAGAGGAACCAGAAGAAGAGGAACCGGAAGAAGAAGAGGTTCCGGAGGGGGGAATAGAAGGAACCACAGAAAACCGGTCAAATAAAAGAAAATCCTCAACCAATGGACCAAAGTTAATAATGGTCAATGGTGTTTCCGCTAAGGAAGCAAAATATTGAGAAAATTACCAATTTTCCGATGAATCGGATCCTGATGAGGATTCTGATGATGTTATAGAAATTACCCCGACCCAATTTAATGAGGCAAAAGAAAATAATAAGGGAAAAGGCATCAAAATAGAGAAATCTGATTTCGACCCCGATGAACTTTATATGTACCGTCAACACCCCTATTTTCAATATCGTGACAATAAACCGGGAACCTCTAAACCACCAGGTTTTTCTAAACCAATGTGAAAAATGACGGCTCATATTAGAGGAACATCATATATCCCTAGAAAATTAGGAAAAAGAACCAATTCCGAAGAAGAAGAAACCAGTGATTCAAATTAGAGGGGTGTGAGCATGTTGTGTAATAAATGTATTGTAGTGTGCTTGTACTTTTATGTTCTATGTAAAAATTGCTTGTATTGTTTGTTATTACGAATCTAATCCTTGTCTATTTTACAGTATAAAAACAAAATGGACGTTAAGGGTAGACAACCGAATATTTTAGAAGACCTACCAGAGGATATGATTGAGGAAATCTTGTCTAGAGTCGGTCAGAATTCATCAGTACATTTAGTTATGGCGAAATTAACTTGTCAAACATTTGAAAGACTTTCCAGAAATGCCTTAGTTTATAAAAGGCTTTCCTTTGATAGGTGGGGTATATCACATTGGGGAGACTTTAAGTTACGCCGTGTTTTCTTTAAAGCGTTAAATGTGGGGAACCCAAATGCAATTTTACGCTACAGGTTAAGAACCTATTTTGACTCAACATATCCCAACATAGGATTTCATGAATTAGAAAGAGCTTCTAGCATGCAACATAAAGAAGCATGTTATGCTTACGGGTTATGAAACGCCCCATCCTAATCCATCCGAACGAAGCCCATATAGATTATAAATGATTCATAATAGTTGATTACATCGCGAGGTACTTGACCTCTAAATGATACATTTTACAAACATTGCATTCGTTTTTAAAAGACAAACTTTCATTACATCGAAAGTGGACAGGTATGCATACCATTTCATAATATCCAACTATAAATGACCTAATCTGTCATTAACTTAATAATCTCTAATGAACTTCAATGACTCGAATGCAACGTCTTTTGAAATATGTCATGAATGACTCCAAGTAATATCCTTAAAATGAGCTAATTCACAGCGGAAGATTTCTTTCATACCTGAGAATAAACATGCTTTCAAGTGTCAACCAAAAGGTTGGTGAGTTCATTAGTTTATAGTAATCATTTCATTTTCATCACTTTAATAGACCACAAGATTTTAAATATTATAAAACGTGCAGTAGTCCCATTCCAACTGCACAAAAAATATCTTTCATATGAAGAACACCTGGTGAGGATTCAAAATATAATAGTAACCATCTGTGCTGGTCTTTCACCCCACGGCTGAATACATGTGCCTTCAAAATATAGAACCTCTGTGCCGGTCTTTACACCTCACGGCTGAACACATGTTTATAAAATATAGGCCAACCGGTGCCAAAATGTCATAAATAATAAACCATCCACCCAGCTCGGGAGCTCATACGCTCTAACGGAAACCGGGGGCTAATGCCTGTCATAATAATCAACCCCAATTCCAGATAATTCTTTCATAGAATACAGTTAAGGTACTTGTGTCTATTGCGTCAAACATTTATAAAAGCGCATGTATTCTCAGCCCCAAAAATGTAAAGAGTAAAAAGGGAGCAAATGAAACTCACCTAATGTATTTTGTAGTGAAAATACATATGACGATATTTAACAACTGAACAATGCAGGGTTGGCCTCGGATTTAGGAACCTATATCATTTGTATATTTATTAATATACATAGTTGTAACCGTACAATATATATATAAATTTATTAGTTATATACTTTTAATAATATATATGTTTCATATATTCATTTTGTTATTATTTTTCGTTATGTCATATGTAGTAAATATATTTTTAACATATATATTTGTTTATTACTAATAGTAGTTATAATAAAACCAAAATAATATTAGTAGTGGTAGAAATGATAGTAATTATAATACTTAATGAT
This sequence comes from Rutidosis leptorrhynchoides, assembly GCF_046630445.1. Classification (NCBI taxonomy): domain Eukaryota; kingdom Viridiplantae; phylum Streptophyta; class Magnoliopsida; order Asterales; family Asteraceae; genus Rutidosis; species Rutidosis leptorrhynchoides. Next base: position 242,384,956 of record NC_092336.1, read on the forward strand.
AATTATAATGATATTAATAATTATAATTGTAAAATATTAATTTTTACAGTTAATGATAGCTATGTTACTGATTTTAGTAATTACATAATAATAATAATACCTGTGATAATACAATTAATACTATTTATGTTAATATTAATAGTTCTATTATTTATAGAAAGATACTAATACTAATATATACGAAAATAATAATAATTCGTATTATTTTCATACTAATAATAATCATATTTGTAATTTTAATTATAATAAATAATAAATGATAACTAATACTTATTTTGGTAATAATAATAATAGTAACCATAATACTCGTACTAATAACAATCACTAGTAATAACATTAATTAGAATATTAATAATAATGATAACTAATACTTAATTGACAAAATTTATAATAATAATAAATACATTAATAATGTTAATAATAATAATAATTTTAATACTTATAAGTTTGATAATATTAATAATAATAAGTGTTGTACTACTAATAATAACTACAACAATATTAATAACAATAATAATAATCATAGTAGTAACAATCATATTAATGATAATCAAATTCGTAATAATAATAATGATACAAATTATGATTCTAATAAAAATAACAATAATAATAATAATAATAAAGATTTTTAATATTAAAAGCTACCTCATAAAGTCCTTTAAAAAAATTGCCACTAGCAGGGCTCGAACTCGAGACCTCCCGCTCACCGCTAACATTCCTAACCATTGGGCTATTGCCCCATTTCTGAATATTTTCATAATCGATTTATTATAACTCGTATTATATTTATTCCCTATTCTCCTTCTTCCTTTCAAACTAATCGACCTGAGATCAATCTATTGTTATCTCCTCATTATTATTTCAGTTTTTGGATCGATATCTGATACAGGTATGATTATGAGTAATTAAAACAAACAAAACAAAAGAAAAAAAAGGCTGTAACCGTCACTGTATACTTTGATGAACACGAAATCACTTCTAACTTTCTAGCTCGTTTTAGACAAAATTTCTAACACAAAATATACTTTATTTCATTCATAGAAACTTTCTGAAGCATCAACTGGACTTAAAACATATCTGGAAGACTGAATTTGATTGAAGAAGAAACAGTTGACTTTTTAAACTTCAAATTTTGACTCTAGAATTCGTAATCGTTTTTAGGAATTGAAGGCTAAAATTTTGAAGAAAGTTTGATTACATCATTCCTAACAAGACTACATTAAAGGATTTTGAAATGAGATTCGACTTCGATTTTTTTGGCTGAGAATTTGTAAAACAGAGATAACGGGTTTAAGTATCTATATAAAAGTTTGTTTGATTTCTGAAAACTCACAGGTATGGTGCTGTGTAATTAATAATGGTAATGGAAGGTTATATGAATTGCCTATCATTCTGTATTGCTTGATTTGTATTGCTTGAAGGGTCGACATAAATAAAATCAGAAAAAAAATAATGATAGTTAAGTGTAACAAATTTTTTTTGGATTTATTCTTGGATTAGGCTGTGATTTGTACTGAATTTGAGCCAGAAGGACAAATCAGATATAGTAGGATAGGTACATGAAACTGACTTTGGACTCTTTGTTTATGTACGTATGAGTTTTCATATTTATTATTAATAATAGTTAATAATTATAATTATATTAATTATAATCTAAATACAATAATAATATTAATAATATTTATTATTAATAATGAAATACAATAACAAAATAATAACAATATTAATCAAAATAATACTAATAGAAAAAAAAATGATATCGATTTTAATGGTAGTTAATAATAATATAAATAACAAGAATAATTATATTTATTAATAATAAGATTAATAAAAGTATTAATAATAACATTAGTAATTATTAATGATAATAACAATAATAATGATATTAATAATAATAACAATAATATTATTAATGATAATAATACTAATTATATTAATTTTATTTATGATAATAATAATATAAGTAATAATATTATAACCACTTATATATATATATATATCAAATTTCATGTATATATTATAATAATAGTATTAATATAACATTTATATTCTAACTGGTGATTACATATAATATTTTAACCTTATATTTTATTAATTATGTAATATTTATTTTATATAATAACATATTTGAATGTTTAACATTTATATATTTATGTATATTACAATATACCTATTAATCATCAATTATGTATTACAATCATATATATATATATATATGTATATATATATATATATATATATATATATATATATATATATATATATATATATATATATATATATAAAATATTGTTTTAAATATTAAGTTTTGTTACTTAGATAAATATATATTAATTATTTATTTCGCAACAAATAATCTAAAGTATACATTTAATCATTGACAAGTCATATTCGAAATCATTTATAGTAAATATACTCTATATATTAAAATAACAAGTTTTGGTTATTTTAAGTTATCTTATATTAGTTCAGTAACATATTTAATTTATTATATATAATTATTTACATATATAATATTTTATATATACATTAAAGGTTCGTGAATCGTCGAGAACAGTCAAAGGTTAATTGATTACATGAATATAGATTTCAAAACTTTCGAGACTCAACATTACAAATTTTTGCTTATCGTTTCGGAATCATATAAAGATTAAGTTTAAATTTGGTCGGAAATTCCCGGATCATCACAGTACCTACCCGTTAAAGAAATTTCATCCCGAAATTTGAGTGAGGTGGTCATGGCTAACAATAAAAATGTTTTCATGACGAATATGCGTTGATAAATTTAGTTTTATCATCATTGAGTAATATGGATAAAAATAATTCGATTATTCGAAGAGTACGAATGAAGTTATCACAAAAGAGTGAAATAAAGAAGTAAAGATTTGTTTTAGCTTTTGACGTAGTCAGGTTGAATTTAGAAAATAAGGTTCGTCTTAACTTTTGACGTCGTCTTGATTGAATTCCGGAATTCAAGGGATTCAAAAGAAAATCTTTAAAATCTCTAAGATCTGATTCTTCGGCGAGTAAGGAAATTAAGATATCTATAATTGAATGCAATGATCTGTATCGATTGCTTTGTCTGGTATCTTCACTATAAATGAACTTCTTTCGTTCCCTTATTTTCATCATTCCTATACTTTCATTCTTAATTCTTACTTTTAAAAGGTTGGGAAAATGCTTCATCCAGTTCTACTCCTTGATTTTTTTCTTAATTATCATTTCTATCATCCTTCTTTTTAATCTTCCACCAGAAGAATCTGGTTACTTCTACTATTACCTTGGGGTGATACTATTATTAATTCTACCGTATCTTTATATTGCTATTCGTATTAATATCCATGGTTTGTGACCTCCATGTTTTTATTGGGCCTTATATTTTCTCTTATATTTTGGAGCTTTGTCCCTTCATTTCTTCTTCTTGCGATTAAACACTGCTAGTAATGGTTCAGAATTCGCAGATATAAACTTCTGAATGAACATTGTTAATGTTCTAAAAAGGGAATCGTAATGGCACGATTTGATTTGTCAAATTACCAGAATCACTGAGAATAGAACTATCAAGAATGTATTTTCTTGATATGTTCGGAGGTGAAGTAGAATGAACGAGTCATGTAACATGGAACATGATGACTGATAATGCTAAAAACGAACATATATTTCATAGCATTATCCCTCAAGAAAGACAAGCTTTTAGTTGCAATTTTTCTATTTACAATTGATATTCGTTTAAATAATAAAAGGTGAAGACAAAAGACGGATTCGACGAATTGAAGACGCAAACGACCAAAAAGCTCAAAAGCACAAAGTACAATCAAAGAGGTTCCAATTATTGATGAGAAACGCCTCAAAATTACAAGAGTACAAGATTCGAAACGCAAAGTACAAGATATTAAATTATACGCAAGGACGTTCGAAAATCCAGAACCGGGACCAAAGTCAACTCTCAACGCTCGACGCAACGGACTAAAAATTACAAGTCAACTATGCACATGAATATAATATAATATATAATTAATTCTTAAAATTAATATATATATTATATTATATTATAAAAACCGTCGGCAGAAAAAACAAAAGCATGTGAGCCTCCCCAGCTGGCCATGCGATCGCATGGCCTTGAAGAGTAATCTTCATGCGATCGCATGAGCTCCTTTTCCAGCTCACAGGCCTATAAATTCGCGTGTTTGGTTCAGTTTAATCCATCCATCCAACTCTCTCAACGTGTATATATATATATATATATATATATATATATATATATATATATATATATATATATATATTATAATTTTAATTTCCAATAATAAGGGTATGTTAGCGAATATTGTAAGGGTGTAAGTCGAAATTCTGTCCGTGTAACGCTACGCTATTTTTAATCATTGTAAGTTATGCTCAACCTTTTTACATTAATGTCTCGTAGCTAAGTTATTATTATTCTTATTTAAAATGAAGTAATCATGATGTTGGGCTAATTACTAAAATTAGGTAATTGGGCTTTGTACCATAATTGGGGTTTGGACAAAAGAACGACACTTGTGGAAATTAGACTATGGGCTATTAATGGGCTTTATATTTGTTTAACTAAATGATAGTTTGTTAATTTTAATATAAAGATTTACAATTGGACATACCTATAAATAACCATATACACTCAATCGGACACGATGGGTGGGGTATTTATATGTACGAATAATCGTTTATTTAACCGGACACGAGAATGGATTAATAGTCACTAGAATTATTAAAATAGGGGTGAAATTATATACAAGGACACTTGGTGTAATTGTTAACAAAGTATTAAAACCTTGGGTTACATGCAGTTGATATCCTGGTGTAATTATTAAACAAAGTATTAAAACCTTGTTACAGTTTAAGTCCCCAATTAGTTGGAATATTTGACTTCGGGTATAAGGATAATTTGACGAGGACACTCGCACTTTATATTTATGACTGATGGACTGTTATGGACAAAAAACAGACGGACATATTAAATAATCCAGGACAAAGGACAATTAACCCATGGGCATAAAACTAAAAATCAACACGTCAAACATCATGATTATGGAAGTTTAAATAAGCATAATTCCTTTATTTTCATATTTAATTGCACTTCTAATTATTGCACTTTTATTTCTTGTCATCGTATTTAATTGCACTTTTAATTATCGTACTTTTTAATTATTGAAATTTTATTTTATCGCAATTTCATTATCATTATTTAATTGCACTTCCAATGGAAGTTGACAACGAAGTTAATCACAATTTCGACACCACAGCTAACTAAGTGTAGGGAGAATCAAGTCTTTAAAGGATTATATGTATTTCTGTTAGAGTTAGATTTTATGTTTTCGTGTAGTTCTCGAAAATGGAAACCGAATGGTCTTTCCCTAGCAGACCCTAAAGAACTAGTCTTCTCCCCCCATTCTGAATTTTTATTTTTTTTTAGGTTTTTACGAGATGAAGACTTCCTGTGAATTAAACCATGGTCTAATGCTACACGCTTTGATCACTAAATGTAATAATGACACACTTCCAAGTGAAATAGTATCATTAATCAGAGGTAAATTGGACGGAGTAAGAAAAGAATCCAGATGCGAAAATAATAAGTTACAATTTGGTAAAGGAAAATCAAAATCCGCAGCGAAAAGAAGAGCACGACACCTTGAAAGATGTCACAAATGCGGAAAATGGTAACATGAAGGAAAATGCTCGACGAATCAGACATATTCCAATACCGAGTTCGTTACTTTATGCAGAGATGGACCGTTTATATGTTTAGAAGAAAAAATGTTAAATGCTCGAGGTTACGCCTATGTAGCCAAGGAAAACCAATTAGTCCGACTATCTTATGAGTGGGCTAGAGCATATCATTAAGAATTTTATCTCATAGGTAAGTTTGTACAGTTTTCAGTTTTTATTTTTACTTTTAACCTTTTGATAATAAATGCTAATTTGTTCGCTATAAAGTATTAAATTGGTATTCGATAAAATTAGGTCTTACGACCGAAATTATTGATATCATAAAAAAATTTACTACATCACTGCGAAATTTACCGTTTATTCTTAAGGTATAAATATCTTTAATCAATCAACCAAAATATTTCAAAAATTCGTCATGAGTTAAACTAGGTTATAAAACCGAAATTACTTTACCGAAAAGAGGGCACATATTTTTGATAATATTTGATTGATTAAAGTGGGATAAAAGCCAAAAAGATTTTTAATTTTATTTTTACTTTGTTTTTTTAATTAATATTAAAATAATATTGTAAACTTTTTAAATCAATATATTTAAAATTATAAATATTTGAAAAATTAATATTTTTAATATAAGTTTGTATGTATAAAAACAAAATTATAATTTAAGTTTGGTGTAAATTTTTAATATGAATTTTTAATTTTATGCATTTTAAATTTAAGTTTGGTGTGAATTTAAAAACAAAAATTTACTTTATTTCGATAAGTTAAAAATATGATTTTTAAAATTCATCGTAAGTTAAAGACTAGGTCTTTGAACCGAAATTGATTTACCCGAGGGAGGGACGAGAACTTTTATTATCATTATTTTTAATCTTATTGAATTAAAGTATGCCAAAAACATTAAAAAAACCCAAAAATCTTTACTTTTAAAACCGCGCTTTGAATTGACGAAATTTTAAAATTTTGTCGAGAGACGGAATAGGACAACGTTCCGAAACGCCCTCGCTCCTAAAGGAAAATAAAATTTTTAGAATTTAATTAATTAAATGTTTTAAAAAGTTATAAGGTTTTATTAAAAAAAATGACAAAAACACTGTACCCGGGACTCCATGCAATCGCATGGTGTTTGGCCTTTGGTGCCTTGCGATCGCATGGGGAGAAATTCCAGGCCAGAAACAAAAGGATCAGCGGGTCTGTGTTCTTTACCACTCCACACACACACATACGAAAATACCCCAAAATAATCTCTAAAATTTTCAATTTTTCACCGTAATTCGTCAAATTTCTTGCTCTAATCATGCCTAGATTCGCATTCTTCAGCAAAAAGGTAAAAATTACACCCCTAAACTCTATAAATTCCTAGTTTTTGTGATAATTACCAATATTTTACCTAATGCAATTTTGTTAATTTCTAGTGTAATTAGTGTTAAATTGATAGTATTTTATGCATGTATAACCAAGATTGATGCTATTTAACATGATTTGAAGCCAAAAACTTTAAAATTTTTAGAAATCTAGGGTTTGTGTTCTTGAGCAATTTGGGGCATTTTGATATAAACAGGTTATGGCCGATTTTTGTCATGAATTATTGCTTAATTGAGTAGTGTAACATTTTTAGGGAGTTAAATGATCCAAACATTGATCCTAAACATGATTTTTAAATATTAAAGTGGACTTTTTAGGTGAAAATTCATGAACTTGATTAATTTGATATAATTGCCAATTGAGACTTGTTTAATTGTTAGTAATGACTATTTTGACATGTTAATTGAGTTAAATGCTTATGAACTTTGTATACATTTTCATATGTGCTTATTTGAAAAAGTATAGAATTGTAAAAAAAAAAAAAATGTGAAAATGTGTATAAGTTTAATTTTGATTTAACATGTTATTGTGATTGTTTTAAATTGTTATTTTGCTAACACTAATGCATATTTGGATGCACAAATTTTTTGTTTAATGTGTTTTGCAGAAAGCCGATACTGGAGGTTCAGGATCATCATCATCTAGACGACCTGCTCCAGCTCCAGAACCAGAACCAGAAATGCAATATGAACCTGAACAACAACCACAACAACAGCCTGATCAGCACGTACCTTATTAAGACCCGCTACAGTTACCTAATGAATTCATAGTATTTCCGCCACATCCACCTGTAGAATACCCAACAATTCCAGAACACACGTTGCATCCTAATCTGAGATTCGATAGACGATGGAGAGATTACCCGGCATATCAAAGTAATAAATTTAAATTGGTAACAAAAGAGGTAGAGGTGCCGAGGGTAATTGATTGGAATCCTTTGGAAACGGTCCATCTAGCTGACCGTGTTAGATAGCATTTGATTCAAAGGTATGGCTGTTCTTCTTTTACAGATTGGGAACGTCTTTTCATCATTCGTAGACCTGTATATAAGGAATGGTGTGTTGAGCTGATGAGTACTATAGTGTTAAATATAGATGTAGATAGGTTAGATGATAGAAGTTTTCTTAGATTTATCCTTGGCGGTAGGATGTACTGAATGTCCATGATGGACATGGCCAGGGCATTACAGATTTACACTCCTAGTGAATTGCTACTACCCGATTGTATGAGTTTGATTTATCGTGGTGAAAGGGTAGATAGGAACTTTGACGCGAATGCCGTTTGGAGGCGTATGTCAAACTATAATGTTTTTACACTGGGAGGAAAACACTCCTACTTACATATTAACAAAGCCGAGCTTCGTGTAATTCATAGATTTTTGGCTAACTCGATTACACAGAGAGGTCACAATAAGGAGAAAATGACCTTACATGATTTATTTTACCTAAAGTGTATTCGAGACCCGAGAAGCTTTGTTAATATCCCTTACTGTGTTGGTTTTTATTTATCTAAAATGGTAGAAGGAATGCAGGACGGGAGTATAATAGGAAGAGGTATTTTTGTTACTCTCATTGGAGAGTATTTAGGTGTTGATAGGAACCAAGGGGGTCCATTACAGGTTTGTAGAGAATAGGATGAGACCATAGGATTGCGGGTTTATGCGGGTGCTAAGGTATTGAAGAGTAGACGCAACCAGGCAGTTCCCTATGAAGGTAATCATCCTCAGGTAGAGAGAGGCTCAGATGAGGAAATGGAGGAAGCGGAAGACATTAGGGATGTCTTTCGAGATGCTATTCTTGACGTCCACGTTCGTATAGATGAGGAAGCAATGAAGAACTCTACCAGACATAGTATGTATGAGCAGTGGAACTCCGAGCGAGTATACGAGGATTATAGGCGACGCCAACACGATAGCTGGTTAGTTCATCAGCACCAAATCATGAGCCAGCTATCATATCAGGTACCAAATAATTACGTGCCTACTCGACCTGCTCATTTTCCACCACACAGCCCCGACATCCGACCACCCTTTAACCGGTATGACTATAATCAAGCCTATCAGAACACCTATAACCAACAATAGAACCCACCTGACGAGATGAACTGGAACCCCTATCCAGACTGATTTGGTTCCATTGGTTATTTTTATGATTTTTATGTTTTTATCTTTTTACTTTTTCATGTTTAAACTTATGTTATTGGATATATTTATGTAATTTTTATCATTTTTATTATTATTGTGTACTAATATTTCACATTTAGGATTTGAAAGTGGGATATTAAGTCCCATTTCAAATTGCCATGCATGTTTATATTTATATGTATGTATATTGTCGATTTTACAAAACAGGGTAAAACAGCGCATTTTTAAAGACTGGCATTAAGTTCAGCAAAAGCTAGTAATTTTGACGACAAGATGAAAAATAAATGTGATGTAACAACAAGATGGAATGAACAAATGATATGCACCATTTATCATTCAGCAAACAAACGCCAATATGTTTGGAAACTTTGGTAAATTTTAATCATTTTTCTACGCTATTTACCATCAATATTTTAAATTGTTACTGATTTCTTGCAAATGAGGGCATTGCAAGATCTTAAGTGTGGGAAGGGGTTAAATTCTTTCGGAATTTTAAAATTTTTTTGATTTATACACTTGGTTACCATTAAAAATACTAGTAACGCAGTAGTTGTGTTAGAATCTAGTGCTCTCTGATAATAAAGAACAGCTCTAGTCTTATATACTGACTACCCAATTCTAGTAAAATTTTTCAAAATTTTCAATTAAATGAATTCAAAATCTTGTTTATACATATTTATGAACGATAAAACTAGGTGTTAACACCGAAATTATTGTTACCTCGGAAAGGACATAAATTGAGAAACAACCCAAAATGTTAGAATTCATTTAAAATGGAATAGAGGATAATAAAAAGGAAAATAAAAGCCAAGTGTGGGAAAATTTACCAAGTTATTTAAAACATATATCACATATATTTTTGTAACAAATAACTGAAAATACTTTTGTTTTGGACGATTTTAATCAGTTTTACCCGATTTACTGTAATATATTTGAAAGAAAGATGGATCTACACGATGAATCAATTCCATCATTAAAAGGAAGTAAAGTCTTTCGAAAAAGAAACGCGCTTCTTGATTTAGGTCATGAAGTTGTCGTCCAGACCAGCTGTAGGTTGACGAAAAATCTAGAAAAGTCATCACTAAAATCAGCAGGAAATCCACGGACCTCAGCATCAAACAGGGTCGCCAAGTGGTCAGACTTATCCTAACCATGAGAGGATCTGTCTTGTAAAATGGGGAGGACGCCGTGCAAATTAGCTGGATAAGACTAATGAATCAGATCCCCAGAAAAGGATAATCTCCTTAAAAGATCAAAAATCAGCTTTTAAGACTGATATTACTCAATCCTAGAGATTGACCTTAAAGATTGAGAATTCAAACTCATAGAATTCAATGATATCTAAACTCGAGCTTGAACGAGAAAATATTTTGATCAAAATTAAAACCGATATGTTTTCTGAAAACCTATTTTTAATGCGTTCATTACCATTGAACGTAAAATCCTAGGAATTCACCTGGAATTCATTAGGTCACCTGAACCAAATCGGGTGTCAACCGTAAGAACGGTGGTTGCATAGCATGGTCAAAGACAGGACCTTGTGCCAGACCGAAGAAAAATTATAAGGGTGAGCTTTACTATTGCTCCTACCAAAGATAGTAATTGCATCTGACACGTTATAGACCATAATTAAATGTATGTCAGGGGACATTGCCTTAACAGTTGCTTGTTCAACGCTTTCCTTTATAACCGGACGGTAGTTTATCGAAAGGTAATATACGGAGCAAGTATACTGGACGTGTTGCTTTCCCAATACAAGGTTAGCAAGTGGGTGACACAAAACCGCAAGTGTTGAACTAAAATTTTCAAATCTGAAACCCACCAAACCCACAAAAACAATTTGCAAACACCGGTGAAGGGTTATTCCGGAAAACTTATCTAGGGTAAAAGCTAGATTGAATTTTTAAAAAGATCAAATGTTTTCATAACGATCCAATTTCCTTAAAGGATCTAAATTTTTATAGTCATGTGGGACTGTAAACCACATCGTTACTACCATTGTTTATACCGACGTATAGAAATCACTGATGAACAAAGTGTGAAGAATAAAGAAGTGATTCTAGTATATTTCAAGACTATATTGCTTGAGGACAAGCAACGCTCAAGTGTGGCAATATTTGATAATGCTAAAAACGAACATATATTTCATAGCATTATCCAGCAAGAAAGACAAGCTTTTAGTTGCAATTGTTCTATTTACAAGTAATATTCGTTTAAATAATAAAAGGTGAAGACAAAAGACAGATTCGACGAATTGAAGACGCAAATGACCAAAAAGCTCAAAAGTACAAAGTACAATCAAAGAGGTTCCAATTATTGATGAGAAACGTCTCAAAATTACAAGAGTACAAGATTCGAAACGCAAAGTACAAGATATTAAATTATACGCAAGGACGTTCAAAAATCCGGAACCGGGACCAAAGTCAACTCTCAACGCTCGACGCAACGGACTAAAAATTACAAGTCAACTATGCACATGAATATAATATAATATATAATTAATTCTTAAAATTAATATATATATATATATTATATTATATTATAAAAACCGTCGGCAGAAAAAACAAGAGCATGTGAGCCTCCCCAACTGGCCATGCGATCGCATGGCCTTGAAGAGTAATCTTCATGCGATCGCATGAGCTCCTTTTCCAGCTCACAGGCCTATAAATTCGCGTGTTTGGTTCAGTTTAATCCATCCATCCAACTCTCTCAACGTATATATATATAGATATATATATATATATATATATATATATATATATATATATATATATATATATATATATATATATATATATATATATATATATATATATATATATATATATATATATATATATATATATATATATATATTTATATTATAATTTTAATTTTAATTTTAATTTTAATTTTCAATAATAAGGGTATGTTAGCGAATGTTGTAAGGGTGTAAGTCGAAATTCTGGCCGTGTAACGCTACGCTATTTTTAATCATTGTAAGTTATGTTCAACCTTTTTACATTAATGTCTCGTAGCTAAGTTATTATTATGCTTATTTAAAATGAAGTAATCATGATGTTGGGTTAATTACTAAAATTGGGTAATTGGGCTTTGTACCATAATTGGGGTTTGGACAAAAGAACGACACTTGTGAAAATTAGACTATGGGCTATTAATGGGCTTTATATTTGTTTAACTAAATGATAGTTTGTTAATTTTAATATAAATATTTACAATTGGACGTACCTATAAATAACCATATACACTCAATCGGATACGATGGGCGGGGTATTTATATGTACGAATAATCGTTCATTTAACCGGACACGGGAATGGATTAATAGTCACTAGAATTATTAAAACAGGGGTGAAATTATATACAAGGACACTTGGTGTAATTGTTAACAAAATATTAAAACCTTGGGTTACACGCAGTTGATATCCTGGTATAATTATTAAACAAAGTATTAAAACCTTGTTACAGTTTAAGTCCCCAATTAGTTAGAATATTTGACTTCGGGTATAAGGATAATTTAACGAGGACACTCGCACTTTATATTTATGACTGATGGACTGTTATGGACAAAAATCAGATGGACATATTAAATAATCCAGGACAAAGGACAATTAACCCATGGGCATAAAACTAAAAATCAACACGTCAAACATCATGATTATGGAAGTTTAATAAGCATAATTCCTTTATTTTCATATTTAATTGCACTTCTAATTATTGCACTTTTATTTATTGTCATCGTATTTAATTGCACTTTTAATTATCGTACTTTTTAATTATTGAAATTTTATTTTATCGCAATTTCATTTATCGCAATTTCATTATCATTATTTAATCTACGTTTTAAATTAAGTTGTATTTATTTTTATATATTTTTACATTAGGTTTTAACTGCGACTAAAGTTTTAAAAATCGACAAACCGGTCATTAAACGGTAAAAACCCCCTTTTATAATAATAATATTACTTATATATATATTTGTATTTTTATAATTTAAACTAATACAGCGTTAAGCTTTGTTTAAAGATTTCCCTGTGGAACGAACCGGACTTACTAAAAACTACACTACTGTACGATTAGGTACACTGCCTATAAGTGTTGTAGCAAGGTTTAGGTATATCCATTCTATAAATAAATAATTATCTTGTGTAAAATTGTATCGTATTTAATAGTATTTCCTAGTAAAATATAAGCTATTTCATATACGCCTCTACGCACATCAAGTATTTTTGGCGCCGCTGCCGGTGAACGAACCCGGGTCACCCGCGTGACAGGCGGGAATACTTACCACTATACTACAACGATTGATCCTAAACATTTGTTTATAGGAATATTTTCTAGTAAATGATCCAAACATTGATCCTAAACATGATTTTTAAAGATTAAAGTGGACTTTTTAGGCGAAAATTCATGAACTTGATTAATTTGATATAATTGCCAATTGAGACTTGTTTAATTGTTAGTAATGACTATTTTGACATGTTATTTGAGTTAAATGCTTATGAACTTTGTATACATTTTCATATGTGCTTATTTGAAAAAGTATAGAATTGTAAAAAAAAAAAAAAATGTGAAAATGTGTATAAGTTTAATTTTGATTTAACATATTATTGTGATTGTTTTAAATTGTTATTTTGCTAACACTAATGCATATTTGGATGCACAAATTTTGGGTTTAATGTGTTTTGCAGAAAGCCGATACTGGAGGTTCAGGATCATCATCATCTAGACGACCTGCTCCAGCTCCAGAACCAGAACCAGAAATGCAATATGAACCTGAACAACAACCACAACAACAGCCTGATCAGCACGTACCTTATTAAGACCCGCTACAGTTACCTAATGAATTCATAGTATTTCCGCCACATCCACCTGTAGAATACCCAACAATTCCAGAACACACGTTGCATCCTAATCTGAGATTCGATAGACGATGGAGAGATTACCCGGCATATCAAAGTAATAAATTTAAATTGGTAACAAAAGAGGTAGAGGTGCCGAGGGTAATTGATTGGAATCCTTTGGAAACGGTCCATCTAGCTGACTGTGTTAGACAGCATTTGATTCAAAGGTATGGCAGTTCTTCTTTTACAGATTGGGAACGTCTTTTCACTATTAGTAGACATGTATATAAGGAATGGTGTGTTGAGCTGATGAGTACTATAGCGTTAAATGTAGATGTAGATAGGTTAGATGATAGAAGTTTTCTTAGATTTATCCTTGGCGGTAGGATGTACAGAATGTCCATGATGGACATGGCCAGGGCATTACAGATTTACACTCCTAGTAAATTGCTACTACCCGATTGTATGAGTTTGATTTATCGTGGTGAAAGGATAGATAGGAACTTTGACGCGAACGCCGTTTGGAGGCGTATGTCAAACTATAATGTTTTTACACTGGGAGGAAAACACTCCTACTTACATATTAACAAAGCCGAGCTTCGTGTAATTCATAGATTTTTGGCTAACTCGATTACACAGAGAGGTCACAATAAGGAGAAAATGACCTTACATGATTTATTTTACCTAAATTGTATTCGAGACCCGAGAAGCTTTGTTAATATCCCTTAATGTGTTAGTTTTTATTTATCTAAAATGGTAGAAGGAATGCAGGACGGGAGTATAATAGGAGGAGGTATTTTTGTTACTCTCATTGGAGAGTATTTAGGTATTGATAGGAACTAAGGGGGTCCATTACAGGTTTGTAGAGAACAGGATGAGACCAGAGGATTGCGGGTTTATGCGGGTGCTAAGGTATTGAAAAGTAGACGCAACCAGGCAGTTCCCTATGAAGGTAATCATCCTCAGGTAGAGAGAGGCTCAGATGAGGAAATGGAGGAAGCGAAAGACATTAGGGATGTCTTTCGAGAGGCTATTCTTGACGTCCACGTTCGTATAGATGAGGAAGAAATGACGAACGCGGCCAGACATAGTATGTATGAGCAGTGGAACTCCGAGCGATTATACAAGGATTATAGGCGACGCCAACATGATAGCAGGTTAGTTCATCAGCTTCAAATCATGAGCCAGCTATCATATCAGGTACAAATAATTACGTGCCTACTCGACCTGCTCATTTTCCACCACACAGCCCCGACATCCGACCACCCTTTAACCCAGTATGACTATAACCAAGCCTATCAGAACACCTATAACCAACAATGGAACCCACCTGACGAGATGAACTGGAACCCCTATCCAGACTGATTTGGTTCCATTGGTTATTTTTATGATTTTTATGTTTTTATGTTTTTATCTTTTTACTTTTTCTTGTTTAAACTTATGTTATTGGATATATTTATGCAATTTTTATCATTTTTATTATTATTGTGTACTAATATTTCACATTTAGGATTTGAAAGTGGGATATTAAGTCTCATTTCAAATTGCCATGCATGTTTATATTTGTATGTATGTATATTGTCGATTGTACAAAACAGGGTAAAACAGCGCATTTTTAAAGACTGGCATTAAGTTCAGCAAAAGCTAGTAATTTTGACGACAAGATGAAAAATAAATGTGATGTAACAACAAGATGGAATGAAAAAATGATTTGCACCATTTATCATTCAGCAAACAAACGCCAATATGTTTGGAAACTTTAGTAAATTTTAATCATTTTTCTACGCTATTTACCCTCAATAATTTAAATTGTTACTGATTTCTTGCAAATGAGGGCATTGCAAGATCTTAAGTGTGGGAAGGGGTTAAATTCTTTCAGAATTTAAAAAAAATTTTTATTTATACACTTGGTTACCATTAAAAATACTAGTAACGCAGTAGTTGTATTAGAATCTAGTGCTCTCTGATAATAAAGAATAGCCCTAGTCTTATATACTGACTACCCAATTCTAGTAAAAATTTTCAATTAAATGAATTCAAAATCATGTTTATACATATTTATGAACGATAAAACTAGGTGTTAACACCGAAATTATTGTTACCGCGGAAAGGACATAAATTGAGAAACAACTCAAAATGTTAGAATTCATTTAAAATGGAATAGAGGACAATAAAAAGGAAAATAAAAGCCAAGTGTGGGAAAATTTACCAAGTTATTTAAAACATATATCACACATATTTTTGTAATAAATAGCTGAAGATACTTTTGTTTTGGACGATTTTAATCAGTTTTACCCGATTTACTGTAATATATTTGAAAGAAATATGGATCTACACGATGAATCAATTCCATCATTAAAAGGAAGTAAAGTCTTCCGAAAAAGAAACGCGTTTCTTGATTTAGGTCATGAAGTTGTCGTCCAGACCAGCTGTAGGTTGACGAAAAATCTAGAAAAGTCATCACTAAAATCAGCAGGAAATCCACGGACCTCAGCATCAAACAGGGTCGCCAAGTGGTCAGACTTATCCTAACCATGAGAGGATCTGTCTTGTAAAATGAGGAGGACGCCGTGCAAATTAGCTGGATAAGACTAATGAATCAGATCCCCAGAAAAGGATAATCTCCTTAAAAGATTAAAAATCAGCTTTTAAGACTAATATTACTCAATCCTAGAGATTGACCTTAAAGATTGAGAATTCAAACTCATGGAATTCAATAATATCTAAACTCGAGCTTGAACGAGAAAATATTTTGATCAAAATTAAAACCGATTTATTTTCTGAAAACCTATTTTTAATGCGTTCATTACCATTGAACGTAAAATCCTAGGAATTCACCTGGAATTCATTAGGTCACCTGAACCAAATCGGGTGTCAACCGTAAGAACAGTGGTTGCATAGCATGGTCAAAGACAGGACCTTGTGCCAGACCGAAGAAAAATTATAAGGGTGAGCTTTACTATTGCTCCTACCAAAGATAGTAATTGCATCCGACACGTTATAGACCATAATTAAAAGCATGTCAGGGGACATTGCCTTAACAGTTGCTTGTTCAACGCTTTCCTTTACAACCGGACGGTAGTTTATCGAAAGGTAATATACGGAGCAAGTATACTGGACGTGTTGCTTTCCCAATACAAGGTTAGAAAGTGGGTGACACAAAACCGCAAGTTTTGAACTAAAATTTTAAAATCTGAAACCCACAAAAACAATTTACAAACACCGGTGAAGGGTTATTCCGGAAAAATTATCTAGGGTAAAAGCTAGATTGAATTTTTAAAAAGATCAAATGTTTTCATAAAGATCCAATTTCCTTAAAGGATCTAAATTTTTATATTCATGTGGGACTGTAAACCACATCGTTACTACCATTGTTTATACTGCCGTATAGAAATCACTGATGTACAAAGTATGAAGAATAAAGAAGTGATTCTAGTATATTTTAAGACTATATTGCTTGAGGACAAGCAACGCTCAAGTGTGGGAATATTTGATAATGCTAAAAACGAACATATATTTCATATCATTATCCCTCAAGAAAAACAAGCTTTTAGTTGCAATTGTTCTATTTACAAGTGATATTCGTTTAAATAATAAAAGGTGAAGACAAAAGGCAGATTCGACGAATTGAAGATGCAAACAACCAAAAAGCTCAAAAGTACAAAGTACAATCAAAGAGGTTCCAATTATTGATGAGAAACGTCTCAAAATTACAAGAGTACAAGATTCGAAACGCAAAGTACAAGATATTAAATTATACGCAAGGACGTTCAAAAATCCGGAACCGGGACCAAAGTCAACTCTCAACGCTCGACGCAACGGACTAAAAATTACAATTCAACTATGCACATGAATATAATATAATATATAATTAATTCTTAAAATTAATATATATATTATATTATATTATATTATATTATAAAAACCGTCGGCAGAAAAAACAAGAGCATGTGAGCCTCCCCAGCTGGCCATGCGATCGCATGGCCTTGAAGAGTAATCTTCATGTGATCGCATGAGCTCCTTTTCCAGCTCACAGGCCTATAAATTCGCGTGTTTGGTTCAGTTTAATCCATCCATCCAACTCTCTCAACGTATATATATATATATATATATATATATATATATATATATATATATATATATATATATATATATATATATATATATATATATATATATTATAATTTTAATTTTAATTTTAATTTCCAATAATAAGGGTATGTTAGCGAATGTTGTAAGGGTGTAAGTCGAAATTCTGTCCGTGTAACGCTACGCTATTTTTAATCATTGTAAGTTATGTTCAACCTTTTTACATTAATGTCTCGTAGCTAAGTTATTATTATGCTTATTTAAAACGAAGTAATCATGATGTTGGGCTAATTACTAAAATTGGGTAATTGGGCTTTGTACCATAATTGGGGTTTGGGCAAAAGAACGACACTTGTGAAAATTAGACTATGAGCTATTAATGGGCTTTATATTTGTTTAACTAAATGATAGTTAGTTAATTTTAATATAAAGATTTACAATTGGACGTACCTATAAATAACCATATACACTTAATCGGACACGATGGGCGGGGTATTTATATGTACGAATAATCGTTCATTTAACCGGACACGGGAATGGATTAATAGTCACTAGAATTATTAAAACAGGGGTGAAATTATATACAAGGATACTTGGTGTAAGTGATAACAAAGTATTAAAACCTTGGGTTACACGCAGTTGATATCCTGGTGTAATTATTAAACAAAGTATTAAAACCTTGTTACAGTTTAAGTCCCCAATTAGTTGGAATATTTGACTTCGAGTATAAGGATAATTTGACGAGGACACTCGCACTTTATATTTATGACTGATGGACTGTTATGGACAAAAACCAGACGGACATATTAAATAATCCAGGACAAAGGACAATTAACCCATGGGCATAAAACTAAAAATCAACACGTCAAACATCATGATTATGGAAGTTTAAATAAGCATAATTCCTTTATTTTCATATTTAATTGCACTTCTAATTATTGCACTTTTATTTATTGTCATCGTATTTAATTGCACTTTTAATTATCGTACTTTTTAATTATCGAAATTTTATTTTATCGCAATTTCATTTATCGCAATTTCATTATCATTATTTAATCTACGTTTTAAATTAAGTTGTATTTATTTTTATATATTTTTATATTAGGTTTTAACTGCGACTAAAGTTTTAAAAATCGATAAACCGGTCATTAAACGGTAAAAACCCCCTTTTATAATAATAATATTACTTATATATATATATATATATTTTTATTTTTATAATTTAAACTAATATAGCGTTAAGCTTTGTTTAAAGATTTCCCTGTGGAACGAACAGGACTTACTAAAAACTACACTACTGTACGATTAGGTACACTGCCTATAAGTGTTGTAGCAAGGTTTAGGTATATCCATTCTATAAATAAATAAATATCTTGTGTAAAATTGTATCATATTTAATAGTATTTCCTAGTAAAATATAAGCTATTTCATATACGCCTCTACGCACATCAAGTATTTTTCTAGAGTATTCCCGCCTGTCCCGCGGGTGACCCGGGTTCGATCCCCAGCAGCGGCGCCAAAAATACTTTATGTGCGTAGAGGCGTATATGAAATAGCTTATATTTTACTAGGAAATACTATTAAATACGATACAATTTTACACAAGATATTTATTTATTTATAGAATGGATATACCTAAACCTTGCTACAATACTTATAGGCAGTGTACCTAATCGTACAGTAGTGTAGTTTTTAGTAAGTCCGGTTCGTTCCACAGGGAAATCTTTAAACAAAGCTTAACGCTATATTAGTTTAAATTATAAAAATACAAATATATATAAGTAATATTATTATTATAAAAGGGGGTTTTTACCGTTTAATGACCGGTTTGTCGATTTTTAAAACTTTAGTCGCAGTTAAAACCTAATGTAAAAATATATAAAAATAAATACAACTTAATTTAAAATGTAGATTAAATAATGATAATGAAATTGCGATAAATGAAATTGCGATAAAATAAAATTTCGATAATTAAAAAGTACGATAATTGAAAGTGCAATTAAATACGATGACAATAAATAAAAGTGCAATAATTAGAAGTGCAATTAAATATGAAAATAAAGGAATTATGCTTATTTAAACTTTCATAATCATGATGTTTGACGTGTTGATTTTTAGTTTTATGCCCATGGGTTAATTGTCCTTTGTCCTGTATTATTTAATATGTCCGTCTGGTTTTTGTCCATAACAGTCCATCAGTCATAAATATAAAGTACGAGTGTCCTCGTCAAATTATCCTTATACCCGAAGTCAAATATTCCAACTAATTGTGGACTTAAACTGTAACAAGGTTTTAATACTTTGTTTAATAATTACACCAGGATATCAACTACGTGTAACCCAAGGTTTTAATACTTTGTTAACAATTACACCAAGTGTCCTTGTATATAATTTCACCCCTGTTTTAATAATTCTAGTGACTATTAATCCATTCCCGTGTCCGGTTAAATGAACGATTATTCGTACATATAAATACCTTGCCCATCGTGTCCGATTGAGTGTATATGGTTATTTATAGGTACGTCCAATTGTAAATCTTTATATTAAAATTAACAAACTATCATTTAGTTAAACAAATATAAAGCCCATTAATAGCCCATAGTCTAATTTCCACAAGTGTCGTTCTTTTGTCCAAACCCCAATTATTGTACAATGCCCAATTACCCAATTTTAGTAATTAGCCTAACATCATGATTACTTCATTTTAAATAAGCATAATAATAACTTAGCTACGAGACATTAATGTAAAAAGGTTGAACATAACTTACAATGATTAAAAATAGCGTAGCGTTACACGGACATAATTTCGACTTACACCCTTACAACATTCGCTAACATACCCTTATTATTGGAAATTAAAATTAAAATTAAAATTATAATATAAATATATATATATATATATATATATATATATATATATATATATATATATATATATATATACGTTGAGAGAGATGGATGGATGGATTAAACTGAACCAAACACGCGAATTTATAGGCCTGTGAACTGGAAAAGGAGCTCATGCGATCGAATGAAGATTACTCTTCAAGGCCATGCGATCGCATGGACAGCTGGGGAGGCTCACATGCTCTTGTTTTTTCTGCCGACGGTTTTTATAATGTAATATAATATATATATTAATTTTAAGAATTAATTATATATTATATTATATTCATGTGCATAGTTGACTTGTAATTTTTAGTCCGTTGCGTCGAGCGTTGAGAGTTGACTTTGGTCCCGGTTCCGGATTTTCAAACGTCCTTGCGTATAATTTAATATCTTGTACTTTGCGTTTCGAATCTTGTACTCTTGTAATTTTGAGATGTTACTCATCAATAATTGGAACCTCTTTAATTGTACTTTGTACTTTTGACCTTTTTGGTCATTTGCTTCTTCAATTCGTCGAATCTGTCTTTTGTCTTCACCTTTTATTATTTAAACGAATATCACTTGTAAATAGAATAATTGCAACTAAAAGCTTGTCTTTCTTGAGGGATAATGCTATGAAATATATGTTGGTTTTTAGCATTATCAAATATTCCCACACTTGAGCGTTGCTTGTCCTCAAGCAATATAGTCTTGAAATATACTAGAATCACTTCTTTATTCTTCACACTTTGTACATCAGTGATTTCTTTACGGCGGTATAAACAATGGTAGTAACGATGTGGTTTACAGTCCCACATGACTATAAAAATTTAGATCCTTTAAGGAAATTGGATCTTTATGAAAACATTTGATCTTTTTAAAAATTCAATCTAGCTTTTATCCTAGATAAGTTTTCCAGAATAACCCTTCACCGGTGTTTGCAAATTGTTTTTGTGGGTTTGGTGGGTTTCAGATTTGAAAATTTTAGTTCAACACTTGCGGTTTTGTGTCACCCACTTGCTAACCTTGTATTGGGAAAGCAACACGTCCAGTATACTTGCTCCGTATATTACCTTTCGATAAACTACCGTCCGTTTGTAAAGGAAAGCGTTGAACAAGCAACTGTTAAGGCAATGTCCCCTGACATACTTTTAATTATGGTCTATAACGTGTCGGATGCAATTACTATCCTTGGTAGGAGCAATAGTAAAGCTCACCCTTATAATTTTTCTTCGGTCTGGCACAAGGTCCTGTCTTTGACCATGCTATGCAACCACCGTTCTTACGGTTGACACCCGATTTGGTTCAGGTGACCTAATGAATTCCAGGTGAATTCCTAGGATTTTACGTTCAACGGTAATGAATGCATTAAAAATAGGTTTTCAGAAAACAAATCGGTTTTAATTTTGATCAAAATATTTTCTCGTTCAAGCTCGAGTTTAGATATCATTGAATTTCATGAGTTTGAATTCTCAATCTTTAAGGTCAATCTCTAGGATTGAGTAATATCAGTCTTAAAAGCTAATTTTTGATCTTTTAATGAGATTATCCTTTTCTGGGGATCTGATTCATTAGTCTTATCCAGCTAATTTGCACGGCGTCCTCCCCATTTTACAAGACAGATCCTCTCATGGTTACGATAAGTCTGACCACTTGGCGACCCCGTTTGATGCTGAGGTCCATGGATTTCCTGCTAATTTTAGTGATGACTTTTCTAGATTTTTCGTCAACCTACAGCTGGTCTGGACGACAACTTCATGACCTAAATCAAGAAGCGCGTTTCTTTTTCGGAAGACTTTTCTTCCTTTTAATGATAAAATTGATTCATCGTGTAGATCCATCTTTCTTTCAAATATATTACAGTAAATCGGGTAAAACTGATTAAAATCATTCAAAACAAAAGTATCTTCAGTTATTTGTTACAAAAATATGTGTGATATATGTTTTAAATAACTTGGTAAATTTTCCCACACTTGGCTTTTATTTTCCTTTTTATTGTCCTCTATTCCATTTTAAATGAATTCTAACATTTTGGGTTGTTTCTCAATTTATGTCCTTTCCGAGGTAACAATAACTTCGGTGTTAACACTTAGTTTTATCGTTCATAAATATGTATAAACATGATTTTGAATTCATTTAATTGAAAATTTTGAAAAATTTTACTAGAATTGGGTAGTCAGTATATAAGACTAGGGCTGTTCTTTATTATCAGAGAGCACTAGATTCTAATACAACTACTGCGTTACTAGTATTTTTAATGGTAACCAAGTGTATAAATCAAAATTTTTTTAAAATTCCGAAAGAATTTAACCCCATATAAATAACCCGCCCATCAGTAAAAAATTTTAGGCGAAAATTTCCTAGTAAATGATAATGCTAAAAACGAACATATATTTCATAGCATTATCCCTCAAGAAAGACAAGCTTTTAGTTGCAATTGATCTATTTACAAGTGATATTCGTTTAAATAATAAAAGGTGAAGACAAAAGACCGATTCGATGAATTGAAGACGCAAACGGCCAAAAAGCTCAAAAGTACAAAGTACAATCAAAGAGGTTCCAATTATTGATGAGAAACGTCTCAAAATTACAAGAGTACAAGATTCGAAACGCAAAGTACAAGATATTAAATTATACGCAAGGACATTCGAAAATTCGGAACCGGGACCAAAGTCAACTCTCAACGCTCGACGCAACGGACTAAAAATTACAAGTCAACTATGCACATGAATATAATATTATATATAATTAATTCTTAAAATTAATATATATATTATATTATATTATAAAAACCGTCGGCAGAAAAAACAAGAGCATGTGAGCCTCCCCAGCTGGCCATGCGATCGCATGGCCTTGAAGAGTAATCTTCATGCGATCGCATGAGCTCCTTTTTCCAGCTCACAGGCCTATAAATTCGCGTGTTTAGTTCAGTTTAATCCATCCATCCAACTCTCTCAACATATATATATATATATATATATATATATATATATATATATATATATATATATATATATATATATATATATATATATATATATATATTATAATTTTAATTTTAATTTTAATTTCCAATAATAAGGGTATGTTAGCGAATGTTGTAAGGGTGTAAGTCGAAATTCTGTCCGTGTAACGCTACGCTATTTTTAATCATTGTAAGTTATGTTCAACCTTTTTACATTAATGTCTCGTAGCTAAGTTATTATTATGCTTATTTAAAACGAAGTAATCATGATGTTGGGCTAATTACTAAAATTGGGTAATTGGGCTTTGTACCATAATTAGGGTTTGGACAAAAGAACGACACTTGTGGAAATTAGACTAGTGACTATTAATCCATTCCAGTGTCCGGTTAAATGAACGATTATTCGTACATATAAATACCCCGCCCATCGTGTCCGATTGAGTATATATGGTTATTTATAGGTACGTCCAATTGTAAATCTTTATATTAAAATTAACAAACTATCATTTAGTTAAACAACTATAAAGCCCATTAATAGCCCATAGTCTAATTTCCACAAGTGTCGTTCTTTTGTCCAAACCCCAATTATGGTACAAAGCCCAATTACCCAATTTTAGTAATTAGCCCAATATCATGATTACTTCGTTTTAAATAAGCATAATAATAACTTACCTACGAGATATTAATGTAAAAAGGTTGAACATAACTTACAATGATTAAAAATAGCGTAGCGTTACACGGACAGAATTTCGACTTACACCCTTACAACATTCGCTAACATACCCTTATTATTGGAAATTAAATTTAAATTTAAAATTATAATATAAATATACATACATATATATATATATATACACATATATATATATATATATATATATATATATATATATATATATATATATATATATATATATATATATATATATATATATATATATATACTTTGAGAGAGTTGGATGGATGGATTAAACTGAACCAAACACGCAAATTTATAGGCCTGTGAGCTGGAAAAGGAGCTCATGCGATCGCATGAAGATTACTCTTCAAGGCCATGCGATCGCATGGCCAGCTGGGGAGGCTCACATGCTCTTGTTTTTTCTACCGACGGTTTTTATAATATAATATAATATATATATTAATTTTAAGAATTAATTATATATTATATTATATTCATGTGCATAGTTGACTTGTAATTTTTAGTCCGTTGCGTCGAGCGTTGAGAGTTGATTTTGATCCCGGTTCCGGATTTTTGAACGTCCTTGCGTATAATTTAATATCTTGTACTTTGCGTTTCGAATCTTGTACTCTTGTAATTTTGAGACGTTTCTCATCAATAATTGGAACCTCTTTGATTTAACTTTGTACTTTTGAGCTTTTTGGTCGTTTGCGTCTTCAATTCATCGAATCTGTCTTTTGTCTTCACATTTTATTATTTAAACGAATATCACTTGTAAATAGAACAATTGCAACTAAAAGCTTGTCTTTCTTGAGGGATAATGCTATGAAATATATGTTCGTTTTTAGCATTATCAAATATTCCCACACTTGAGCATTGCTTGTCCTTAAGCAATATAGTCTTGAAATATACTAGAATCACTTCTTTATTCTTCACACTTTGTACATCAGTGATTTCTATACGGCGGTATAAACAATGGTAGTAACGATGTGGTTTACAGTCCCACATGACTATAAAAATTTAGATCCTTTAAGGAAATTGGATCTTTATGAAAACATTTGATCTTTTTAAAAATTCAATCTAGCTTTTACCCTAGATAAGTTTTCCGGAATAACCCTTCACCGGTGTTTGCAAATTGTTTTTGTGGGTTTGGTGGGTTTCAGATTTGAAAATTTTAGTTCAAAACTTGCGGTTTTGTGTCACCCACTTGCTAACCTTGTATTGGGAAAGCAACACATCCAGTATACTTGCTCCGTATATTACCTTTCGATAAACTACCGTCCGATTGTAAAGGAAAGCGTTGAACAAGCAACTGTTAAGGCAATGTCCCCTGACATGCTTTTAATTATGCTCTATAACGTGTCGGATGCAATTACTATCCTTGGTAGGAGCAATAGTAAAGCTCACCCTTATAATTTTTCTTCGGTCTGGCACAAGGTCCTGTCTTTGACCATGCTATGCAACCACCGTTCTTACGGTTGACACCCGATTTGGTTCAGGTGACCTAATGAATTCCAGATGAATTCCTAGGATTTTACATTCAATGGTAATGAACGCATTAAAAATAGGTTTTCAGAAAACAAATCGGTTTTAAGTTTGATCAAAATATTTTCTCGTTCAAGCTCGAGTTTAGATATCATTGAATTCCATGAGTTTGAATTCTCAATCTTTAAGGTCAATCTCTAGGATTGAGTAATATCAGTCTTAAAAGCTGATTTTTGATCTTTTAAGGAGATTATCCTTTTCTGGGGATTTGATTCATTAGTCTTATCCAGCTAATTTGCACGGCGTCCTCCCCATTTTACAAGACAGATCCTCTCATGGTTAGGATAAGTCTGACCACTTGACGACCCTGTTTGATGCTGAGGTCCGTAGATTTCCTGCTGATTTTAGTGATGACTTTTCTAAATTTTTTGGCAACCTACAGCTGGTCTGGACGACAAATTCATGACCTAAATCAAGAAGCGCGTTTCTTTTTCGGAAGACTTTACTTCCTTTTAATGATGGAATTAATTCATCGTGTAGATCCATCTTTCTTTCAAATATATTACAGTAAATCGGGTAAAACTGATTAAAATCGTCCAAAACAAAAGTATCTTCAGTTATTTTTACAAAAATATGTGTGATATATGTTTTAAATAACTTGGTAAATTTTCCCACACTTGGCTTTTATTTTCCTTTTTATTGTCCTCTATTCCATTTTAAATGAATTCTAACATTTTGGGTTGTTTCTCAATTTATGTCCTTTTCGAGGTAACAATAATTTCGGTGTTAACACCTAGTTTTATCGTTCATAAATATGTATAAACATGATTTTGAATTCATTTAATTGAAAATTTTGAAAAATTTTACTAGAATTGGGTAGTCAGTATATAAGACTAGGGCTGTTCTTTATTATCAGAGAGCACTAGATTCTAATACAACTACTGCGTTACTAGTATTTTTAATGGTAACCAAGTGTATAAATCAAAAAAAATTTAAAATTCTGAAAGAATTTAACCCCTTCCCACACTTAAGATCTTGCAATGACCTCATTTGCAAGAAATCAGTAACAATTTAAATTATTGAGGGTAAATAGCGTAGAAAAATGATTAAAATTTACCAAAGTTTTCAAACATATTGGCGTTTGTTTGCTGAATGATAAATGGTGCATATCATTTGTTCATTCCATCTTGTTGTTACATCACATTTATTTTTCATCTTGTCGTCAAAATTACTAGCTTTTGCTGAACTTAATGCCAGTCTTTAAAAATGCGCTGTTTTATCCTGTTTTGTACAATCGACAATATACATACATACAAATATAAACATGCATGGCAATTTGAAATGGGACTTAATATCCCACTTTCAAATCCTAAATGTGAAATATTAGTACACAATAATAATAAAAATGATAAAAATTACATAAATATATCCAATAACATAAGTTTAAACATGAAAAAGTAAAAAGATAAAAACATAAAAATCATAAAAATAACCAATGGATCCAAATCAGTCGGGATAGGGGTTCCAGTTCATCTCGTCAGGTGGGTTCCATTGTTGGTTATAGGTGTTCTGATAGGCTTGGTTATAGTCATACCGGTTAAAGGGTGGTCGGATGTCGGGGCTGTGTGGTGGAAAATGAGCAGGTCGAGTAGGCACGTAATTATTTGGTACCTAATATGATAGCTGGCTCATGATTTGGTGCTGATGAACTAACCAGCTATCGTGTTGGCGTCGCCTATAATCCTCGTATACTCGCTCGGAGTTCCACTGCTCATACATACTATGTCTGGCCGCGTTCGTCATTGCTTCCTCATCTATACGAACGTGGACGTCAAGAATAGCATCTCGAAAGACATCCCTAATGTCTTCCGCTTCCTCCATTTCCTCATCTGAGCCTCTCTCTACCTGAGGATGATTACCTTCATAGGGAACTGCCTGGTTGCATCTACTCTTCAATACCTTAGCACCCGCATAAACCCGCAATCCTATGGTCTCATCCTGTTCTCTACAAACCTGTAATGGACCCCCTTAGTTCCTATCAACATCTAAATACTCTCCAATGATAGTAACAAAAATACCTCCTCCTATTATACTCCCGTCCTGCATTCCTTCTACCATTTTAGATAAATAAAAACCAACATAATAAGGGATATTAACAAAGCTTCTCGGGTGTCGAATACACTTTAGGTAAAATAAATCATGTAAGGTCATTTTCTCCTTATTGTGACCTCTCTGTGTAATCGAGTTAGCCAAAAATCTATGAATTACACGAAGCTCGGCTTTGTTAATATGTAAGTAGGAGTGTTTTCCTCCCAGTGTAAAAACATTATAGTTTGACATACGCCTCCAAACGGCGTTCGCGTCAAAGTTCCTATCTACCCTTTCACCACGATAAATCAAACTCATACAATCGGGTAGTAGCAATTCACTAGGAGTGTAAATCTGTAATGCCCTGGCCATGTCCATCATGGACATTATGTACATCCTACCGCCAAGGATAAATCTAAGAAAACTTCTATCATCTAACCTATCTACATCTACATTTAACGCTATAGTACTCATCAGCTCAACACACCATTCCTTATATACAGGTCTACGAATGGTGAAAAGACGTTCCCAATCTGTAAAAGAAGAACTGCCATACCTTTGAATCAAATGTTGTCTAACACGGTCAGCTAGATGGACCGTTTCTAAAGGATTCCAATCAATTACCCTCGGCACCTCTACCTCTTTTGTTACCAATTTAAATTTATTACTTTGATATGCCGGGTAATCTCTCCATCGTCAATCGAATCTCAGATTAGGATGCAACGTGTGTTCCGGAATTGTTGGGTATTCTACAGGTGGATGTGGCGGAAATACTATGAATTCATTAGGTAAATGTAGCGGGTCATAATAAGGTACGTGCTGATCAGGCTGTTGTTGTGGTTCCTGTTGTGGTTGTTGTTCAGGTTCATATTGCATTTCTGGTTCTGGTTCTGGAGCTGGAGCAGATCGTCTAGATGATGATGATCCTGAACCTCCAGTATCGGCTTTCTGTAAAACACATTAAATACAAAATTTGTGCATCCAAATATGCATTAGTGTTAGCAAAATAACAATTTAAAACAATCACAATAACATGTTAAATCAAAATTAAACTTATACACATTTTCACTTTTTTTTTTTTTTTTTTACAATTCTATACTTTTCAAATAAGCACATATGAAAATGTATACAAAGTTCATAAGCATTTAACTAAAATAACTTTCAAAATAGTCATTACTAACAATTAAACAAGTCTCAATTGGAAATTATATCAAATTAATCAAGTTCATGAATTTTCGAATAAAAAGTCCACTTTAATCTTTAAAAATCATGTTTAGGATCAATGTTTGGATCATTTAACTACCTAAACATGTTACACTACTCAATTAAGCAATAATTCATGACAAAAATCGGCCATAACCTGTTTATATCAAAAAGCCCCAAATTGCTCAAGAACATAAACCCTAGATTTCTAAAAATTTTGAAGTTTTTGGCTTCAAATCATGTTAAATAGCATCAATCTAGGTTATACATGCATAAAATACTATCAATTTAACACTAATTACACTAGAAATTAACAAAATTACATTAGGTAAAATATTGGTAATTATCACAAAAACTAGGAATTTATAGAATTTAGGGGTGTAATTTTTTCCTTTTTGCTGAAGAATGCGAATCTAGGCATGATTAGAGCAAGAAATTTGACGAATTACGGTGAAAAATTGCAAATTTTAGAGATTATTTTGGGGTATTTTTGTATGTGTGTGTGTGGAGTGGTAAAGAACACAGACCCGCTGATCCTTTTGTTTCTGGCCTGGAATTTCTCCCCATGCGATCGTATGGCACCAAAGGCCAAACTCCATGCGATCGCATGGAGTCCCGGGTACAGTGTTTTTGTCATTTTTTTTTTAATAAAACCTTATAACTTTTTAAAACATTTAATTAATTAAATTCTAAAAATTTTGTTTTCCTTTAGGAGCGAGGGCTTTTCGGAACATTGTCCTAGTCCGTCCCTCGACAAAATTTTAAAATTTCGTCAATTCAAAGCGCGGTTTTAAAAGTAAAGATTTTTGAGTTTTTTTAATGTTTTGGCATACTTTATTTCAATAAGATTAAAAATAATGATAATAAAAGTTCACGTCCCTCCCTCAGGTAAAGCAATTTCGGTTCTAAGACCTAGTCTTCAACTTACGACGAATTTTAAAAATCATATTTTTAACTTATCGAAATAAAGTAAATTTTTGTTTTTAAATTCACACAAAACTTAAATTTAAAATGCATAAAATTAAAAATTCATATTAAAAATTTACACCAAACTTAAATTATAATTTTGTTTTTATACATACAAACTTATATTAAAAATATTAATTTTTCAAATATTTACAATTTTAAATATATTGATTTAAAAAGTTTACAATATTATTTTAATATTAATTAAAAAAACAAAGTAAAAATAAAATTAAAAATCTTTTTGGCTTTTATCCCACTTTAATCAATCAAATATTATCAAAAATATGCGCCCCTCTTTTCGGTAAAGTAATTTCGGTTTTATAACCTAGTTTAACTCATGACGAATTTTTGAAATATTTTGGTTGATTAATTAAAGATATTTATACCTTAAGAATAAACGGTAAATTTCGCAGTGATGTAGTAAATTTTTTTTATGATATCAATAATTTCGGTCGCAAGACCTAATTTTATCGAATACCAATTTAATACTTTATAGCGAACAAATTAGCGTTTATTATCAAAAGGTTAAAAGTAAAAATAAAAACTGAAAACTGTACAAACTTACCTATGAGATAAAATTCTTAATAATATGCTCTAGCCCACTCATAAGATAGTCGGACTAATTGGTTTTCCATGGCTACATAGGCGTAACCTCGAGCATTTAACGTTTTTTCTTCTAAACATATAAACGGTCTGTCTCTGCATAAAGTAACGAACTCGGTATTGGAATATGTCTGATTCGTCGAGCATTTTCCTTCATGTGACCATTTTCCGCATTTGTGACATCTTTCAAGGTGTCGTGCTCTTCTTTTCGCTGCGGATTTTGATTTTCCTTTACCAAATTGTAACTTATTATTTTCGCATCTGGATTTTTTTCTTACTCCGTCCAATTTACCTCTGATTAATGATACTATTTCACTTGGAAGTGTGTCATTATTACGCTTAGTGATCAAAGCGTGTAGCATTAGACCATGGTTTAATTCACATGAAGTCTTCATATCGTAAAAACCTAAAAAAAAAAAAAATCAGAATGGGGGGAGAAGACTAGTTCTTTAAGGTCTGCTAGGGAAAGACCATTCGGGTTCCATTTTCGAGAACTACACGAAAACAGAAAATCTAACTCTAACAGAAATATATATTATCCTTTAAAGACTTGATTCTCCCTACACTTAGTTAGCTGTGGTGTCGAAATTGTGATTAACTTCGTTGTCAACTTCCATTGGACTATCTATGTAATGTTTAACTCTGTGACCATTAACCTTAAATTCAATCCCATTTGAATTTATCAATTCTACTGTTCCGTATGGGAAAACTCTTTTGACTATGAATGGTCCAGACCATCTTGATTTCAATTTTCCAGGAAATAGCTTGAATCGTGAATTGAAAAGAAGAACATTGTCTCCTTCTTTAAATTATTTTGAACTTCTGATTCTTTTATCATGACATTTCTTCGTTCTTTCCTTATAGATTAACGAATTTTCGTATGCTTCATGTCTTAATTCTTCTAATTCGTTTAGTTATCTTAATCGTAGATGTCCGGCTTCATGTAAATCAAGATTACATGTCTTCAAAGCCCAAAATGCTTTGTGTTCAATTTCTACTGGAAGATGACATGCTTTTCCGTAAACGAGTTTAAAAGGTGTGGTACCAATTGAACTTTTGTAGGCTGTTCTAAAAGCCCAGAGTGCATCCTCCAATTTTATGGACCATTCCTTCGGATTTGATCCTACGGTTTTCTCTAAAATACGTTTTAAAGCTCGATTGGTATTTTCAACTTGTCCACTTGTCTGTGGATGATATGCGGTGGAGATTTTATGAGTTACTCCATATCTTTTGAGAACTTTCTCAAGTTGGTTATTACAGAAATGAGTACCCCGATCACTTATTAACGCTTTCGGTGTTCCAAACCTTGCAAAAAGACGTTTTAAAAAGGTGACTACAACTCGTGCATCATTAGTTGGGAGAGCTTGTGCTTCCGCCCATTTAGATACATAATCAATGGCTACGAGAATGTAGAGATTATTATGAGATTTTAGAAATGGACCCATAAAGTCAATACCCCAAATGTCAAATACTTCACATACTTGAATGACATTTTATGGCATTTCATCACGTTGACTTATTTTTCCGGCCCTTTGACATGCATCACAGGATTTTCAAAGAAGGTGTGCGTCTTTGAAAATTGTAGGCCAATAGAATCCAGCATCGTAAACTTTTCTTGCTGTTAGTTGAGGCCCATAATGCCCTCCTGTTGGTCCTGTGTGACAATGGTTTAAGATTTTACTAGCTTCATCTCCGAATACACATCGGCGTATTATTCCATCGGGACAACTTTTAAACAGATGTGGATCTTTCCAGAAATAGTGTTTTATATCACTAAAGAATTTCTTTCATTTTTGGTACGATAATCCTTTTTCAAGGAATCTACACACTAAGTAGTTTGCATAGTCTGCAAACCATGGAATTTCATTATAATCTATCTTCAATAGATATTCATCAGGAAAGTTGTCTTGTATGGCCGATTCATTTAGAACTTCTAATTCGGGATTTTCAAGACGAGAGAGATGATCAGCTGCGAGATTTTCTGCTCCTCTTTTATCTCGAATTTCAATATCAAACTCTTGTAAGAGTAAGATCCAACGGATTAATCTTGGTTTAGCATCTTGTTTTGAAAATAGGTATCTAAGAGCAGAATGGTCGGTATAGACCACCGTTTTAGCTAGAACGAGATATGAACGAAATTTGTCAAAAGCAAAGACAATAGCAAGGAGTTCTTTTTCAGTAGTTGTGTAATTTGTTTGTGCTCTTTGTAACGTCTTACAAGCATAATAAATAGGTTGAAATCGTTTTTCAATCCTTTGTCCTAAAACGGCTCCCATTGCAAAATCACTTGCATCGCACATAAGTTCAAACGGTAGATTCCAATTTGGAGTTATCATGATCAGAGCATTAGTGAGTTTCTCTTTAAGAATATTAAAATATTTGATACATTCATCTGAAAAGATGAATGGAGCATCCTTTTCTAGGAGTTTATTCATAGGAGTGGCAATTTTAAAAAAATCTTTTATAAAACGTCGATAAAAACCGGCATGCCCTAAAAAACTCCTAACTCCTCTAACATTGGTGAGATGTGTAAGTTTAGCAATTACATCTACTTTAGCTCTATCCACTTCAATTCCTTCCTTTGAAATTTTATGACCAAGAACGATGCCTTCTTTAACCATGAAATGGCATTTCTCCTAATTAAGAACTAGATTTGATTGTTCGCATCTAATAAGCTTTCGTTCAAGATTAACTAGACATGTTTCAAATGTATCACCGAAGACTGAAAAGTCATCCATGAAAACTTCCATGCATTCTTCTATCATGTCGTGAAAAATCGCCATCATGCACCTTTGAAAGGTTGCAGGGGCGTTGCAAAGTCCAAATGGCATGCGTTTGTAAGAAAAAGTACCATAAGGGCACGTGAATGTGGTTTTCTCTTGGTCCTCGGGTGCTATTGGAATTTGAAAATATCCGGAAAAACCATCAAGAAAACAATAGTAACTATTTCCGGCTAATCTTTCCAACATTTGATCAATAAAAGGTAAGGGAAAGTGATCTTTTCTTGTGGCGTCATTTAATTTTCTATAATCAATACAAACACGCCATCCTGTTACAGTCCTAGTAGGAATAAGCTCATTTTTTTCATTTGTAATGACAGTCATGCCACCCTTCTTAGGCACGCATTGAACTGGGCTTACCCATGGACTATCAGAGATTGGATAAATTAAACCTGCATCTAGCAATTTAATAATTTCTTTTTTAACAACATCTTGCATATTAGGATTTAGTCTTCGTTGGCATTGCACATACGTTTTATGACCTTCTTCCATAAGGATTTTATGTGTGCAATACGAAGGACTTATTCCTTTAATATCATGAATCTTCCATGCAATGGCTGGTTTATGAGCTTTTAGCACAGAAATGAGTTGAGATTTTTCATTTTTAGTAAGAGAAGACGATATTATTACAGGTAATTCAGATTCACCATATAAATAAGCATATTCCAAATGGTTTGGAAGTGGCTTTAACTCTAATGTCGGTGGTTCTTCTATCGATAATTTATATCGATATCTGTCTTCTTCTTTTAGCATTTGAATTTCTTCTGTTGTTGCTTCATATCCATTAGCCATAAGTGTAGCTAACATTTCAGTTTCATCAATTGGTTCAGTTCCTTCTCCTAAAGAACATTTTCCTGTTCCTTGTAATTCTGGAAATTCTTCTAACAATTCTGGATGTGATTCTATAGTTTAAATATAATAACATGTATCATCTGCAGATTGCGGTTGTTGCATAGCTCTATCCACTGAAAAGGTAACACTCTCGTCCTCTATACTTAGGGTCAGTTTCTTACCAAACACGTCTATTATTGCTTTAGCCGTGTTTAAGAATGGTCTTCCTAATATGAGAGGTACTCGAGAATCTTCTTCCATATCCAGAATAACAAAATCTACTGGAAATACTAAAGTACCAACTTTAACTAGCATGTTCTCCATTATCCCTCTAGGATATTTTACTGATCTATCGGCTAGTTGTATACTTATTCGTGTTGGTTTCAATTCTCCAAGGTCTAGTTTAGTGTATAGTGAATACGGCATTAAATTTATACTAGCACCTAAGTCTGCCAATGCTTCTATTGAACTAAGACTACCCAGAAAACATGAAATTGTGAAACTTCCTGGATCTGATAATTTTTCTGGTATCTTATTCAACATCACTGCAGAACAATTAGCATTCATAGTAACAGCCGAGAGCTCTTCCATTTTCTTTCTATTTGTGATTAGATCTTTCAGAAATTTAGCATATCTAGGCATTCCTGAAATCACATCAATGAAAGGAAGATTTACATTAATCTGTTTAAACATATCCAAGAATTTCGATTGCTCGGCTTCAAGTCTCTCTTTTTTCATTTTACTCGGGTAATGAAGTGGTGGTTGGTATGGTTTAACATAAGGTTTAGCCTTAACTGTGTTATCTTCATTAACCTTTTCAACTACCGGTTCTTTTTCCTTATCTTGTTTAGGTTGTGGTTCTTGTGGAGTAGGAATAGCTTCATCAGAAATTACAGGTATTTCAGGTGGTTTAAGTGTAATACCACTTCTTGTGGTAATGGCTTTAGCTGTTTCATTCCGGGGGTTAGCATTTGTATCACTAGGTAGACTTCCCGGTTTTCTTTCACCTATCAACCTTGCTGGGTTACTTAATTCTTGTTCCAAATTTTGAATAGAAGCTTGTTGATTTCTAATTGCTTGAGCATTTTGTTCATTGGTTTGTTTCTGAAATGTGAAAAACTGTGTTTGAGATTCAACTAGCTTCAACATCATATCTTCTAAATTTGGCTTTTTATCATCGGTTTGTGGTGGTTTATTTTGAAAATTAGGTCTTTGCTGGTTGTAAGTATTATTGGATATTTGTTGATTGCTAGGACCTTGTTGGTTGTTGTATGGAACATTTCGGTTATAATTCTGATTTTGATTGTAGATCGGTCTTGGCGGTTGATAATTATTCTGATAATTATTTCCAGGCCTTTGGTTTAGATATGAAACATTCTCCCTTTGTTCCATTGTTAGTTCAATACTGAGACAGTCTTTTGTCAAATGTGGTCCTCCACACTGCTCACAACTAATTCGTATTGAGTGAATATCTTTAGCCATCTTTTTCATTCGTCTCTCGACAGCATCTATCTTTGCGGAAATGGAATCTAAGTCATGGCTAGAATCGGCTCTAGCTGCTTTAGATGATCTAACGATATCTTTTTCTTGGTGCCACTCATGTGAGTGGGAAGCCGTGTTATCAATAATTTTGTAAGCATCAGTTTCTGTTTTCTTCATAATAGAACCACCAGCTGCTATATCGATGTCTTTCCTTGTAGTGATGTCGCATCCTTGGTAGAATATTTGTACTATTTGCCAAGTGTCTAAACCATGTTGCGGACATCCTCTCAATAACTTTCCAAATCTGGTCCATGCCTCATATAGAGTTTCATTTAGTTTCTGTGTGAACGTAACAATTTCTCCTTGAAGTCTTACGGCTTTAGATGCCGGAAAGAATTGTTTAAGAAATTTTTCAACTAAAACGTCCCATGTATCAATCAACCCTTCAGGTAACGACTCCAACCAATCTTTGGCTTCTCCCTTTAAAGTCCAGGGAAATAACATGAGATATATCTGTTCATCCTCCACTTCTCTTATTTTAAATAGTGTGCAGATCCTATTAAAGGTACGAAGATGTTCATTTGGATCTTCCTTCGGTGCACCACTAAATTGGCATTGATTAGTTACCATGTGTAGAATTTGTCCTTTGATTTCATAATCTGGCGCATTAATGTCTAGTTGAGTAATTGCGTGACCTTGGCCAGTGCGTTTAGCTCTCATTCGGTCTTCCATACTTAGAGGTTCCAGATTTTCCATGATTGAATTTGTTGAATCTGAATCACTAGAGGATTCTGATTTAATGGTTCGTTCCTCATGGAACCCACCTGACGAGATGAACTGGAACCCCTATCTAGACTGATTTGGTTCCATTGGTTATTTTTATGATTTTTATTTTTTTATCTTTTTACTTTTTCATGTTTAAACTTATGTTATTGGATATATTTATGTAATTTTTATCATTTTTATTATTATTGTGTACTAATATTTCACATTTAGGATTTGAAAGTGGGATATTAAGTCCCATTTCAAATTGCCATGCATGTTTATATTTGTATGTATGTATATTGTCGATTGTACAAAACAGGGTAAAACAGCGCATTTTTAAAGACTGACATTAAGTTCAGCAAAAGCTAGTAATTTTGACAACAAGATGAAAAATAAATGTGATGTAACAACAAGATGGAATGAACAAATGATATGCACCATTTATCATTCAGCAAACAAACGCCAATATATTTGGAAACTTTGGTAAATTTTAATCATTTTTCTACGCTATTTACCCTCAATAATTTAAATTGTTACTGATTTCTTGCAAATGAGGGCATTGCAAGATCTTAAGTGTGGGAAGGGGTTAAATTCTTTCGGAATTTTAAAAAAAATTTGATTTATACACTTGGTTACCATTAAAAATACTAGTAACGCAGTAGTTGTATTAGAATCTAGTGCTCTCTGATAATAAAGAACAGCCCTAGTCTTATATAATGACTACCCAATTCAAGTAAAAATTTTCAAAATTTTCAATTAAATGAATTCAAAATCATGTTTATACATATTTATGAACGATAAAACTAGGTGTTTACACCGAAATTATTGTTACCTCGGAAAGGACATAAATTGAGAAACAACCCAAAATGTTAGAATTCATTTAAAATAGAATAGAGGACAATAAAAAGGAAAATAAAAGCCAAGTGTGGGAAAATTTACCAAGTTATTTAAAACATATATCACACATATTTTTGTAACAAATAACTGAAGATACTTTTGTTTTGGACAATTTTAATCAGTTTTACCCGATTTACTGTAATATATTTGAAAGAAAGATGGATCTACACGATGAATCAATTCCATCATTAAAAGGAAGTAAGTCTTCCGAAAAAGAAACGCGCTTCTTGATTTAGGTCATGAAGTTGTCGTCCAGACCAGCTGTAGGTTGACGAAAAATCTAGAAAAGTCATCACTAAAATCAGCAGGAAATCCACGGACCTCAGCATCAAACAGGGTCGCCAAGTGGTCAGACTTATCCTAACCATGAGAGGATCTGTCTTGTAAAATGGGGAGGACGCCGTGCAAATTAGCTGGATAAGACTAATGAATCAGATCCCCAGAAAAGGATAATCTCCTTAAAAGATCAAAAATCAGCTTTTAAGACTGATATTACTCAATCCTAGAGATTGACCTTAAAGATTGAGAATTCAAACTCATGGAATTCAATGATATCTAAACTTGTGCTTGAACGAGAAAATATTTTGATCAAAATTAAAACCGATTTGTTTTCTGAAAACCTATTTTTAATGCGTTCATTACCATTGAACGTAAAATCCTAGGAATTCACCTGGAATTCATTAGGTCACCTGAACCAAATCGGGTGTTAACCGTAAGAACGGTGGTTGCATAGCATGGTCAAAGACAGGACCTTGTGCCAGACCGGAAAATTATAAGGGTGAGCTTTACTATTGCTCCTACCAAGGATAGTAATTGCATCCGACACGTTATAGACCATAATTAAAAGCATGTCAGGGGACATTACCTTAACAGTTGCTTGTTCAACGCTTTCCTTTACAACCGGACGGTAGTTTATCTAAAGGTAATATACGGATCAAGTATACTGGAAGTGTTGCTTTCCCAATACAAGGTTAGCAAGTGGGTGACACAAAACCGCAAGTTTGGAACTAAAATTTTCAAATCTGAAACCCACCAAACCAACAAAAACAATTTGCAAACACCGGTGAAGGATTATTCCGGAAAACTTATCTAGGGTAAAAGCTAGATTGAATTTTTAAAAAGATCAAATGTTTTCATAACGATCCAATTTCCTTAAAGGATCTAAATTTTTATAGTCATGTGGGACTGTAAACCACATCGTTACTACCATTGTTTATACCGCCGTATAGAAATCACTGATGTACAAAGCGTGAAGAATAAAGAAGTGATTCTATTATATTTCAAGACTATATTGCTTGAGGAAAAGCAACGCTCAATTGTGGGAATATTTGATAATGCTAAAAACGAACATATATTTCATAGCATTATCCCTCAAGAAAGACAAGCTTTTAGTTGCAATTGTTCTATTTAAAGTGATATTCGTTTAAATAATAAAAGCTGAAGACAAAAGACAGATTCGACAAATTGAAGACGTAAACGACCAAAAAGCTCAAAAGTACAAAGTACAATCAAAGAGGTTCCAATTATTGATGAGAAACGTCTCAAAATTACAAGAGTACAAGATTCGAAACGCAAAGTACAAGATATTAAATTATACGCAAGGACGTTCGAAAATCCGGAACCGGGACCAAAGTCAACTCTCAACGCTCGACGCAACGGACTAAAAATTACAAGTCAACTATGCACATGAATATAATATAATATATAATAAATTCTTAAAATTAATATATATATTATATTATATTATAAATACCGTCGGCAGAAAAAACAAGAGCATGTGAGCCTCCCCAGCTGGCCATGCGATCGCATGGCCTTGAAGAGTAATCTTCATGCGATCGCATGAGCTCCTTTTCCAGCTCACAGACCTATAAATTCGCGTGTTTGGTTCAGTTTAATCCATCCATCCAACTCTCTCAACGTATATATATATATATATATATATATATATATATATATATATATATATATATATATATATATTATAATTTTAATTTTAATTTCCAATAATAAGGGTATGTTAGCGAATGTTGTAAGGGTGTAAGTCGAAATTCTGTCCGTGTAACGCTACGCTATTTTTAATCATTGTAAGTTATGTTCAACCTTTTTACATTAATGTCTCGTAGCTAAGTTATTATTATGCTTATTTAAAATGAAGTAATCATGATGTTGGGCTAATTACTAAAATTGGGTAATTGGACTTTGTACCATAATTGGGGTTTGGAAAAAGGAACGACACTTGTGAAAATTAGACTATGGGCTATTAATGGGCTTTATATTTGTTTAACTAAATGATAGTTTGTTAATTTTAATATAAAGATTTACAATTGGACGTACCTATAAATAACCATATACACTCAATCGGACACGATGGGCGGGGTATTTATGAAATGTCCTTCTTATTGATTAAAAACGTTCCATATTAATTGATTTCATTGCGAGGTTTTGACCTCTATATGAGACGTTTTTCAAAGACTGCATTCATTTTAAAACAAATCATAACCTTTATTTCATAAATAAAGGTTTAAAAAGCTTTACGAATATCATGTTTACACACGACCATTACATAATGGTTTACAATACAAATATGTTACATCGAAATCAGTTTCTTGAATGCAGTTTTTACACAATATCATACAAACATGGACTCCAAATCTTGTCCTTATTTTAGTATGCAACAGCGAAAGCTCTTAGTATTTACCTGAGAATAAACATGCTTTAAACGTCAACAAAAATGTTGGTGAGTTATAGGTTTAACCTATATATATCAAATCGTAACAATAGACCACAAGATTTCATATTTCAATACACATCCCATACATAGAGATAAAAATCATTCATATGGTGAACACCTGGTAACCGACATTAACAAGATGCATATGTAAGAATATCCCCATCATTCCGGGACACCCTTCGGATATGATATAAATTTCGAAGTACTAAAGCATCCGGTACTTTGGATGGGGTTTGTTAGACCCAATAGATCTATCTTTAGGATTCGCGTCAATTAGGGTGTCTGTTCCCTAATTCTTAGATTACCAGACTTAATAAAAAGGGGCATATTCGATTTCGATAATTCAACCATAGAATGTAGTTTCACGTACTTGTGTCTATTTTGTAAATCATTTATAAAACCTGCATGTATTCTCATCCCAAAAATATAAGATTTTAAAAGTGGGACTATAACTCACTTTCACAGATTTTTTACTTCGTCGGGAAGTAAGACTTGGCCACTGGTTGATTCACGAACCTATAACAATATATACATATATATCAAAGTATGTTCAAAATATATTTACAATACTTTTAATACATTTTGATGTTTTAAGTTTATTAAGTCAGCTGTCCTCGTTAGTAACCTACAACTAGTTATCCACAGTTAGATGTACAGAAATAAATCGATAAATATTATCTTGAATCAATCCACGACCCAGTGTA
Source organism: Rutidosis leptorrhynchoides (assembly GCF_046630445.1). NCBI lineage: Eukaryota > Viridiplantae > Streptophyta > Magnoliopsida > Asterales > Asteraceae > Rutidosis > Rutidosis leptorrhynchoides. The sequence goes on from NC_092336.1 coordinate 242,426,145, forward strand.
TACGTATCTCAGTATTGATCACAACTCAAACTATATATATATTTTGGAATCAACCTCAACCCTGTATAGCTAACTCCAACATTCACATATAGAGTGTCTATGGTTGTTCCGCAATATATATATAGATGGGTCAACATGATAGGTCAAAACATTGTATACGTGTCTATGGTATCTCAAGATTACATAATATACAATATAAGTTGATTAGGTTATGGTTGGAATAGATTTATTACTAACTTTCACGTAGGTAAAATGAGTAGTTTTTATCAATCTTGTTTTACTCGCCATTTCTTCGTTTCTAATCCGTTTTGAGTGATTCCAGTGGCCACAGTTTCGTATTGAACTTAACTTTATGAATCTAAATAGAAAAAGTATAAGTTTATAGTCGGAAATACAAGTTACAAGTCATTTTTAAAAGAGGTAGTCATTTCCGTCGAAAGAACGACATCTTGATGGCCATTTTGAAAAACATACTTTCACTTTGAGTTTAACCATGATTTTTGGATATAGTTTCATGTTCATAAGAAAAATCATTTTTCCAGAAGTATAGCTTTTAAATCAAAGTTCTTCTTAGCTTTTAATTATCCCAACCAAAACAGCCCCCGGTTTTACTACGACGGCGTATATCTAGTTTTATGGTGTTTATCGTGTTTTCGGGTTTTAAATCATTAAGTTAGCATATCATATAGATATAGAACATGTGTTTAGTTGATTTTAAAAGTCTAGTTAGAAGTATTAACTTTATTTGCAAACAAGTTTAGAATTAACTAAACTATGTTCTAGTGATTACAAGTTTATAACGTTGAATAAGACAGCTTTTTATGTATGAATCGAATGATGTTATGAAAATCATTACTACCTTAAGTTCCTTGGATAAACCTACTGGAAAAAAGAAAAATGGATCTAGCTTCAACGGATCCTTGGATGGCTCGAAGTTCTTGAAGCAGAATCATGACACGAAAACAAGTTCAAGTAAGATCATCACTTGAAATAAGATTGTTATAGTTATAGAAATTGAACCAAAGTTTGAATATGATTATTACCTTGTATTAGAATGATAACCTACTGTAAGAAACAAATATTTCTTGAGGTTGGATGATCACCTTACAAGGTTGGAAGTGAGCTAGCAAACTTGAAAGTATTCTTGATTTTATGAAACTAGAACTTTTGGAAATTATGAAGAACACTTAGAACTTGAAGATAGAACTTGAGAGAGATCAATTAGATGAAGAAAATTGAAGAATGAAAGTGTTTGTAGGTTTTTTTGGTCGTTGGTGTATGGATTAGATATAAAGGATATGTAATTTTGTTTTCATGTAAATAAGTCATGAATGATTACTCATATTTTTGTAATTTTATGAGATATTTCATGCTAGTTGCCAAATGATGGTTCCCACATGTGTTAGGTGACTCACATGGGCTGCTAAGAGCTGATCATTGGAGTGTATATACCAATAGTGCATACATCTAAAAGCTGTGTATTGTACGAGTACGAATACGGGTGCATACGAGTAGAATTGTTGATGAAACTGAATGAGGATGTAATTGTAAGCATTTTTGTTAAGTAGAAGTATTTTGCTAAGTGTCTTGAAGTATTTCAAAAGTGTACGAATACATATTAAAACACTACATGTATATACATTTTAACTGAGTCGTTAAGTCATCGTTAGTCGTTACATGTAAGTGTTGTTTTGAAACCATTAGGTTAACGATCTTGTTAAATGTTGTTAACCTAATGTTTATAATATCAAAAGAGATTTTAAATTATTATATTATCATGATATTATGATGTACGAATATCTCTTAATATGATATATATACATTAAATGTCGTTACAACGATAATCGTTACATATATGTCTCGTTTCAAAATCATTAAGTTAGTAGTCTTATTTTTACATATGTAGTTCATTGTTAATATACATAATGATATGTTTACTTATCATAATATCATGTTAACTATATATATAACCATATATATGTCATCATATATTTTTTTACAAGTTTTAACGTTCGTGAATCACCGGTCAACTTGGGTGGTCAATTGTCTATATGAAACCTATTTCAATTAATCAAGTCTTCACAAGTTTGATTGCTTAACATGTTGGAAACACTTAATCTTGTAAATAACAATTTCATTTAATATATATAAACATGGAAAAGTTCGGGTCACTACAGTACCTACCCGTTAAATAAATTTCGTCCCGAAATTTTAAGCAGTTGGAGGTGTTGACGTATCTTCTGGAAATAAGTGCGGGTATTTCTTCTTTATGTGATCTTCTCATTCCCAGGTGAACTCGGGTCCTCTACGAGCATTCCATCGAACCTTAACAATTGGTATCTTGTTTTGCTTAAGTCTTTTAACCTCACGATCCATTATTTCGACGGGTTCTTCGATAAATTGAAGTTTTTCGTTGATTTGGATTTCATCTAACGGAATAGTGAGATCTTCTTTAGCAAAACATTTCTTTAAATTCGAGACGTGGAAAGTGTTATGTACAGTCGCGAGTTGTGGAGGTAACTCAAGTCGGTAAGCTACTGGTCCGACACGATCAATAATCTTGAATGGTCCAATATACCTTGGATTTAATTTCCCTCGTTTACCAAATCGAACAATGCCTTTCCAAGGTGCAACTTTAAGCATGACCATCTCTCCAATTTCAAATTCTATATCTTTTCTTTTAATGTCAGCGTAGCTCTTTTGTCGACTTTGGGCGGTTTTCAACCGTTGTTGAATTTGGATGATCTTCTCGGTAGTTTCTTGTATTATCTCCGGACCCGTAATCTGTCTATCCCCCACTTCACTCCAACAAATTAGAGACCTGCACTTTCTACCATAAAGTGCTTCAAACGGTGCCATCTCAATGCTTGAATGGTAGCTGTTGTTGTAGGAAAATTCTGCTAAAGGTAGATGTCGATCCCAACTGTTTCCGAAATCAATAACACATGCTCGTAGCATGTCTTCAAGCGTTTGTATCGTCCTTTTTGAAATGTCCCGTTCTTATTGATTAAAAACGTTCCATATTAATTGATTTCGTTGCTAGGTTTTGACCTCTATATGAGACGTTTTTCAAAGACTGCATTCATTTTTAAAACAAACCATAACCTTTATTTCATAAATAGAGGTTTAAAAAGCTTTACGTAGATTATCAAATAATGATAATCTAAAATATCCTGTTTACACACGACCATTACATAATGGTTTACAATACAAATATGTTACATCGAAATCAGTTTCTTGAATGCAGTTTTTACACAATATCATACAAACATGGACTCCAAATCTTGTCCTTATTTTAGTATGCGACAGCGGAAGCTCTTAGTATTCACCTGAGAATAAACATGCTTTAAACGTCAACAAAAATGTTGGTGAGTTATAGGTTTAACCTATATGTATCAAATCGTAATAATAGACCACAAGATTTCATATTTCAATACACATCCCATACATAGAGATAAAAATCATTCATATGGTGAACACCTGGTAACCGACATTAACAAGATGCATATATATAAGAATATCCCCATCATTCCGGGACACCCTTCGGATATGATATAAATTTTGAAGTACTAAAGCATCTGGTACTTTGGATGGGGTTTGTTAGGCCCAATAGATCTATCTTTAGGATTCGCGTCAATTAGGGTGTCTGTTCCCTAATTCTTAGATTACCAGACTTAATAAAAAGGGGCATATTCGATTTCGATAATTCAACCATAGAATGTAGTTTCACGTACTTATGTCTATTTTGTAAATCATTTATAAAACCTGCATGTATTCTCATCCCAAAAATATTAGATTTTAAAAGTGGGACTATAACTCACTTTCACAGATTTTTACTTCGTCGGGAAGTAAGACTTGGCCACTGGTTGATTCACGAACCTATAACAATATATACATATATATCAAAGTATGTTTAAAATATATTTACAATACTTTTAATATATTTTGATGTTTTAAGTTTATTAAGTCAGCTGTCCTCGTTAGTAACCTACAACTAGTTGTCCACAGTTAGATGTACAGAAATAAATCGATAAATATTATCTTGAAACAATCCACGACCCAGTGTATACGTATCTCAGTATTGATCACAACTCAAACTATATACATTTTGGAATCAACCTCAACCCTGTATAGCTAACTCCAACATTCACAAATAGAGTGTCTATGGTTGTTCCGAAATATATATAGATGTGTCGACATGATAGGTCGAAACATTATATACGTGTCTATGGTATCTCAAGATTACATAATATACAATACAAGTTGATTAAGTTATGGTTGGAATAGATTTGTTACCAATTTTCACGTAGCTAAAATGAGAAAAATTATCCAATCTTGTTTTACCCATAACTTCTTCATTTTAAATCCGTTTTGAGTGAATCAAATTGCTATGGTTTCATATTGAACTCTATTTTATGAATATAAACAGAAAAAGTATAGGTTTATAGTCAGAAAAATAAGATACAAGTCGTTTTTGTAAAGGTAGACATTTCAGTCGAAAGAACGACGTCTAGATGACCATTTTAGAAAACATACTTCCACTTTGAGTTTAACCATAATTTTTGGATATAGTTTCATGTTCATAATAAAAATCATTTTCTCAGAATAACAACTTTTAAATCAAAGTTTATCATAGTTTTTAATTAACTAACCCAAAACAGCCCGCGGTGTTACTACGACGGCGTAAATCCGGTTTTACGGTGTTTTTCATGTTTCCAGGTTTTAAATCATTAAGTTAGCATATCATATAGATATAGAACATGTGTGTAGTTAATTTTAAAAGTCAAGTTAGAAGGATTAACTTTTGTTTGCGAACAAGTTTAGAATTAACTAAACTATGTTCTAGTGATTACGAGTTTAAACCTTCGAATAAGATAGTTTTATATATATGAATCGAATGATGTTATGAACATCATTACTACCTCAAGTTTAGTAGGTAAACCTACTGGAAGTGACAAGAAATGATCTAGCTTCAAAGGATCTTGGATGGCTTGAAAGTTCTTGAAGTAGGATCATGACACAAAAACAAGTTCAAGTAAGATTTTTACTCGAATTAAGATAGTTTATAGTTATAGAAATTGAATCAAAGTTTGAATATGAATATTACCTTGAATAATAAAGATAACCTACTGTATATAACAAAGGTTTCTTGATCTTAGATGATTACTTGGAATGGATTAGAAAGCTTGGAAGTAAATTAGTAAACTTGAAGGGATTTTTGAAGTGTTCTTGAAGTGTTCTTCCTATGATGATTATAGATTGATTCTTGAAGTGATTTTTGATGAAGATGATGATTAACTACTGTAAAAATACGTTCATAATAGTGTGTGTGTGTGTGTGTTGAGAGAGAATTAGAAAGAGAATTGGAAGTGAAATGGAGTGAATGATGAGTGGTAATTGGTGAGTGGTGAGTGGGGTTAAAAGGAGTTCTAGTTAGTTGACTAGCTCATGGTAGAAGTTAAAATTGATTAGTCATACATGACATAATCAAGAGTGGAATCCCATGCTAGTTCCTATTGGTATATACTCATAGTAAGTATGTTTTGAAGCTGTGTATAATACGGGTAAGAATACGACTAGAATTCTTGATGAAAGAAAAGAATGGAAAAGTAACTGTAACCATTTTCGTTAAGTATGAGTGTCTTGATATATGTCTTGAAGTCTTCCAAAAGTATTTTAATACATCTAAATACACTACATGTTATACATTTTAACTGAGTCGTTAAGTCATCGTTAGTCGTTACATGTAAGTGTTGTTTTGAAACCTTTAAGTTAACGATCTCAATTAATGTTGTTAACCCATTGTTTATTATATCTAATGAGATGTTAAATTATTATATTATCATGATATTATGATATATTAATATATCTTAATATGATATATATACATTTAAATGTCGTTACAACGATAATCGTTACATATATGTCTCGTTTCGAAATCCTTAAGTTAGTAGTCTTGTTTATATGTATATAACTCATTGTTAATATACTTATGGAGATACTTACTTATCATAATCTCATGTTAACCATATGTATACCCATATGTATATCGTCATGTCGTTTTTACAAGTTTTAACGTTTGTGAATCGCCGGTCAACTTGGGTAGTCAATTGTCTATATGAAACATATTTCAATTAATCAAGTCTTAACAAGTTTGATTGCTTAACATGTTGGAAACATTTAATCATGTAAATATCAATCTCAATTAATATATATAAACATGGAAAAGTTCGGGTCACTACAGTACCTACCCGTTAAATAAATTTCGTCCCGAAATTTTAAGCTGTTGAAGGTGTTGACGAATCTTCTGGAAATAGATGCGGGTATTTCTTCTTCAACTAATCTTCATGCTCCCAGGTGAACTCGGGTCCTCTACGAGCATTCCATCGAACCTTAACAATTGGTATCTTGTTTTGCTTAAGTCTTTTAACCTCACAATCCATTATTTCGACGGGTTCTTCGATGAATCGGAGTTTTTCGTTGATTTGGATTTCATCTAACGGAATAGTGAGATCTTCTTTAGCAAAACATTTCTTCAAATTCGAGACGTGGAAAGTGTTATGTACAGCCGCGAGTTGTTGAGGTAACTCAAGTCGGTAAGCTACTGGTCCGACACGATCAATAATCTTGAATGGTCCAATATACCTTGGATTTAATTTCCCTCGTTTACCAAATCGAACAACGCCTTTCCAAGGTGCAACTTTAAGCATGACCATCTCTCCAATTTCAAATTCTATATCTTTTCTTTTAATGTCAGCGTAGCTCTTTTGTCGACTTTGGGCGGTTTTCAACCGTTGTTGAATTTGGATGATCTTCTCGGTAGTTTCTTGTATAATCTCCGGACCCGTAATCTGTCTATCCCCCACTTCACTCCAACAAATCGGAGACCTGCACTTTCTACCATAAAGTGCTTCAAATGGCGCCATCTCAATGCTTGAATAGTAGCTGTTGTTGTAGGAAAATTCTGCTAATGGTAGATGTCGATCCCAACTGTTTCCGAAATCAATTACACATGCTCGTAGCATGTCTTCAAGCGTTTGTATCGTCCTTTCGCTCTGCCCATCAGTTTGTGGATGATAGGCAGTACTCATGTCTAGACGAGTTCCTAATGCTTGCTGTAATGTCTGCTAGAATCTTGAAATAAATCTGTCATCCCTATCAGAGATAATAGAGATTGGTATTCCATGTCTGGAGATGACTTCCTTCAAATACAGTCGTGCTAACTTCTCCATCTTGTCATCTTCTCTTATTGGCAGGAAGTGTGCTGATTTGGTGAGACGATCAACTATTACCCAAATAGTATCAAAACCACTTGCAGTCCTTGGCAATTTAGTGATGAAATCCATGGTAATGTTTTCCCATTTCCATTCCGGGATTTCGGGTTGTTGAAGTAGACCTGATGGTTTCTGATGCTCAGCTTTGACCTTAGAACACGTCAAACATTCTCATACGTATTTAGCAACATCGGCTTTCATACCCGGCCACCAAAAATGTTTCTTGAGATCCTTGTACATCTTCCCCGTTCCAGGATGTATTGAGTATCTGGTTTTATGAGCTTCTCTAAGCACCATTTCTCTCATATCTCCAAATTTTGGTACCCAAATCCTTTCAGCCCTATACCGGGTTCCGTCTTCCCGAATATTAAGATGCTTTTCCGATCCTCTGGGTATTTCATCCTTTAAATTTCCCTCTTTTAAAACTCCTTGTTGCGCCTCCTTTATTTGAGTAGTAAGGTTATTATGAATCATTATATTCATAAATTTTACTCGAATGGGTTCTCTGTCCTTCCTGCTCAAGGCATCGGCTACCACATTTGCCTTCCCCGGGTGGTAACGAATCTCAAAGTCGTAATCATTCAATAATTCAATCCACCTACGCTGCCTCATATTCAGTTGTTTCTGATTAAATATGTGTTGAAGACTTTTGTGGTCGGTATATATAATACTTTTGACCCCATATAAGTAGTGCCTCCAAGTCTTTAATGCAAAAACAACCGCGCCTAATTCCAAATCATGCGTCGTATAATTTTATTCGTGAATCTTCAATTGTCTAGACGCATAAGCAATCACCTTCGTTCGTTGCATTAATACACAACCGAGACCTTGCTTTGATGCGTCACAATAAATCACAAAATCATCATTCCCTTCAGGCAATGACAATATAGGTGCCGTAGTTAGCTTTTTCATCAATAACTGAAACGCTTTCTCTTGTTCATCATTCCATTCAAATTTCTTCCCTTTATGCGTTAATGCAGTTAAGGGTTTTGCTATTCTGGAAAAGTCTTGGATGAACCTTCTGTAGTAACCAGCTAGTCCTAAAAACTGGCGTATGTGTTTCGGAGTTTTCGGGGTTTCTCACTTTTCAACAGTTTCTATCTTTGCCGGATCCACCTTAATACCTTCTTTGTTCACTATGTGACCGAGGAATTGAACTTCTTCCAACCAAAATGCACACTTTGAAAACTTAGCGTACAATTCTTCCTTCCTCAATACTTCTAACACCTTCCTCAAATGTTCACCGTGTTCTTGGTCATTCTTTGAGTAAATAAGTATGTCATCAATGAAAACAATGACAAACTTGTCAAGGTATGGTCCACACACTCGGTTCATAAGGTCCATGAACACAGCTGGTGCATTAGTTAAACCAAACGGCATGACCATAAACTCTTAATGATCGTAACGTGTTCTGAAAGCAGTCTTTGGAATATCATCTTCTTTCACCCGCATTTGATGATACCCGGAACGTAAGTCAATCTTTGAATAAACAGACGAGCCTTGTAGTTGATCAAATAAGTCGTCGATTCTCGGTAGTGGGTAGCGGTTCTTGATGGTAAGTTTGTTCAACTCTCGGTAGTCGATACACAACCTGAATGTACCATCTTTCTTCTTGACAAACAAAACAGGAGCTCCCCACGGTGATGTGCTTGGTCGAATGAAACCACGCTCTAAAAGTTCTTGTAATTGGCTTTGCAGTTCTTTCATCTCGCTGGGTGCGAGTCTGTAAGGAGCACGAGCTATTGGTGCAGCTCCTGGTACAAGATCTATTTGAAATTCAACGGATCGCTGTGGGGGTAATCCCGGTAATTCTTTCGGAAATACATCGGGAAATTCTTTTGCAATGGGAACATCATTGATGCGCTTTTCTTCAGTTTGTACTTTCTCGACGTGTGCTAGAACAGCATAGCAACCTTTTCTTATTAGTTTTTGTGCCTTCAAATTACTAATAATATGTAGCTTCGTGTTGCCCTTTTCTCCGTACACCATTAAGGGTTTTCCTTTTTCTCGTATAATGCGAATTGCATTTTTGTAACAAACGATCTCTGCTTTCACTTCTTTCAACCAGTCCATACCGATTATCACATCAAAACTCCCTAACTCTACTGGTATCAAATCAATCTTAAATGTTTCGCTAACCAGTTTAATTTCTCGATTCCGACATATATTATCTGCTGAAATTAATTTACCATTTCCTAATTCGAGTAAAAATTTACTATCCAAAGGCGCCAATGGACAACTTAATTTAGCACAAAAATCTCTACTCATATAGCTTCTATCCGCACCCGAATCAAATACAACGTAAGCAGATTTATTGTCAATAAGAAACGTACCGTAACAAGCTCCGGGTCTTCCTGTGCCTCTGCCGCATTAATATTGAAAACTCTTCCGCGGCGTTGTCCATTCGTGTTCTCCTGGTTCGGGCAATTTCTAATAATGTGGCCCGGTTTTCCACATTTATAACAAACTACATTGGCATAACTTGCTCCGACACTACTTGCTCCGCCATTACTCGTTCCGACACCATTTTTTCCTTTCGTTCTATTAACCCCTGGTCCGTAGACCTCACACTTCACCGCGCTATGACCATTTCTATTACACTTGTTGCAAAATTTGGTGCAGAACCCCGAGTGATACTTTTCACACCTTTGGCATAGCTGCTTCTGATTGTTGTTGTTGTTGCGGTTATTATTGTTGTTGGGATGATTGTTGTAGTTGCTGTTGTTGTTGTTGTTGTTGTTGTTGTTGTTGTTGGGCCGTTTGTTGTAGTTGCTATTGATGTTGCGATTGTTGGGATAGTTGTTGCGATTATTGTTGTAATTGCTGTTGTTGTTGTATTGGTGATTCTTATCACCGTTTTCCTCCCACTTTCTTTTGACTTGCTTCACATTGGCCTCTTCAGCGGTCTGTTCTTTAATTCTTTCTTCAATCTGGTTCACTAGTTTGTGAGCCATTCTACATGCCTGTTGTATGGAGGCGGGCTCGTGTGAACTTATATCTTCTTGGATTCTTTCCGGTAATCCTTTCAAAAACGCGTCGATCTTCTCTTCCTCATCTTCGAACGCTCCCGGACACAATAGGCACAATTCTGTGAATCGTCTTTCGTACGTGGTAATATCAAATCCTTGGGTTCATAACCCTCTAAGTTCTGTCTTGAGCTTATTGACCTCGGTTCTGGGACGGTACTTCTCATTCATCAAGTGCTTGAATGCTGACCACGGTAGTGCGTAAGCATCATCTTATCCCACTTGCTCTAGATAGGTATTCCACCATGTTAACGCAGAACCTGTAAAGGTATGCGTAGCGTACTTCACTTTGTCCTCTTCAGTACACTTACTTATGGCAAACACCGATTCGATCTTCTCGGTCCACCGTTTCAATCCGATCGGTGCTTCGGTTCCATCAAATTCCAAAGGTTTGCAGGCAGTGAATTCTTTGTAGGTGCATCCTACACGATTTCCTGTACTGCTAGATCCAAGGTTATTGTTGGTATGTAGCGCAGCCTGTACTGTGGCTATGTTTGAGGCAAGAAAGGCACGAAATTCCTCTTCGCTCATATTCAAGGTGTGTCGAGTAGTTGGTGCCATTTCCTTCAAAATAGTCAAATGAAACAAGTTAATCATACAGAATATTAAGAGTAGTTAATAGTATCTCGTAGCATAATATGAACTCATTTATAAAAGCTTTTTCTTCATATTAGCGTTTTATAAGTTTAAATTCGGGTAGTACCTACCCGTTAAGTTCATACTTAGTAGCTAATATACAATTCAACTACTACAATTCTATATGAAAAACTGATTATAATAATATTTCGCGTTCAAACTTTTACACAATATTTTACAAACTTACAATACCGCTTATTTTACATATAACATGAAATATAGCACACAATAAATTTGATACAAGATGGTTGTGAAGATAATTCTAGCTAGTACACAAGTCGTTCAGCAAAGGCAATAAAGACACGTAATTCATACGTCCAGAAACAAGTCATGCATTCTGGTTTTACTAGGACTACTTCCCATCCTTGGTCTTGTGGAACATAACCGTTATGGCCGTTGATAAGACAGCGTGTTGTAACGTCGTCAAAGGGACGAGGGTTACGTAATGTCCAACAGTCCCGTAACAATCTAAAAACCTTGTTTCTCACCCCAACTACTGAGTCCGTTACTTGTGGAAATGTTTTGTTTAATAGTTGTAGCCCGATGTTCTTGTTCTCACTTTGGTGAGAAGTGAACATTACTAACCCGTAAGCATAACATGCTTCTTTATGTTGCATGTTAGACGCTTTTTCTAAATCATGAAATCCTATGTTCGGATACATTGAGTCAAAATAATTTCTTAGCCCGTTGCGTAAAATAGCACTTGGGTTCCCCGCAATATATGCATCAAAGTAAACACATCGTAACTTATGGGTTTCCCAATGTGATATCCCCCATCTTTCAAACGAAAGTCTCTTATAAACCAAGGCATTCTTGGAACGTTCTTCGAATGTCTTATAAACTGATTTCGCCGTAAATAGTTGGGCCGAAGAATTCTGACCGACTCTAGACAAGATTTCATCAATCATGTCTCCGGGTAGGTCTCTTAAAATATTGGGTTGTCTACCCATTTTGTGTTTTTATACTGTAAAATAGACAAGAGTTAGATTCATTAAAAAAATATACCTATTAATACAAGCAATTTTTACATATATCATAAAGCATAAGCACACTATATTACATATATTACACCATACGAATACAGCTGTCTTATTTCGACTCGCTCGTTTCTTCTTCTTTGGTTTTGGTTCGTTTTGCCAAGTTTCTAGGGATATATGATGTTCCCCTAATACTAGCTATCGTTTTCCACAACGGTTTAGAAAAACCTGGTGGTTTAGAGGTTCCTGGGTCATTGTTACAACTTAAGGACTTCGGGGGTTGACGATACATATAAAGTTCATCGGGGTTGGATTTAGATTTCTCTATTTTTATGCCCTTTCCCTTATTATTTTCTTTTGCCTTTTTAAATTCAGTTGGGGTAATTTCTATAACATCATCGGAATTCTCGTCGGAATCCGATTCATCGGAGAATTGGTAATCCTCCCAATATTTTGCTTCCTTGGCGGAAACACAATTGACCATAATTAACCTTGGTCGGTTGGTTGAGGATTTTCTTTTACTTAACCGTTTTATTATTTCCCCCACCGGTTCTATTTCCTCCTCCAGTTCCTCCTCTTCCGGTTCTGATTCTTCTTCCGGTTCTGATTCTTCTTCCGGTTCCTCTTCGGGAACTTGTGAATCAGTCCAATATATATTCGACTCTTCATTATTATTAGGTGAGTCAATGGGATTTGTGCTAGAGGTAGACATCTATCACACAATATCAAACATGTTAAGAGATTAATATATCACATAATATATACATGTTAATAATATATAGTTTCCAACAAAAATGTTAAGCAATCATTTTTAAAGAAAACACGGTCGAAGTCCAGACTCACTAATGCATCCTAACAAACTCGATAAGACACACTAATGCAAATTTTCTGGTTCTCTAAGACCAATGCTCGGATACCAACTGAAATGTCCCGTTCTTATTGATTAAAAACGTTCCATATTAATTGATTTCGTTGCGAGGTTTTGACCTCTATATGAGACGTTTTTCAAAGACTGCATTCATTTTAAAACAAATCATAACCTTTATTTCATAAATAAAGGTTTAAAAAGCTTTACGTAGATTATCAAATAATGATAATCTAAAATATCCTGTTTACACACGACCATTACATAATGGTTTACAATACAAATATGTTACATTGAAATCAGTTTCTTGAATGCAGTTTTTACACAATATCATACAAACATGGACTCCAAATCTTGTCCTTATTTTACTATGCAACAGCGAAAGCTCTTAGTATTCACTTGAGAATAAACATGCTCTAAACGTCAACAAAAATGTTGGTGAGTTATAGGTTTAACCTATATATATCAAATCGTAACAATAGACCACAAGATTTCATATTTCAATACACATCCCATACATAGAGATAAAAATCATTCATATGGTGAACACCTGGTAACCGACATTAACAAGATGCATATGTAAGAATATCCCCATCATTCCGGGACACCCTTCGGATATGATATAAATTTCGAAGTACTAAAGCATCTGGTACTTTGGATGGGGTTTGTTAGACCCAATAGATCTATCTTTAGGATTCGTGTCAATTAGGGTGTCTGTTCCCTAATTCTTAGATTACCAGACTTAATAAAAAAGGGCATATTCGATTTCGATAATTCAACCATAGAATGTAGTTTCACGTACTTGTGTCTATTTTGTAAATCATTTATAAAACCTGCATGTATTCTCATCCCAAAAATATAAGATTTTAAAAGTGGGACTATAACTCACTTTCACAGATTTTTTACTTCGTCGGGAAGTAAGACTTGGCCACTGGTTGATTCACGAACCTATAACAATATATACATATATATCAAAGTATGTTCAAAATATATTTACAATACTTTTAATACATTTTGATGTTTTAAGTTTATTAAGTCAGCTGTCCTCATTAGTAACCTACAACTAGTTGTCCACAGTTAGATGTACAGAAATAAATCGATAAATATTATCTTGAATTAATCCATGACCCAGTGTATACGTATCTCAGTATTGATCACAACTAAAACTATATATATATTTTGGAATCAACCTCAACCCTGTATAGCTAACTCCAACATTCACATATAGAGTGTCTATGGTTGTTCCGCAATATATATATAGATGGGTCGACATGATAGGTCGAAACATTGTCGGGTATCTCAAGATTACATAATATACAATATAAGTTGATTAGGTTATGGTTGGAATAGATTTATTACTAACTTTCACGTAGGTAAAATGAGTAGTTTTTATCAATCTTGTTTTACTCGCCATTTCTTCGTTTCTAATCCGTTTTGAGTGATTCTAGTGGCCACGGTTTCGTATTGAACTTAACTTTATGAATATATATAGAAAAAGTATAAGTTTATAGTCGGAAATACAAGTTACAAGTCGTTTTTGAAAGAGGTAGTCATTTTCGTCGAAAGAACGACATCTTGATGACCATTTTGAAAAACATACTTTCACTTTGAGTTTAACCATGATTTTTGGATATAGTTTCATGTTCATAAGAAAAATCATTTTTCCAGAAGTATAGCTTTTAAATCAAAGTTCTTCTTAGCTTTTAATTATCCCAACCAAAACAGCCCCAGGTTTTACTACGACGGCGTATATCTAGTTTTATGGTGTTTATCGTGTTTTCGGGTTTTAAATCATTAAGTTAGAATATCATATAGATATATAACATGTGTTTAGTTGATTTTAAAAGTCTAGTTAGAAGTATTAACTTTATTTGCAAACAAGTTTAGAATTAACTAAACTATGTTCTAGTGATTACAAGTTTATAACGTTGAATAAGACAGCTTTTTATGTATGAATCGAATGATGTTATGAACATCATTACTACCTTAAGTTCCTTGGATAAACCTACTGGAAAAGAGAAAAATGGATCTAGCTTCAACGGATCCTTGGATGGCTCGAAGTTCTTGAAGCAGAATCATGACACGAAAACAAGTTCAAGTAAGATCATCACTTGAAATAAGATTGTTATAGTTATAGAAATTGAACCAAAGTTTGAATATGATTATTACCTTGTATTAGAATGATAACCTACTGTAAGAAAAAAATATTTTTTGAGGTTGGATGATCACCTTACAAGGTTGGAAGTGAGCTAGCAAACTTGAAAGTATTCTTGATTTTATGAAACTAGAACTTTTGGAAATTATGAAGAACACTTAGAACTTGAAGATAGAACTTGAG
Organism: Rutidosis leptorrhynchoides; assembly: GCF_046630445.1. Taxonomy (NCBI): domain Eukaryota; kingdom Viridiplantae; phylum Streptophyta; class Magnoliopsida; order Asterales; family Asteraceae; genus Rutidosis; species Rutidosis leptorrhynchoides. The sequence continues at coordinate 242,441,261 of NC_092336.1, forward strand.
AGAGATCAATTAGATGAAGAAAATTGAAGAATGAAAGTGTTTGTAGGTGTTTTTGGTCGTTGGTGTATGGATTAGATATAAAGGATATGTAATTTTGTTTTCATGTAAATAAGTCATGAATGATTACTCATATTTTTGTAATTTTATGAGATATTTCATGCTAGTTGCCAAATGATGGTTCCCACATGTGTTAGGTGACTCACATGGGCTGCTAAGAGCTGATTATTGGAGTGTATATACCAATAGTACATACATCTAAAAGTTGTGTATTGTACGAGTACGAATACGGGTGCATACGAGTAGAATTGTTGATGAAACTGAACGAGGATGTAATTGTAAGCATTTTTGTTAAGTAGAAGTATTTTGCTAAGTGTCTTGAAGTATTTCAAAAGTGTACGAATACATATTAAAACACTACATGTATATACATTTTAACTGAGTCGTTAAGTCATCGTTAGTCGTTACATGTAAGTGTTGTTTTGAAACCATTAGGTTAACGATCTTGTTAAATGTTGTTAACCTAATGTTTATAATATCAAAAGAGATTTTAAATTATTATATTATCATGATATTATGAGGTACGAATATCTCTTAATATGATATATATACATTAAATGTCGTTACAACGATAATCGTTACATATATGTCTCGTTTCAAAATCATTAAGTTAGTAGTCTTGTTTTTACATATGTAGTTCATTGTTAATATACTTAATGATATGTTTACTTATCATAATATCATGTTAACTATATATATAACCATATATATGTCCTCATATATTTTTTTACAAGTTTTAACGTTCGTGAATCACCGGTCAACTTGGGTGGTCAATTGTCTATATGAAACCTATTTCAATTAATCAAGTCTTCACAAGTTTGATTGCTTAACATGTTGGAAACACTTAATCATGTAAATAAAAATTTCATTTAATATATATAAACATGGAAAAGTTCGGGTCACTACAATTTATATGTACAAATAATCGTTCATTTAACCGGACACGGGAATGGATTAATAGTCAATAGAATTATTAAAACAGGGGTGAAATTATATACAAGGACACTTGGTGTAAGTGTTAACAAAGTATTAAAACCTTGGGTTACACGCAGTTGATATCCTGGTGTAATTATTAAACAAAGTATTAAAACCTTGTTACAGTTTAAGTCCCCAATTAGTTGGAATATTTGACTTCGAGTATAAGGATAATTTGACGAGGACACTCGTACTTTATATTTATGACTGATAGACTGTTATGGACAAAAACCAGACAGACATATTAAATAATCCAGGACAAAGGACAATTAACCCATGAGCATAAAACTAAAAATCAACACGTCAAACATCATGATTATGGAAGTTTAAATAAGCATAATTCCTTTATTTTCGTATTTAATTGCACTTCTAATTATTTCACTTTTATTTATTGTCATCGTATTTAATTGCACTTTTAATTATCGTACTTTTTAATTATCAAAATTTTATTTTATCGCAATTTCATTTATCGCAATTTCATTATCATTATTTAATCTACGTTTTAAATTAAGTTGTATTTATTTTTATATATTTTTACATTAGGTTTTAACTGCGACTAAAGTTTTAAAAATCGACAAACCGGTCATTAAAAGGTAAAATCCCCTTTTATAATAATAATATTACTTATATATATATTTGTATTTTTATAATTTAAACTAATATAGCGTTAAGCTTTGTTTAAAGATTTCCCTGTGGAACGAACCGGACTTACTAAAAACTACACTACTGTATGATTAGGTACACTGCCTTTAAGTGTTGTAGCAAGGTTTAGGTATATCCATTCTATAAATAAATAAATATCTTGTGTAAAATTGTATCGTATTTAATAGTATTTCCTAGTAAAATATAAGCTATTTCATATACGCCTCTACGCACATGAATGACGTTATGATCTGTGAATCATCACGTTCCATTAGAAGCTCAGCATGACTTACTGTAATATAATCACGTTGATCAAGTGTCATTATATTATACTAACTCATGCATCAGTTCCCAACACTACTTCAAAAACATTCATAATTTAAACTCGAAAGTTTACAGAATATAGAAACTAACAGTTTCTTATATGATGTAACACTGATAGCACGAAGAGATTAATGATTTCAGAAAAGAATAGTTATAAAAATATCTTCAGAAATATGGAGGATATTTATAATGAAAGATACGATGATATCTTGGAATTTCTAATATCGATGGTTGATGAAGAAAGATTTTCCGCAAGATTTTAACATGAGTACGGAGCAAGATATACGTTGTAGGTTTCATTGGATCCAGAATTACCTGGATTCTTTTAATATAGGGTATGGTCCTTGTATTTGTCCTTGGTCTCCTTCATGGTTAGCTCAATCCGTTTTCCGGTTCCCACGTTTCTGAGCTTTTCCAACATACTATTCTTTATCATCAAACTTCCGGCGATTAAGGTCGTTTACGGTTGCCTACAGTTTCTGCTGCTTCATTCAGTTTTTTTTTTTTTTTTAACATTCAGAGTATCGATTCGTAAACTGGGTGCCTTTTCAAAATTTCAGAATTGAAGATCGTAATTCTCGGAGATAATTATTATATGTATACATATAACTATTGATGTAGAAATGCTACGAGATTCGAAATACTAATTGCTGATTCTCAGTAATTGGTATGGCAATTATTGTTACAGGGTATAGATGAATACACGATGGGGTTTCAATGAATATAGTGATTTTTCGAAAAGTCCAAATTCATTGAAGTTGCTGGTAATTTTACTGCTAATGTGGTGAAATATAAACGGTTCTCCGGTAACGACGACGGCAGGCAAACTTATATATCGAGGTTATAATAAGGCTAATTCGAATGGAAGTCGAGGTTGATTTGCTGAAGCTGTGATAAAATTGGCTAATTTGAAAAAGAGTTACAATGTTATTTTTGGTAATAACAATGCCAAAGGAGCTAACACAGACACGTGTTAAACTTTTACTTAGGTTCCGGGAATTTTCAGGTGCATAATTATATGCATCAATCTTTTCTTCTGTAGATGAAATGTGGTTGGTTCATCCTCTCGGTTGAGGTGTTTTCAAGAATCATGAAAGGTTTGAACGCAGATTGAAATCATCAAAATAAAAATGAGGTTTAAGATGAAATCAAGTGGCAAGCTTGAAGAATTGTTTAGTTTCACATGTTATAATCAATATTTTAATTCATTTTAATTGTCCAATGTTGGTAGTCCTTAGTTGATAGTCCACAGTTAGCAATTCAATAATTCATACATAGTTTAATATATAATATTCGAATTAATTAATACGTATCGTGACCCGTGTACATGTCTCAGACTCGATCACAACTCAAAGTATATATATTATTGTAGAATCAACCTCAACCCTGTATAGAGAACTCGATCATTACTGCATATAGAGTGTCTATGGTTATTCCAAATAATATATATATATATATATATATATATATATATATATATATATATATATATATATATATATATATATATATATATATATATATATATATATATGCGTCGATATGATATGTCAAAACCTTATATACGTGTCCCGATATTTAAAGTGCATAAAATAAATACAGAAATTAAATGATGATAAATAAAATGTGTAAAGTAAATAACAGAAATTAAATGACGATAAATAAAATTGCGAGAATTTAATTTGCGATAAATAAAATGTAATCTGTTAGCTAGGAACAATTAGCTAGGAACAGTTAGCATGGATTCTTAACAAAATTTCTCATAGTTGATTTGTGTTGTTTCTAACAAATTTTATTTTGTCAAATGTTTTCTTCACTATGCCACTTGTTGGATTCTGATAAATCAAAATCCAAATATGAAATTGGATGAAAATGGTTATTCTGTGGTGAACGGATTTGCATATCGGTGGATGTAAGTAGGATAGTAAATGACTGTTGAATCAGCTTTGAAGAATGTACAGTGTAACTTATTAATGTGAATCTTGAATATTCCTCGGGTATTACCTACCCGTTAAAATATTTTCATCATTAACAGTTTGTACAAAAGGATTTTTAATTACAATCTTTATGAAAACATATATACGTATATATTTTCTTCAGATATAATCATGGATTTAATGAGTCAATATGATATTAGACTCATTTGATTTACCGATTAGAATAAGAATATATAATCTCTAAAACATTAGAGATTATATAATCGCCATGTCGAATGAAGATAAATGATGTAGAACGATTCGTGGAACGATAATTATACTCGAGGTACAGAATGAGATGTTGAGGCATGGATGGTTGATATTACTGGTGCTATTACTGATGGTACTGTTGGTGCCGGTAATGTTGCTGAATTTGGTACATTTTGCACCATACTTTTCAAGGCTACAACTCGGGTGCGAAGCTCGTTGACTTATTACTCCGGGATGATTGTCGGTCTGAACGAGTGGATGTATAAGGTTTTGAATTTGAGATGGTATATAATCATGGCAAGATTTTCGGGTAATGAGGGTCAAAATGGTGTTTCGGATTAGTTCGCCGGTAAGTGCTTCAGGTTCATCGCCAAGAGGGAAATTTGGTTGGTGAAAAGGATCGCCTTCTTCTCGTCTTCATTGATTAAGTCGACTACGAACTCATCGGATGAATTGGGGATGGCTGATTGATTGATTCTTTCTGGTGACGCTGCTTTCGGAGTTGGAGTGGGACTCTATATCGGAATCCGAGGGACTTGAACTTGTTGTGAGTTCCATTGCGTACGATTGAATAAAGGATTTTTCGATATGAAATGATTTTCGGATATCGGATGATATTCTAATTACATAGAATACCTATACATAGTACAGAAGATCCCGTAGATTACGAAGGGAATTAAGGAAACGTGTCAGATAAAGTCTACAGTAACAGATACGCTAAGATATGAGTTAGCAGATATGCTAAGATATGAATTTTTGTCTATACACTATTCATGCAGTCAATGCAATAAGATGTGTCTAGACTAAGAATGATAAGTAGGTGATTTCCGACAAGAAAATGATAAGCAAAACTTTTGACATGCAGACACGGTCAAAGTCCAGACTCACTAATGCAACTTAACAACTATCAGTTAGACACACTAATGCACGACCTGGTTCGCTAAGACCACCGCTCTGATACCAACTGAAACGCCCCGTCCTAATCCATCCGGATGAAGTCCATATCGATTATAAACGATTCATAATAGTTGATTACATCGCAAGGTACTTTACCTCTAAATGATACATTTTACAAACATTGCATTCGTTTTTAAAAGACAAACTTTCATTACATCGAAAGTTGACAGGTATGCATACCATTTCATAATATCCAACTATAAATGACCTAATCTGTCATTAACTTAATAATCTCTAATGAACTTCAATGACTCGAATGCAACGTCTTTTGAAATATGTCATGAATGACTCCAAGTAATATCCTTAAAATGAGCTAATGCACGGCGGAAGATTTCTTTCATACCTGAGAATAAACATGCTTTCAAGTGTCAACCAAAAGGTTGGTGAGATCATCAGTTTATAGTAATCATTTCATTTTCATCATTTTAATAGACCACAAGATTTTAAATATTATAAAACATGCAGAAGTTCCATTCCAACTGCACAAAAAATATCTTTCATATGAAGAACACCTGGTGAGGATTCAAAATATAATAGTAACCATCTGTGCCGGTCTTTCACCCCATGGCTGAATACATTGTAGTGACCCGAACTTTTCCATGTTTATATATATTAATTGAGATTGATATTTACATGATTAAATGTTTCCAACATGTTAAGCAATCAAACTTGTTAAGACTTGATTAATTGAAATATGTTTCATATAGACAATTGACCACCCAAGTTGACCGGCGATTCACGAACGTTAAAACTTGTAAAAACGACATGACGATATATATATGGATATACATATGGTTAACATGAGATTGTGATAAGTAAGTATCTCCATAAGTATATTAACAATGAGTTATATACATATAAACAAGACTACTAACTTAAGGATTTCGAAACGAGACATATATGTAACGATTATCGTTGTAACGACATTTAAATGTATATATATCATATTAAGATATATTAATATATCATAATATCATGATAATATAATAATTTAACATCTCATTAGATATAATAAACAATGGGTTAACAACATTAATTGAGATCGTTAACTTAAAGGTTTCAAAACAACACTTACATGTAACGACTAACGATGACTTAACGACTCAGTTAAAATGTATATACATGTAGTGTATTTAGATGCATTAAAATACTTTTGGAAGACTTCAAGACATATATCAAAACACTCATACTTAACGAAAATGGTTACAGTTACTTTTCCATTCTTTTCTTTCATCAAGAATTCTAGTCGTATTCTTACCCATATTATACACAGCTTCAAAACGTACTTACTATGAGTATATACCAATAGGAACTAGCATGGGATTCCACTCTTGATTATGTCATGTATGACTAATCAATTTTAACTTCTACCATGAGCTAGTCAACTAACTAGAACTCCTTTTAACCCCACTCACCACTCACCAATTACCACTCATCATTCACTCTATTTCACTTCCAATTCTCTTTCTAATTCTCTCTCAACACACACACACTATTATGAACGTATTTTTCCAATAGTTAATCATCATCTTCATCAAAAATCACTTCAAGAATCAAGCTATAATCATCATAGGAAGAACACTTCAAGAACACTTCAAAAATCCCTTCAAGATTACTAATTTACTTCCAAGCTTTCTAATCCATTCCAAGTAATCATCTAAGATCAAGAAACCTTTGTTATATACAGTAGGTTATCTTTCTTATTCAAGGTAATATTCATATTCAAACTTTGATTCAATTTCTATAACTATAAACTATCTTAATTCGAGTAAAAATCTTACTTGAACTTGTTTTTGTGTCATGATCCTACTTCAAGAACTTTCAAGCCATCCAAGATCCTTTGAAGCTAGATCATTTCTTGTCACTTCCAGTAGGTTTACCTACTAAACTTGAGGTAGTAATGATGTTCATAACATCATTCGATTCATATATATAAAACTATCTTATTCGAAGGTTTAAACTCGTAATCACTAGAACATAGTTTAGTTAATTCTAAACTTGTTCGCAAACAAAAGTTAATCCTTCTAACTTGACTTTTAAAATTAACTACACACATGTTCTATATCTATATGATATGCTAACTTAATGATTTAAAACCTGGAAACACGAAAAACACCGTAAAACCGGATTTACGCCGTCGTAGTAACACCGCGGGCTGTTTTGGGTTAGTTAATTAAAAACTATGATAAACTCTGATTTTAAAAGTTGTTATTCTGAGAAAATGATTTTTATTATGAACATGAAACTATATCCAAAAATTATGGTTAAACTCAAAGTGGAAGTATGTTTTCTAAAATGGTCATCTAGACGTCGTTCTTTCGACTGAAATGACTACCTTTACAAAAACGACTTGTAACTTATTTTTCCGACTATAAACCTATACTTTTCTGTTTAGATTCATAAAATAGAGTTCAATATGAAACCATAGTAATTTGATTCACTCAAAACGGATTTAAAATGAAGAAGTTATGGGTAAAACAAGATTGGATAATTTTTCTCATTTTAGCTACGTGAAAATTGGTAACAAATCTATTCCAACCATAACTTAATCAATTTGTATTGTATATTATGTAATCTTGAGATACCATAGACACGTATACAATATTTCGACCTATCATGTCGACACATCTATATATATTTTGGAACAACCATAGACACTCTATATGTGAATGTTGGAGTTAGCTATACAGGGTTGAGGTTGATTCCAAAATATATATAATTTGAGTTGTGATCAATACTGAGATACGTATACACTGGGTCGTGGATTGATTCAAGATAATATTTATCGATTTATTTCTGTACATCTAACTGTGGACAACTAGTTGTAGGTTACTAACGAGGACAGCTGACTTAATAAACTTAAAACATCAAAATATATTAAAAGTGTCGTAATTATATTTTAAACATACTTTGATATATATGTATATATTGTTATAGGTTCGTGAATCAACCAGTGGCCAAGTCTTACTTCCCGACGAAGTAAAAATCTGTGAAAGTGAGTTATAGTCCCACTTTTAAAATCTAATATTTTTGGGATGAGAATACATGCAGGTTTTATAAATGATTTACAAAATAGACACAAGTACGTGAAACTACATTCTATGGTTGAATTATCGAAATCGAATATGCCCCTTTTTATTAAGTCTGGTAATCTAAAAATTAGGGAACAGACACCCTAATTGACGCGAATCCTAAAGATAGATCAATTGGGCCTAACAAACCCCATCCAAAGTACCGGATGCTTTAGTACTTCGAAATTTATATCATATCCGAAGGGTGTCCCGGAATGATGGGGATATTCTTATATATATATATATATATATATGCATCTTGTTAATGTCGGTTACCAGGTGTTCACCATATGAATGATTTTTATCTCTATGTATGGGATGTGTATTGAAATATGAAATCATGTGGTCTATTGTTACGATTTGATATATATAGGTTAAACCTATAACTCACCAACATTTTTGTTGACGTTTAAAGCATGTTTATTCTCAGGTGAATACTAAGAGCTTCCGCTGTTGCATACTAAAATAAGGACAAGATTTGGAGTCCATGTTTGTATGATATTGTGTAAAAACTGCATTCAAGAAACTGATTTCGATGTAACATATTTGTATTGTAAACCATTATGTAATGGTCGTGTGTAAATAGGATATTTTAGATTATCATTATTTGATAATCTACGTAAAGCTTTTTAAACCTTTATTTATGAAATAAAGGTTATGGTTTGTTTTAAAAATGAATGCAGTCTTTGAAAAACGTCTCATATAGAGGTCAAAACCTCGCAACGAAATCAATTAATATGGAACGTTTTTAATCAATAAGAACGGGACATTTCAGTTGGTATCCGAGCGTTGGTCTTAGAGAACCAGAAAATTTGCATTAGTGTGTCTTATCGAGTTTGTTAGGATGCATTAGTGAGTCTGGACTTCGACCGTGTTTTCTTTAAAAATGATTGCTTAACATTTTTGTTGGAAACTATATATTTTTAACATATGAATATTATGTGATATATTAATCTCTTAACGTGTTTGATATTATGTGATAGATGTCTACCTCTAGAACAAGTCCCATTGACTCACCTAATAATAATGAAGAGTCAAATGTAAATTGGAATGATTCGTGGACTGATTCACAAGTTCCCGAAGAGGAACCGGAAGAAGAGTCGGAACCGGAAGAAGAATCAGAACCGGAAGAAGAATCGGAATCGGAAGAAGAAATAGAACCGGTGGGGGAAATAATAAAACGGTTAAGTAAAAGAGAATCCTCAACCAACCGACCAAGGTTAATTATGGTCAATGGTGTTTCCGCCAAGGAAGCAAAATATTGGGAGGATTACCAATTCGCTGATGAATCGGATTCCGACGAGAATTCCAATGATGTTATAGAAATTACCCCAACTGAATTTAAAAAGGCAAAAGAAAATAATAAGGGAAAGGGCATAAAAATAGAGAAATCTAATTCCAACCCCGATGAACTTTATATGTATCGTCAACCCCCGAAGTCCTTAAGTTGTAACAATGACCCGGGAACCTCTAAACCACCAGGTTTTTCTAAACCAATGTGGACAATGACGGCTCGTATTAGGGGAACATCATATATCCCTAGAAACTTGGCAAAACGAACCAAAACCGAACAAGAAGAAACGAGCGAGTCGGAATAAGATAGTTGTATTCGTGTGGTGTAATATATGTAATATAGTGTGCTTATGCTTTATGATATATGTAAAAATTGCTTGTATTAATAAGTATTTTTTTATGAATCTAACTCTTGTCTATTTTACAGTATAAAAACACAAAATGGATAGACAACCCAATATTTTAAGAGACCTACCCGGAGACATGATTGATGAAATCTTGTCTAGAGTCGGTCAGAATTCCTCGGCACAACTATTTAAGGCGAGATCAGTTTGTAAGACATTCGAAGAACGTTCCAAGAATGCCTTGGTTTATAAAAGGCTTTCGTTCGAAAGATGGGGGATATCACATTGGGAAATCCATAAGTTACGATGTATTTACTTTGACGCATATATTGCGGGGAACCCAAATGCTATTTTACGCAACGGGTTAAGAAATTATTTTGACTCAGTATATCCGAATATAGGACTTCGTGATTTAGAAAAAGCGGCTAACATGCAACATAAAGAAGCATGTTATGCTTACGGGTTAGTAATGTTCGCTTCTCACCAAAGTGAGAACAAGAACATCGGGCTACAACTATTAAACTAAACGTTCCCACAAGTGACGGAGTCGGTAATTGGGGTGAGAAATGAGGTTTTTAGGTTATTACGAGACTGTTGGTCATTACGTAACCCTCGTCCCTTTGACGACGTTACAACACGCTGTCTTATCAACGGCCATAACGGTTATGTTCCACAAGACCAAGGATGGGAAGTAGTCCTAGTAAAACCAGAATGCATGACTTGTTTCTGGACGTATGAATTACGTGTCTTTATTGCCTTTACTGAACGACTTGTGTACTAGCTAGAATTATCTTCACAACTATCTTGTATCAAAGTTATTGTGTGCTATATTTCATGCTTTATGTAAAATAAGCGGTATTGTAAGTTTGTAAAATATTGTATAAAAGTTTGAACGCGAAATATTATTACAATCAGTTTTTCATATAGAATTGTAGTAGTTGAATTGTATATTAGCTACTAAGTATGAACTTAACGGGTAGGTACTACCTGAATTTAAACTTATAAAATGCTAATATGAAGAAAAAGCTTTTATAAATGAGTTCATATTATGCTACGAAATACTATTAACTACTCTTAATATTCTGTATGATTAACTTGTTCCATTTGACTATTTTGAAGGAAATGGCACCGACTACTCGACACACCGTGAATATGAATGAAGAGGAATTCCGTACTTTTCTAGCTTCAAACATAGCCGCAGTACAGGCTGCGCTACATACCAACAATAACCTTGGATCTGGCAGTACAGGAAATCGTGTAGGATGCACCTACAAAGAATTCACTGCCTGCAAACCTTTGGAATTTGATGGAACCGAAGGACCGATCGGATTGAAACGGTGGACCGAGAAGGTCGAATCGGTGTTTGCCATAAGTAAGTGTACTGAAGAGGACAAAGTGAAGTACGCTACGCATACCTTCACAGGTTCTGCGTTAACATGGTGGAATACCTATCTAGAGCAAGTGGGACAAGATGATGCGTACGCACTACCGTGGTCAGCATTCAAGCACTTGATGAACGAGAAGTACCGTCCCAGAACCGAGGTCAATAAGCTCAAGACAGAACTTAGAGGGTTACGAACCCAAGGATTTGATATTACCACGTACGAAAGACGATTCACAGAATTGTGCCTATTGTGTCCGGGAGCATTCGAAGATGAGGAAGAGAAGATCGACGCGTTTGTGAAAGGATTACCGGAAAGAATCCAAGAAGATATAAGTTCACACGAGCCCGCCTCCATACAACAGGCATGTAGAATGGCTTACAAACTAGTGAACCAGAATGAAGTAAGAATTAAAGAACAGACTGCTGAAGAGGCCAATGTGAAGCAAGTCAAAAGAAAGTGGGAGGAAAACGGTGATAAGAATCACCAATACAACAACAACAGCAATTACAACAATAATCGCAACAATTATCCCAACAATCGCAACATCAATCGCAACTACAACAAACGGCCCAACAACAACAACAACAACAACAACAACAGCAACTACAACAATCATCCCAACAACAATAATAACCGCAACAACAACAACAATCAGAAGCAGCTATGCCAAAGGTGTGAAAAGTATCACTCGGGGTTCTGCACCAAATTTTGCAACAAGTGTAAAAGAAATGGTCATAGCGCGGCGAAGTGTGAGGTCTACGGACCAGGGGTTAATAGAACGAAAGGAACAAATGGTGTCGGAACGAGTAATGGCGGAGCAAGTAGTGTCGGAGCAAGTTATGCCAATGTAGTTTGTTATAAATGTGGAAAACCGGGCCACATTATTAGAAATTGCCCGAACCAGGAGAACACGAATGGACAAGGCCGCGGAAGAGTTTTCAATATTAATGCGGCAGAGGCACAGGAAGACCCGGAGCTTGTTACGGATACGTTTCTTATTGACAATAAATCTGCTTACGTTTTATTTGATTCGGGTGCGGATAGAAGCTATATGAGTAGAGATTTTTGTGCTAAATTAAGTTCTCCATTGAAGCCTTTGGATAGTAAATTTTTACTCGAATTAGCAAATGGTAAATTAATTTCAGCAGATAATATATGTCGGAATCGAGAAATTAAACTGGTTAGCGAAACATTTAAGATTGATTTGATACCAGTAGAGTTAGGGAGTTTTGATGTGATAATCGGTATGGACTGGTTGAAAGAAGTGAAAGCAGAGATCATTTGTTACAAAAATGCAATTCGCATTATACGAGAAAAAGGAAAACCCTTAATGGTGTACGGAGAAAAGGGCAACACGAAGCTACATATTATTAGTAATTTGAAGGCACAAAAACTAATAAGAAAAGGTTGCTATGCTGTTCTAGCACACGTCGAGAAAGTACAAACTGAAGAAAAGAGCATCAATGATGTTCCCATTGCAAAAGAATTTCCCGATGTATTTCCGAAAGAATTACCGGGATTACCCCCACAGCGATCCGTTGAATTTCAAATAGATCTTGTACCAGGAGCTGCACCAATAGCTCGTGCTCCTTACAGACTCGCACCCAGCGAGATGAAAGAACTGCAAAGCCAATTACAAGAACTTTTAGAGCGTGGTTTCATTCGACCAAGTACATCACCGTGGGGAGCTCCTGTTTTGTTTGTCAAGAAGAAAGATGGTACATTCAGGTTGTGTATCGACTACCGAGAGTTGAACAAACTTACCATCAAGAACCGCTACCCACTACCAAGAATCGATGACTTATTTGATCAACTACAAGGCTCGTCTGTTTATTCAAAGATTGACTTACATACCGGGTATCATCAAATGCGGGTGAAAGAAGATGATATTCCAAAGACTGCTTTCAGAACACGTTACGGTCATTACGAGTTTATGGTCATGCCGTTTGGTTTAACTAATGCACCAGCTGTGTTCATGGACCTTATGAACCGAGTGTGTGGACCATACCTTGACAAGTTTGTCATTGTTTTCATTGATGACATACTTATTTACTCAAAGAATGACCAAGAACACGGTGAACATTTGAGAAAGGTGTTAGAAGTATTGAGGAAGGAAGAATTGTACGCTAAGTTTTCAAAGTGTGCATTTTGGTTGGAAGAAGTTCAATTTCTCGGTCACATAGTGAACAAAGAAGGTATTAAGGTGGATCCGGCAAAGATAGAAACTGTTGAAAAGTGGGAAACCCCGAAAACTCCGAAACACATACGCCAGTTTTTAGGACTAGCTGGTTACTACAGAAGGTTCATCCAAGACTTTTCCAGAATAGCAAAACCCTTGACTGCATTAACGCATAAAGGGAAGAAATTTGAATGGAATGATGAACAAGAGAAAGCATTTCAGTTATTGAAGAAAAAGCTAACTACGGCACCTATATTGTCATTGCCTGAAGGGAATGATGATTTTGTGATTTATTGTGACGCATCAAAGCAAGGTCTCGGTTGTGTATTAATGCAACGAACGAAGGTGATTGCTTATGGGTCTAGACAATTGAAGATTCACGAACAAAATTATACGACGCATGATTTGGAATTAGGCGCGGTTGTTTTTGCATTAAAGACTTGGAGGCACTACTTATATGGGGTCAAAAGTATTATATATACCGACCACAAAAGTCTTCAACACATATTTAATCAGAAACAACTGAATATGAGGCAGCGTAGGTGGATTGAATTATTGACTGATTACGACTTTGAGATTCGTTACCACCCGGGGAAGGCAAATGTGGTAGCCAATGCCTTGAGCAGGAAGGACAGAGAACCCATTCGAGTAAAATCTATGAATATAATGATTCATAATAACCTTACTACTCAAATAAAGGAGGCGCAACAAGGAGTTTTAAAAGAGGGAAATTTAAAGGATGAAATACCCAAAGGATCGGAGAAACATCTTAATATTCAGGAAGACGGAACCCGGTATAGGGCTGAAAGGATTTGGGTACCAAAATTTGGAGATATGAGAGAAATGGTGCTTAGAGAAGCTCATAAAACCAGATACTTAATACATCCTGGAACGGGGAAGATGTACAAGGATCTCAGGAAATATTTTTGGTGGCCGGGTATGAAAGCCGATGTTGCTAAATACGTAGGAGAATGTTTGACGTGTTCTAAGGTCAAAGCTGAGCATCAGAAACCATCAGGTCTACTTCAACAACCCGAAATCCCGGAATGGAAATGGGAAAACATTACCATGGATTTCATCACTAAATTGCCAAGGACTGCAAGTGGTTTTAATACTATTTGGGTAATAGTTGATCGTCTCACCAAATCAGCACACTTCCTGCCAATAAGAGAAGATGACAAGATGGAGAAGTTAGCACGACTGTATTTGAAGGAAGTCATCTCCAGACATGGAATACCAATCTCTATTATCTCTGATAGGGATGGCAGATTTATTTCAAGATTCTGGCAGACATTACAGCAAGCATTAGGAACTCGTCTAGACATGAGTACTGCCTATCATCCACAAACTGATGGGCAGAGCGAAAGGACGATACAAACGCTTGAAGACATGCTACGAGCATGTGTTATTGATTTCGGAAACAGTTGGGATCGAAATCTACCATTAGCAGAATTTTCCTACAACAACAGCTACCATTCAAGCATTGAGATTGCGCCGTTTGAAGCACTTTATGGTAGAAAGTGCAGGTCTCCGATTTTTTGGAGTGAAGTGGGGGATAGATAGATTACGGGTCCGGAGATTATACAAGAAACTACCGAGAAGATCATCCAAATTCAACAACGGTTGAAAACCGCCCAAAGTCGACAAAAGAGCTACGCTGACATTAAAAGAAAAGATATAGAATTTGAAATTGGAGAGATGGTCATGCTTAAAGTTACACCTTGGAAAGGCGTTGTTCGATTTGGTAAACGAGGGAAATTAAATCCAAGGTATATTGGACCATTCAAGATTATTGATCGTGTCGGACCAGTAGCTTACCGACTTGAGTTACCTCAACAACTCGCGGCTGTACATAACACTTTCCACGTCTCGAATTTGAATAAATGTTTTGCTAAAGAAGATCTCACTATTCCGTTAGATGAAATCTAAATCAACGAAAAACTCCAATTCATCGAAGAACCCGTCGAAATAATGGATCGTGAGGTTAAAAGACTTAAGCAAAACAAGATACCAATTGTTAAGGTTCGATGGAATGCTCGTAGAGGACCCGAGTTCACCTGGGAGCGTGAAGATCAGATGAAGAAGAAATACCCGCATCTATTTCCAGAAGATTCGTCAACACCTTCAACAGCTTAAAATTTCGGGACGAAATTTATTTAACGGGTAGGTACTGTAGTGACCCGAACTTTTCCATGTTTATATATATTAATTGAGATTGATATTTACATGATTAAATGTTTCCAACATGTTAAGTAATCAAACTTGTTAAGACTTGATTAATTGAAATATGTTTCATATAGACAATTGACCACCCAAGTTGACCGGCGATTCACGAACGTTAAAACTTGTAAAAACGACATGACGATATATATATGGATATACATATGGTTAACATGAGATTATGATAAGTAAGTATCTCCATAAGTATATTAACAATGAGTTATATACATATAAACAAGACTACTAACTTAAGGATTTCGAAACGAGACATATATGTAACGATTATCGTTGTAACGACATTTAAATGTATATATATCATATTAAGATATATTAATATATCATAATATCATGATAATATAATAATTTAACATCTCATTAGATATAATAAACAATGGGTTAACAACATTAATTGAGATCGTTAACTTAAAGGTTTCAAAACAACACTTACATGTAACGACTAACGATGACTTAACGACTCAGTTAAAATGTATATACATGTAGTGTATTTAGATGTATTAAAATACTTTTGGAAGACTTCAAGACATATATCAAAATACTCATACTTAACGAAAATGGTTACAGTTACTTTTCCATTCTTTTCTTTCATCAAGAATTCTAGTCGTATTCTTACCCGTATTATACACAGCTTCAAAACGTACTTACTATGAGTATATACCAATAGGAACTAGCATGGGATTCCACTCTTGATTATGTCATGTATGACTAATCAATTTTAACTTCTACCATGAGCTAGTCAACTAACTAGAACTCCTTTTAACCCCACTCACCACTCACCAATTACCACTCATCATTCACTCCATTTCACTTCCAATTCTTTTTCTAATTCTCTCTCAACACACACACACACACACACACACTATTATGAACGTATTTTTCTAGTAGTTAATCATCATCTTCATCAAAAATCACTTCAAGAATCAAGCTATAATCATCATAGGAAGAACACTTCAAGAACACTTCAAAAATCCCTTCAAGATTACTAATTTACTTCCAAGCTTTCTAATCCATTCCAAGTAATCATCTAAGATCAAGAAACCTTTGTTATATACAGTAGGTTATCTTTCTTATTCAAGGTAATATTCATATTCAAACTTTGATTCAATTTCTATAACTATAAACTATCTTAATTCGAGTAAAAATCTTACTCAAAGTGGAAGTATGTTTTCTAAAATGGTCATCTAGACGTCGTTCTTTCGACTGAAATGACTACCTTTACAAAAATGACTTGTAACTTATTTTTCCGACTATAAACCTATACTTTTATGTTTAGATTCATAAAATAGAGTTCAATATGAAACCATAGCAATTTGATTCACTCAAAATGGATTTAAAATGAAGAAGTTATGGGTAAAACAAGATTGGATAATTTTTCTCATTTTAGCTACGTGAAAATTGGTAACAAATCTATTCCAACCATAACTTAATCAACTTGTATTGTATATTATGTAATCTTGAGATACCATAGACACGTATACAATGTTTCGACCTATCATGTCGACACATCTATATATATTTCGGAACAACCATAGACACTCTATATGTGAATGTTGGAGTTAGCTATACAGGGTTGAGGTTGATTCCAAAATATATATAGTTTGAGTTGTGATCAATACTGAGATACGTATACACTGGGTCGTGGATTGATTCAAGATAATATTTATCGATTTATTTCTGTACATCTAACTGTGGACAACTAGTTGTAGGTTACTAACGAGGACAGCTGACTTAATAAACTTAAAACATCAAAATATATTAAAAGTGTTGTAAATATATTTTAAACATACTTTGATATATATGTATATATTGTTATAGGTTCGTGAATCAACCAGTGGCCAAGTCTTACTTCCCGACGAAGTAAAAATCTGTGAAAGTGAGTTATAGTCCCACTTTTAAAATCTAATATTTTTGGGATGAGAATACATGCAGGGTTTATAAATGATTTACAAAATAGACACAAGTACGTGAAACTACATTCTATGGTTGAATTATCGAAATCGAATATGCCCCTTTTTATTAAGTCTGGTAATCTAAGAATTAGGGAACAGACACCCTAATTGACGCGAATCCTAAAGATAGATCTATTGGGCCTAACAAACCCCATCCAAAGTACCGGATGCTTTAGTACTTCGAAATTTATATCATATCCAAAGGGTGTCCCGGAATGATGGGCATATTCTTATATATATATATGCATCTTGTTAATGTCGGTTACCACGTGTTCACCATATGAATGATTTTTATCTCTATGTATGGGATGTGTATTGAAATATGAAATCTTGTGGTCTATTGTTACGATTTGATATATATAGGTTAAACCTATAACTCACCAACATTTTTGTTGACGTTTAAAGCATGTTTATTCTCAGGTGAATACTAAGAGCTTCCGCTGTTGCATACTAAAATAAGGACAAGATTTGGAGTCCATGTTTGTATGATATTGTGTAAAAACTGCATTCAAGAAACTGATTTCGATGTAACATATTTGTATTGTAAACCATTATGTAATGGTCGTGTGTAAATAGGATATTTTAGATTATCATTATTTGATAATCTACGTAAAGCTTTTTAAACCTTTATTTATGAAATAAAGGTTATGGTTTGTTTTAAAAATGAATGCAGTCTTTGAAAAACGTCTCATATAGAGGTCAAAACCTCGCAACGAAATCAATTAATATGGAACGTTTTTAATCAATAAGAACGGGACATTTCATACATGTGCCTTCAAAATATAGAACCTTTGTGCCGGTCTTTACACCTCATGACTGAACACATGTTTATAAAATATAGGTCAACCGGTTCCAAAATGTCATAAATAATAAACCATCCACCCGGCTCGGGAGCTCATACGCTCTAACGGAAACCGGGGGCTAATGCGTGTCATAATAATCAACCCCAATTCCAGATAATTCTTTCATAGAATACATTTATGGTACTTGTGTCTATTGCGTCAAATATTTATAAAAGCGCATGTATTCTCAGCCCCAAAAATGTAAAGAGTAAAAAGGGAGCAAATGAAACTCACCTAATGTATTTTGTAGTGAAAATACATATGACGATATTTAACAACTGAACAATGCAGGGTTGGCCTCGGATTCACGAACCTATATCATTTGTATATTTATTAATATACATAGTTGTAACCGTACAATATATATATAAATTTATTAGTTATATACTTTTAATAATATATATGTTTCATATATTCATTTTGTTATTATTTTTCGTTATGTCATATGTAGTAAATATATTTTTAACATATATATTTGTTTATTAATAATAGTAGTTATAATAAAACCAAAATAATATTAGTAGTGGTAGAAATGATAGTAATTATAATACTTAATGATAATTATAATGATATTAATAATTATAATTGTAAAATATTAATTTTTACAGTTAATGATAGCTATGTTACTGATTTTAGTAATTACATAATAATAATAATACCTGTGATAATACAATTAATACTACTTATGTTAATATTAATAGTTCTATTATTTATAGAAAGATACTTATACTAATATATACGAAAATAATAATAATTCGTATTATTTTCATACTAATAATAATCATATTTGTAATTTTAATTATGATAAATAATAAATGGTAACTAATACTTATTTTGGTAATAATAATAATAGTAACCATAATACTCGTACTAATAACAATCACTAGTAATAACATTAATTAGAATATTAATAATAATGATAACTAATACTTAATTGAAAAAATTTATAATAATAATAAATACATTAATAATGTTAATAATAATAATAATAATAATTTTAATACTTATAAGTATGATAATATTAATAATAATAAGTGTTGTACTACCAATAATAACTACAACAATATTAATAACAATAATAATAATCATAGTAGTAACAATCATACTAATGATAATCAAATTCGTAATAATAATAATGATACAAATTATGATTCTAATAAAAATAACAATAATAATAATAATAAATATTTTTAATATTAAAAGCTACCTCATAAAGCCCTTTAAAAAATTGCCACTAGCAGGGCTCGAACTCGAGACCTCCCGCTCACCGCTAACGTTCCTAACCATTGGGCTGTTGCCCCATTTCTGAATATTTGCATAATCGATTTATTATAACCCGTATTATATTTATTCCCTATTCTCCTTCTTCCTTTCAAACTAATCGACCTGAGATCAATCTATTGTTATCTCCTCATTATTATTTCAGTTTTTGGATTGATATCTGATACAGGTATGATTATGAGTAATTAAAACAAAAAAAAAAAGAAAAAAAAAGGCTGTAACCGTCGCTGTATACTTTGATGAACACGAAATCACTTCTAACTTTCTAGCTCGTTTTAGACAAAATTTCTAACACAAAATATACTTTATTTCATTCATAGAAACTTTCTGAAGCATCAATTGGACTTAAAACATATCTGGAAGACCGAATTTGATTAAAGAAGAAACAGTTGACTTTTTAAACTTCAAACTTTGACTCTAGAATTCGTAATCGTTTTTAGGAATTGAAGGCTGAAATTTTGAAGAAAGTTTGATTACATCATTCCTAACAAGACTACATTAAAGGATTTTGAAATGAGATTCGACTTCGATTTTTTTTGGCTGAGAATTTGTAAAACAGAGATAACGGGTTTATGTATCTATATAAAAGTTTGTTTGATTTCTGAAAACTCACAGGTATGGTGTTGTGTAATTAATAATGGTAATGGAAGGTTATATGAATTGCCTATCATTCTGTATTGCTTGATTTGTATTGCTTGAAGGGTCGACAAAAATAAAATCAGAAAAAAAATAATGATAGCGAAGTGTAACAAAATTTTTTTGGATTTATTCTGGATTAGGCTGTGATTTGTACTGAATTTGAGCCAGAAGGACAAATCAGATATAGTAGGATAGGTACATGAAACTGACTTTGGACTCTTTGTTTATGTACGTATGAGTTTTCATATTTATTATTAATAATAGTTAATAATTATAATTATATTAATTATAATCTAAATACAATAATAATATTAATAATATTTATTATTAATAATGAAATACAATAACAAAATAATAACAATATTAATCAAAATAATACTAATAGAAAAAAAAATGATATCAATTTTAACGGTAGTTAATAATAATATAAATAACAAGAATAATTATATTTATTAATAATAAGATTAATAAAAGTATTAATAATAACATTAGTAATTATTAATGATAATAACAATAATAATGATATTAATAATAATAACAATAATATTATTAATGATAATAATACTAATTATATTAATTTTATTTATGATAATAATAATATAAGTAATAATATTATAACCACTTATATATATCAAATTTCATGTATATATTATAATAGTAGTATTAATATAACATTTATATTCTAACTGGTGATTACATATAATATTTTAACATTATATTTTATTAATTATGTAATATTTATTTTATATAATAACATATTTGAATGTTTAACATTTATATATTTATGTATATTACAATATACCTATTAATCATCAATTATGTATTACAATCATATATATATATATATATATATATATATATATATATATATATATATATATATATATATATATATATATGTATATATATATATATATAATATTGTTTTAAATATTAAGTTTTGTTACTTAGATAAATATATATTAATTATTTATTTCGCAACAAATAATCTAAGGTATACATTTAATCATTGACAAGTCATATTCGAAATCATTTATAGTAAATATACTCTATATATTAAAATAACAAGTTTTGGTTATTTTAAGTTATCTTATATTAGTTCAGTAACATATTTAATTTATTATATATAATTATTTACATATATAATCTTTTATATATACATTAAAGGTTCGTGAATCGTCGAGAACAATCAAAGGTTAATTGATTACATGAATATAGATTTCAAAACTTTCGAGACTTAACATTACAGATTTTTGCTTATCGTTTCGGAATCATATAAAGATTAAGTTTAAGTTTGGTCGGAAATTCCCGGGTCATCGCAGGTTAGTGATGTTCGCTTCTTACCAAAGTGAGAAAAAGAACATCGAATTGCAGCTTTTAAATAAAACTTTCCCACAAGTGACGGATTTAGCAGTTGGGGTGAGAAACAAGGTTTTTAGATTATTACGGGGCTGTTGGACATTACGAAACCCTCGTCCTTTTGACGACATTACAACATGTTGCCGAGCCAATGGTCATAACGGTTATTTTCCACAAGACCAAGGATGGGAAGTCGTCTTAGTAAAACCAGAATGCATGACTTGTTTCTGGACTTATGAATTACGTGTCTTTATTTCCTTTGCTGAACAACTTGCGTATTAACTAGATTTATCTTCAAAACTGTCCTGTATCATAGTGTACTATATTTCATGTTATATGTAATATAGCGAAGTTGTAAGTTTGAAGAATATTTGTATGTGATATATTATTATAATCAGTTTTTCATATGGAATTGTAGTAGTTGAATTGTATATTAGCTACTAAGTATGAACTTAACGGGTAGGTAGTACCCGAATTTAAACTTATAAAACGCTAATATGAAGAAAAAGCTTTTATAAATGAGTTCATATTATGCTACGAGATACTATTGACTACTCTTAATATTCTGTATGATTAACTTGTTTCATTTGACTATTTTGAAGGAAATGGCACCGACTACTCGACACACCTTGAATATGAGCGAAGAGGAATTTCGTGCCTTTCTTGCTTCAAACTTAGCCGCAGTACAGGCCGCGCTACATACCGACAATAACTCTAAATCTAGCAATACAGCTAACGGCACAAGAAATCGTGTAGGATGCTCCTACAAGGAATTCACTGCCTGCAAACCTTCAGAATTTGATGGGACCGAAGGACCAATCGGATTGAAACGGTGGACCGAGAAAGTTGAATCGGTGTTTGACATAAGTAAGTGTGCTGAAAGAGACAAAGTGAAGTACGCTATGCATACCTTCACATGTATTGCGTTAACATGGTGGAATACCTATCTAGAGCAAGTGGGACAAGATGCTGCTTACGCGCTACCGTGGTCAGCATTCAAGCACTTGATGAACGAGAAGTACCGTCCCAGAACCGAGGTTAATAAGCTCAAGTTAGACTTAGAGGGTTACGAACACAGGGATTTGATATTACTTCGTACGGAAGACGATTCACAGAATTGTGCCTATTGTGTCCGAGAGCGTTCGAAGATGAGGAAGAGAAGATCGACGCATTTGTGAAAGGGTTACCGGAGAGAATCCAAGAAGATATAAGTTCACACGAGCCTGCCTCCATCCAAAAGGCATGTAGAATGGCTCACAAACTAGTGAACCAGACTGAGGGAAGAATTAAAGAACAGGAGGCCGAAGAGGCCAACGTGAAGCTAGTCAAAAGAAAGTGGGAGGAAAACGGTGATAAGAGTCACCAAAACAACAACAACTATCCCAACAATCGCAACATCAATCGCAACTACAACAAACGGCACAACAACAACAACTACAACAATCAACCCAACAACAATAACAACCACAGCAACAACAACAATCAGAAGCAGCTATGCCAAAGGTGTGAAAACTATCACTCGGGGTTCTGCACCAAATTTTGCAACAAGTGTAAAAGAAATGGTCATAGCGCGGCGAAGTGTGAGGTCTACGGACCAGGGATTAACAGAACGAAAGGAACAAATGGTGTCGGAACGAGTAATGGCGGAGCAAGTTGTGTCGGAGCAAGTTATGCCAATGTAGTTTGTTATAAATGTGGAAAATCGGGCCACATTATTAGAAATTGCCCGAACTAGGAGAACACGAATGGACAAGGCCGCGGAAGAGTTTTCAATATTAATGCGGCAGAGGCATAGGAAGACCCGGAGTTTGTTACGGGTACATTTCTTATTAACAATAAATCTGCTTACGTTTTATTTGATTCGGGTGAGGATAGAAGCTATATGAGTAGAGATTTTTGTGCTAAATTAAGTTGTCCATTGATGCCGTTGGATAGTAAATTTTTACTCGAATTAGCAAACGGTAAATTAATTTCAGCAGATTATATATGCCGAATTCGAGAAATTAAACTGGGTAGCAAAATATTTAAGATTGATGTAATAGTTGGCATGGACTGGCTGAAGGAGATGAAAGCAGAGATCGTATGTTACAAAAATGCAATTCGCATTGTACGAGAAGAAGGAGAACCCTTAATGGTGTACGGAGAAAAGGGCAA
Organism: Rutidosis leptorrhynchoides; assembly: GCF_046630445.1. Classification (NCBI taxonomy): domain Eukaryota; kingdom Viridiplantae; phylum Streptophyta; class Magnoliopsida; order Asterales; family Asteraceae; genus Rutidosis; species Rutidosis leptorrhynchoides. The sequence goes on from NC_092336.1 coordinate 242,465,136, forward strand.
CACGAAGATACATCTTATTAGTAATATGAAGGCACAAAAACTAATAAGAAAAGGTTGCTATGCTATTCTAGCACACGTCGAGAAAGTACAAACTGAAGAAAAGAGCATCAATGATGTTCCCATCGCAAAAGAATTTCCCGATGTATTTCCGAAAGAATTACTGAGACTACCTCCACATCGATCTGTTGAATTTCAAATAGATCTTGTACTAGGAGCTGCACCAATAGCTCGTGCTCCTTACAGACTCGCACCCAGCGAGATGAAAGAACTGCAAAGCCAACTGCAAGAACTATTAGAACATGGTTTCATTCGACCAGGCACATCACCATGGGGAGCTCCTGTTTTGTTTGTCAAGAAGAAGGATGGTACATTTAGGTTGTATATTGACTACAGAGAGTTGAATAAACTTACCATCAAAAACCGTTATCCACTGCCGAGAATTGATGACTTATTTGATCAACTACAAGGCTCGTCGGTTTATTCAAAAATCGATTTACGTTCTGGATATCATCAAATGCGAGTAAAGGAGGATGATATTCCAAAAACTGCTTTTAGGATGCGTTATGGTCATTACGAGTTTATGGTTATGCCGTTTGGATTGACTAACGCACCAGCTGTGTTCATGGACCTTATGAACCGAGTGTGTGGGCCATATCTTGACAAGTTTGTCATTGTTTTCATCGATGACATACTTATTTACTCAAAGAATGATCAAGAGCACGAAGAACATTTGAGAAAAGTGCTAGAAGTATTGAGGAAAGAAAAACTGTACGCTAAGTTTTCAAAGTGTGCATTTTGGTTGGAAGAAGTTCAATTCCTCGGTCACATAGTGAACAAAGAAGGTATCCAGGTGGACCTGGCAAAGATCGAAACCGTTGAAAAGTGAGAAACCCCAAAAACTCCGAAGCATATACGTCAATTTTTAGGATTGGCTGGTTACTACAGAAGATTCATCCAAGATTTCTCCAAAATAGCAAAACTCTTGACTGCATTAACGCATAAAGGGAATAAATTTGAATGGAAGGATGAACAAGAGAAGGCATTTCAGTTATTGAATAAAAAGCAAACTACGGCACCTATATTGTCATTGCCTGAAGGGAATGATGATTTTGTGATTTATTGTGACGCATCAAAGCAAGGTCTCGGTTGTGTATTAATGCAATGAACGAAGGTGATTGCTTATGCGTCTAGACAATTGAAGATTCACGAGCAAAATTATACGACTCACGATTTGGAATTGGGTGCTGTTGTTTTTGCATTAAAGACTTGGAGGCATTATTTATATGGGATCAAAAGTATTATATATACCGACCACAAAAGTCTCCAACATATATTTACTCAGAAGAAACTGAATATGAGACAACGCAGGTGGATTGAACTGTTGAATGATTATGATTTTGAGATTCGATACCACCCGGGGAAGGCGAATGTGGTAGCCGACGCTTTGAGTAGAAAGGACAGAGAACCTATACGGGTAAAAGCTATGAATATAATTATTCGTACTAACTTTACTACTCAAATAAAGGAGGCGCAACAGGGGGTTGTAAAAGAAGGAAAGTTGAAGAATGATATACCCAAAGGATCAGAGAAACATCTTATTATTTGGGAAGACAGAACCCGATATAAGGCTGATAGAATTTGGGTACCAAGGTTTGGAGATGTGAGAGAAATGGTACTAAAAGAAGCACATAAAACCAGATATTCAATACATCCCAGAGCGGGGAAGATGTATAAGGATCTCAAGAAACACTTTTGGTGGCCGGGTATGAAAGCCGATATTGCTAAATATGAAGGAGAATGTTTGATGTGTTCTAAGGTTAAAGCTAAACATCAGAAACCATCAGGTCTACTACAAAAACCTGAAATCCCGGAATGGAAATGGAAAAACATTACCATGGATTTCATTACTAAATTTCCAAGGACTGCAAGTGGTTATGATACTATTTGGGTAATAGTTGATCGTCTCACCAAGTCAGCACACTTCCTGCCAATGAGAGAAGATGACAAAATGGAGAAGTTAGCGCGATTGTATTTGAAGGAGGTTGTCTCCAGACATGGAATACCCATCTCTATTATCTCTGATAGGGATGGTAGATTTATTTCAAGGTTCTGGCAGACGTTGCAACAAGCATTGGGGACTCGTCTAGACATGAGTACTGCCTATCATCCACAAACTGATGGGCAGAGTGAAAGGACGATACAAACGCTTGAAGACATGCTACGAGCATGTGTTATTGATTTCAGAAACAGTTGGGATCGACACCTACCGTTAGCAAAATTTTCCTACAACAACAGTTATCATTCTAGTATTGAGATGGCGCCGTTTGAGGCACTTTATGGTAGAAAGTGCAGGTCTCCAATTTGTTGGAATAAAGTAGGGGATAGACAGATTACGGGTCTGGAGATAATACAAGAAACTACCGAGAAAATCATCCAAATTCAACAACGATTGAAAACCGCCCAGAGTCGACAAAAGAGCTACGCGGACAGTAAAAGAAAAGATATAGAGTTTGAAATTGGAGAAATGGTCATGTGTAGTGACCCGAACTTTTCCATGTTTATATATATATTAAATGAAATTGTTATTTACATGATTAAGTGTTTCCAACATGTTAAGCAATCAAACTTGTTAAGACTTGATTAATTGAAATAGGTTTCATATAGACAATTGACCACCCAAGTTGACCGGTGATTCATGAACGTTAAAACTTGTAAAAACTATATGATGACATATATATGGATATATATATAGTTAACATGATATTATGATAAGTAAACATATCATTAAGTATATTAATAATGAACTACATATGTAAAAACAAGACTACTAACTTAATGATTTTGAAACGAGACATATATGTAACGATTATCGTTGTAACGACATTTAATGTATATATATATCATATTAAGAGATATTAATACATCATAATATCATGATAATATAATAATTTAAAATCTCATTTGATATTATAAACATTGGGTTAACAACACTTAACAAGATCGTTAACCTAAAGGTTTCAAAACAACACTTACATGTAACGACTAACGATGACTTAACGACTCAGTTAAAATGTATATACATGTAGTGTTTTAATATGTATTCATACACTTTTTAAAGACTTCAATACACTTATCAAAATACTTCTACTTAACAAAAATGCTTACAATTACATCCTCGTTCAGTTTCATCAACAATTCTACTCGTATGCACCCGTATTTGTACTCGTACAATACACAGCTTTTAGATGTATGTACTATTGGTATATACACTCCAATGATTAGCTCTTATCAGCCCATGTGAGTCACCTAACACATGTGAAAACCATCATTTGGCAACTAGCATGAAATATCTCATAAAATTACAAAAATATGAGTAATCATTCATGACTTATTTACATGAAAACAAAATTACATATCCTTTATATCTAATCCATACACCAACGACCAAAAACACCTACAAACACTTTCATTCTTCAATTTTCTTCATCTATTGATCTATCTCAAGTTCTATCTTCAAGTTCTAAGTGTTCTTCATAAATTCCAAAAGTTCTAGTTTCATAAAATCAAGAATACTTCCAAGATTGCAAGTTTACTTCCAAGTTTTCTAAATCCATTCCAAGTAATCATCCAAGATCAAGAAACCTTTGTTACTTACAATAGGTTATCTTTCTAATATAAGGTAATAATCATATTCAAACTTTAATTCAATTTCTATAACTATAACAATCTTATTTCGAGTGAAAATCTTACTTGAAATTGTTTTCGTGTCATGATTCTGCTTCAAGAACTTTCAAGCCATCCAAGGATCCTTTGAAGCTAGATCCATTTTTCTCATTTCAAGTAGGTTTATCCAAGGAACTTGAGGTAGTAATGATGTTCATAATATCATTCGATTCATACATAAAAAGCTGTCTTATTCAACGTTATAAACTTGTAATCACTAGAACATAGTTTAGTTAATTCTAAACTTGTTCGCAAATAAAGTTAATCCTTCTAACTAGACTTTTAAAATCAACTAAACACATGTTATATATCTATATGATATGCTAACTTAATGATTTAAAACCCGGAAACACGATAAACACCATACAACTGGATATACGCCGTCGTAGTAAAATCGGGGGCTGTTTTGGTTGGGATAATTAAAAGCTAAGAAGAACTTTGATTTAAAAGCTATACTTCTGGAAAAATGATTTTTCTTGTGAACATGAAACTATATCCAAAAATCATGGTTAAACTCAAAGTGAAAGTATGTTTTTCAAAATGGTCATCAAGATGTCGTTCTTTCGACGGAAATGACTACCTCTTTCAAAAATGACTTGTAACTTGTAGTTCCGACTATAAACTTATACCTTTTCTGTTTAGATTCATAAAGTTAAGTTCAATACGAAATCGTGGCCACTGGAATCACTCAAAACGGATTAGAAACGAATAAATGACGAGTAAAACAAGATTGATAAAAACTACTCATTTTACCTACGTGAAAGTTAGTAATAAATCTATTCCAACCATAACATAATCAACTTATATTGTATATTATGTAATCTTGAGATACCATAGACACGTATACAATGTTTCGACCTATCATGTCAACCCATCTATATATATATTGCGGAACAACCATAGACACTCTATATGTGAATGTTGGAGTTAGCTATACAGAGTTGAGGTTGATTCTAAAATATATATATAGTTTGAGTTGTGATCAATACTGAGATACATATACACTGGGTCGTGGATTGATTCAAGATAATATTTATCGATTTATTTCTGTACATCTAACTGTGGACAACTAGTTGTAGGTTACTAACGAGGACAGCTGACTTAATAAACTTAAAACATCAAAATGTATTAAAAGTTTTGTAAATATATTTTGAACATACTTTGATATATATGTATATATTGTTATAGGTTTGTGAATCAACCAGTGGCCAAGTCTTACTTCCCGACGAAGTAAAAATCTGTGAAAGTGAGTTATAGTCCCACTTTTAAAATCTAATATTTTTGGGATGAGAATACATGCAGGTTTTATAAATGATTTACAAAATAGACACAAGTACGTGAAACTACATTCTATGGTTGAATTATCCAAATCGAATATGCCCCTTTTTATTAAGTCTGGTAATCTAAGAATTAGGGAACAGACACCCTAATTGACGCGAATCCTAAAGATAGATCTATTGGGCCTAACAAACCCCATCCAAAGTACCGGATGCTTTAGTACTTCAAAATTTATATCATATCCGAAGGGTGTCCCGAAATGATGGGGATATTCTTATATATACATCTTGTTAATGTCGGTTACCAGGTGTTCACCATATAAATGATTTTTATCTCTATGTATGGGATGTGTATTGAAATATGAAATCTTGTGGTCTATTGTTACAATTTGATATATATAGGTTAAACCTATAACTCACCAACATTTTTGTTGACGTTTAAAGCATGTTTATTCTCAGGTGAATACTAAGAGCTTCCGCTGTTGCATACTAAAATAAGGACAAGATTTGGAGTCTATGTTTGTATGATATTATGTAAAAACTGCATTCAAGAAACTGATTTCGATGTAACATATTTGTATTGTAAACCATTATGTAATGGTCGTGTGTAAACAGGATATTTTAGATTATCATTATTTGATAATCTACGTAAAGCTTTTTAAACCTTTATTTATGAAATAAAGGTTATGGTTTGTTTTAAAAATGAATGCAGTCTTTGAAAAACGTCTCATATAGAGGTCAAAACCTCGCAACGAAATCAATTAATATGGAACGTTTTTAATCAATAAGAACGGGACATTTCATCATGCTTAAGGTTTCACCTTGGAAAGGCGTTGTTCGATTTGGTAAACGGGAGAAACTAAATCCAAGGTACATTGAACCATTCAAGATTATAGATCGTGTCGAACCAGTAGCTTACCAACTGGAGCTACCTCAACAACTCGCAGCTGTACATAACACTTTCCGCGTCTTGAATTTGAAGAAATATTTTGCTAAAGAAGATCTTACTATTCCGTTGAACGAAATCCAAATCAATGAAAAACTTCAATTCATTGAAGAACCCGTTCGAAATAATGGATCGTGAGGTTAAGAGACTTAAGCAAAACAAGATAGCGATTGTTAAGATTTGATGAAATGCTCGTAGTGGACCCGAGTTCACCTGGGAGCGTGAAGATCAGATGAAGAAGAAATACCCGCATCTATTTCCAGAAGATTCATCAACACCTTCAACAGCTTAAAATTTCGGGACGAAATTTATTTAACGGGTAGGTACTGTAGTGACCCGAACTTTTCCATGTTTATATATATTAATTGAGATTGATATTTACATGACTAAATGTTTCCAACGTGTTAAGCAATCAAACTTGTTAAGACTTGATTAAATGAAGTAAGTTTCATATAGACAATTGATCACCCAAGTTGACCGGCGATTCACGAACGTTACAAAATTGTAAAAACTACATGTTGTGGTATATATAGACATATATATATGGTTGACATTAGATTATGATGAGTAAGTATCTCACTAAGTATATTAACAATGTGTTATACATAAGAAATGAGATTACTAAGTTAAGAAACTCGAAATGATATATATAACGATTATCGTTATGATAACGTCTACTAAATATATATGTATCATATTAAGATATTGATACACTATATTTAACATGATAAAATGATATTTAAATATATCATTAAGTGTGTTAACAATGAACTACATATGTAAAAACAAGACTACTAACTCAAGAATTAAGAAACGAGACTTATATGTAACGATTGTGGTTGTACCGATATTTTAATGTATATATCATATTAAGAGATATTCATACATCATAATATCATGATAATATAATAATTTAACATCTCATTTGATATAATAAACATTGGGTTAACAACATTAATAGAGATCGTTAACTTAAAGGTTTCAAAACAACACTTACATGTAACGACTAACGAAGACTTAACGACTCCATTAGAATGTATATACATGTTGTGTTTTGATATGTATTCTTACACTTTTGAAAGACTTCAAGACACATATCAAAGTACTTCTACTTAACAAAAATGCTTACAATTACATCCTCGTTCAGTTTCATCAACAATTCTACTCGTATGCACCCGTATTCGTACTCGTACAATACACAGCTTTTAGATGTATGTACTATTGGTATATACACTCCAATGATCAGCTCTTAGCAGCCCATGTGAGTCACCTAACATATGTGGGAACCATCATTTGGCAACTAGCATGAAATATCTCATAAAATTACAAAAATATTAGTAATCATTCATGACTTATTTACATGAAAATAAAATTACATATCCTTTATATCTAATCCATATACCAACGACCAAAAACACCTACAAACACTTTCATTCTTCAATTTTCTTCATCTAATTGATCTCTCTCAAGTTCCATCTTCAAGTTCTAAGTGTTCTTCATAAATTCCATAAGTATAGTTTCATAAAAATTAAGAATACTTCCAAGTTTGCAAGTCTACTTCCAAGCTTTCTAATCCATTCCAAGTAATCATCTAAGATCAAGAAACTTTTGTTATTTACAGTAGTTTATCTTTCTAATTCAAGGTAATATTCATATTCAAACTTTGATTCAATTTCTACAACTATAACAATCTTATTTCGAGTAAAAATCTTACTTGAACTGTTTTCGTGTCATGATTCTGCTTCAAGAACTTTCAAGCCATCCAAGGATCCTTTGAAGCTAGATCCATTTTTCAAATTTCCATTAGTTTTATCTAGAAAACTTGAGGTAGTAATGATGTTCATAACATCATTCGATTCATACATATAAAGCTATCTTATTCGAAGGTTTAAACTTGTAATCACTAGAACATAGTTTAGTTAATTCTAAACTTGTTTGCAAACAAAAGTTAATCCTTCTAACTTGACTTTTAAAATCAACTAAACACATTTTCTATATCTATATGATATGCTAACTTAATGATTTAAAACCTGGAAACACGATGAACACCATAAAATCGGATATACGCCGTTGTAGTGAAACCGGGGGCTGTTTTGGTTTGGATAATTAAAAACTATGATAAACTTTGATTTAAAAGTTGTTCTTCTTTGAAAATGATTTTTCATATGAACATGAAACTATATCCAAAAATCTTGGTTAAACTCAAAGTGAAAGTATGTTTTTCAAAATGGTCATCAAGATGTCGTTCTTTCGACAGAAATTACTACCTCTTTAGTAATTGACATGTAACTTAAATATCTGACTATAAACCTATACTTTTTCTATTTGGATTCTTAAATTAGAGTCCAATATGAAACCATAGCAATTTGATTCACTCAAAATGGATTTAAAATGAAGAAGTTATGGGTAAAACAAGATTGGATATTTTTGATCTTTTTAGCTACGGGAAATGTTTAACAAATCTATACAAATCATATCCTAGCTAACTTATATTTTATTATACATGTATTCTAATATATTATGTAATCTTGGGATACCATAGACACGTATGCAAATGTTTTGACATATCATATCGACCCATGTATATATATTATTTGGAACAATCATAGACACTCTATATGCAGTAATGTTGGAGTTAGCTATACAGGGTTGAGGTTGATTCTAAAAATATATATACTTTGAGTTGTGATCTAGCCTGAGACGTGTATACACTGGGTCGTGGATTGATTCAAGATAATATATATCGATTTATTTCTGTACATCTAACTGTGGACAACTAGTTGTAGGTTATTAACGAGGACAGCTGACTTAATACACTCAAATCTTTAAAACATAATAAAATGGTTGTAATTATATTTTGATCATACTTTGATATATATGTACATATTTGTATAGGTTCGTGAATCGATCCGTGGCCAAGTCTTATTTCCGAGGAAGGAAATATCTGTGAAAGTGAGTTATAATCCCACTTTTAAAATCTAATATTTTTGAGATGAGAATACATGCTGGTTTTATAAATGATTTACAAAATAGACACACGTACGTGAAACTACATTCTATGGTTGAATTATCGAAATCGAATATGCCCCTTTTTATTAAGTGTGGTAATCTAAGAATTAGGGAACATACACCCTAATTGACGCGAATCCTAAAGATAGATCTATTGGGCCTAACAATCCCCATCCAAAGTACCGGATGCTTTAGTACTTCAAAATTTATATCATATCCGAAGGGTGTCCCGGAATGATGAGGATATTCTTATATATGCATCTTGTTAATGTCAGTTACCAGTTGTTCACCATATGAATGATTTTTATCTCTATGTATGGGATGTGTATTGAAATATGAAATCTTGTGGTCTATTGTTACGATTTGATATATATAGGTTAAACCTATAACTCACCAACATTTTTGTTGACGTTTAAAGCATGTTTATTCTCAGGTGAATACTAAGAGCTTCCGCTGTTGCATACTAAAATAAGGACAAGATTTGGAGTCCATGTTTGTATGATATTGTGTAAAAACTGCATTCAAGAAACATATGTCGATGTAATATATTTCTATTGTAAACCATTATGTAATGGTCTTGTGTAAACAGTATATTTTAGATTATCATTATTTGATAATCTACGTAATGTTTTTTAAAACCTTTATTGATAAAATAAAGGTTATGGTTGTTTTAAAAATGAATGCAGTCTTTGAAAAACGTCTCATATAGAGGTCAAAACCTCACAACGAAATCAATTAATATGGAACGTTTATAATCAATATGAACGGGACATTTCATTTAATGGCTAAAATGCTGTTGCATTTTAATCTTTTTGCTCACGATCGATTATGGTATTCGATCAAGAGGGATATTCAAATAAATTCAACTTTTAAGTTGAGATATAACGGACGAATCAGAGTGTGACATGTGGCGCGACAATCACATGTGATTGAATTTTTTTTTAAGTTTTTTCCGAATTTTTTTTTCCAATCATATGTGATTGGATATGACATGCAGTAAATCACGTGTGATTCTGCATGTCAATCACATGTAATTGTAAAACCCAATCACATAGAATTTTGCATTTCAAATCCAATCACATATGATTGAAAAAAAAATTGAAAAAAAAATTTGAATTTTTTTTCAATCACATGTGATTGGATTTGACATGCAGAATCATATGTGATTGAGTTTTACAATCACATGTGATTGGATTTAACATGCTAATTTTTTAAAAAAAAAAATTTAAAAATTAGTTTCGAATTGTTTTTTTTTTTTTAAATTTTCTTTTTATCAATCAGATGTAATTGTCGCGTCACATGTTGCGCTCTGATTGCTCCGTTGGATTTCAAGCAAATTGTTGAATTCAAGGGATTACAACTCATTCGATCAAATGTACAACACGGAGTAGCTTTTGGAATTCGAGGGCGAGGCTAAGACAAAAAATTGCAAACGACGCCCTCGAGGGCGAGCCTGATGGCAAGTCCAGGACGATACTCGTTGGTAATGGTCTTTTACCTTCAAACAATAAAGAGATCATAAGCAAAAGAATTTAATTACGCCGATTGAATAAAACTAGAAAAATCTCCGCCCGGGCGTTGTTGTGGGTGTGTTTGGATATACGTGTTTAGTGCCTAGTATACTTAATGGACAGTACGTTTTTAACGTCTTATGATAGTAATGTCGAGCGAGAACATAGGAGGAAAATCCCGTAAAAAATGGGACATAACCATCGACATAATAAGAAAAATAGCCCGAAATGGTTAGCGTCTTTTAAAAAGTGTTTGTTTCGCATATAGTTAGGTGAGTTGTGTTCGTAAAATTATTTCGAGTCTAATGATGATGGCAGTGAGAAATAACTCACGGCGAATAGAAAGGTAAGCCCGTCTATGATGTCGCTGCGGTTGGGGTTTTTTTTGGAAGCGTACGTTTCGAGGGTAGTTAGTTGCATTTTGTTCGTAAAATTATTTCAAGTTTTATGGTGATGGCGGTGGGAAGTAACTCGAGACGAATAGAAAGATAAGTCCCGTGCAATTTTTTGGTGAATTTGTTTTTTTGTTTTTAAATAAATAATGAAATTATACTTTAAGCCCTTGAAAGTTATGTTTTTTTACGATTTAGACTCTGAAAGAGGGGGAGATGTGAAAATTTGAGGTTGTTGTTTGTCGTGTCGTTTGGAAAGCATGGAGGGCCTTAAACTAGGGGTATTCATCGGTTCGGTTTTTGGTTTTTCGGTTTTTTTTGTTCGATTTTTTCGGTTTTGAAACTTATAAAGTCAAAATCGAAAACTAAACCGAAACTAAATTTAAATATCAAAACTATAACCAAAACTGAACCGAAAATCGGATTTGATTTCGGTTTGGTTTCGGTTAAAATCGAAAATCACTAAAAATAAAAATCGTAACCAACATAAACTTACATATAAATTATGAATAACGGTTGTGGAATTAATTTAAGTAAAAAGGATATATAACATGTTTATTGTTTAATAAAAATGTAATAATACATCAAATATAATATAAATATATAAATATTATAATTATAAATATGTTTTAATATGTTAAAATTTTGAATTTGGCTTTTAATTCGGGTTTCAGTTAACCAAATTTAAAATTTTCAAAACCAAAAAACAAACCAAAAACCGAATTACGAATTCGGTTTCGATTTCGGTTTCGATCGATCCGAAAACCATTTATAAATTTTGGTTTGAGTTTTTTTTGTTCGAATTCGATTCGATATTCAGTTTATTCGGTTTGAAAGCAATTGGTGCGTATCCCTACCTTAAACGACTAAAGTTTGGTGGTCAATTAATATTATAAGGGTAATTAATTAAATAAATGGGATGTGATATTCACACACTAGTTTTTGATCCATACACACTTTTTACCATAAAATTTACAATTATATCCTTAAATTTATCTTGGTACTTGAACCTCCATCGTTGTAAGTAAGGACATAATAGTCAATTAGATGTGTATGAATCAATATTAAGTGTGTGAGTATCAATTACGCCCATCCATATATAAGCAACTAGATTTAAGAGCCCGTGCGTTGCACGGAGACTCTTCCGCAAACAATCTTGTATCTTAAAATGATACATCAATTAACGATATTATACGGACAGTGCCACAAGTACTTTTGTGGGTGAATTCGTCATAATTGATAGCAAATAACGGTATGATAAAGCTAAAATATACATCAATCCCGAACACCTCCATTGGCCATTGCTGTCATAATATGTTTTGCAACCAAACTTATGAAAAATTTGTATTCTAAGCACTATTAAATTTGCCTTCATTCACGATTTTACCACTAGTGAATAAAGACAGTAACACAAAGATTGACAACTTATCTAACTCAACTCATGAGCATCAAATAACTATATGCTAATTAAGACATTTTGTTTTAACAACTTGATGGAGTTTAACCAAGTAATAGGCCTAATGGGTCATATGGGTAACATAATGAAATTTGAAAACTGTTGTTCTTTCGATACAACTACATTACCCCTGAAAGACCTGTTGTATAAATAAGAATACTAATAAAATTGTTTTGTAAATGAAAGCACAGATACTTAGAAGGACTATACTCATAAACTTTACCCTGAAATAACGCTGCTAAGGCATTGTTTGATATTGTTGGTCCTAACTATTATTATATACTGTATCAAATAATTATATTGTGCGTACAAGTATTTAGAAGCCATGAAAGACATTAAGATTTCTATAAAAATCACAACTATAAAAAAATGACATCTTCGGAGCACAATAAAAAAAGTAAAAACTCGTGCAATTATCTTTAAGCAACAATATATTAAATTTTTAGCATAAATTATAACATGAAACGTAACAAAAATGTGCAACAATAGGCATAAACAAAAGATATCATCAACCATTCATGAGATTCACACCAACAAAGGTGAACTAACAATGAAGGTTGAGTCAAAGTTGCAACATTTGAAAACCTAAACAGAGGCTCCCTTCAAGACTAAAAAATTCAGACCAACACTAAGCCCATCGATAATACTCTCTACGATTTTAGAAGTCCTTCAAGTTTATATACAATTAAAGCTATGTTAAGTAACCAAAAGAAGTGAAGTAATATATAATAAAGATAAAGAAAAGTAAAACGTTTTCTCATATAAAGTCCTGGTACACCCTCTTTCTTCTTGAACATAACTTTGTCCTTTGCCTTCTTGATATCAGCATGCGTCATCTGATTTAGCCACAAAAGTAAAGTCAACATCAGCCTGTTTTCAAGGCTTCCTTACAGTGTTATCTTATATAGTTATATTATATTATATTATATTATATTATATTATATTATATTATATTATATTATATTATATTATATACTAAATACTAATACTAATCCATCAATAATTAAAGAAAAGAAAAGGTGTTTGGGTCAACACAGCCCATTAAGACCAGATATATACTTTTACAACTAAAAGACGATAAATCGAAAACATTGAATATTAAAACTCCAGCATTTTGTATCTAAACGATAAATACTTTTACTAACCTTCATCAGGCGTTCTCGTAAAGCAAGCAATCCAGCCTCAGTACATATAGCCTTTGTCAGCTCCCGAGAACTTGTCTTTGGCCATAACAAATTCTTCCAAGTTGACATCATTAGCTAAAACCATCCTTATGTAAGTATATAAATTAATAAAACCATTAACCAGATAAATTACTCCATACTAAATAGAGCTGGCAATTTCATTATGTGTCATATTTTATATCTTGATATAAATACAAAAGAGTAAACAGGTCAAATGAGCCTATCTAGCGAAAGTCACGAAAATTGTATATCTATAATGCATAAAACATCCTTTATAGAAATAACATAAATTTTTTAATTAGAGCTCACACAATCACATATTTATCACTTATTAAAGAAAATTATGTGTCATATTTTTACACTTTGACCTGTATCGGATCATTGCCTAACCCCCTGCCCCAATTTGACCCAATTTCCAGGCTCCAAGTCCATGTCATTGCACATAAACAATTATCTGAATGCTATACCATGAAAATTTTCCTCCTGGTTTTAATGTCGGGAAGTGGAAACTCTATCTTTCCATCAATACGACCAGGTCGGATCAACGGTGGGTCAAGGCTTTCAATTTTGTTAGTGGCCAAGATCACTTTAAACCATGTGAATCGAAAACCAAACTGGTACATTAACTCCAACATGGGTCTCTGAATCCTCACGTTCACCACCAGAGTGAGCATCGTACCTGTATAAAACATAGTCAAAAGAGGTAAATTAGGGTAAGGGTTGGGTTAACCCAACTACTCTATCTACCCATGTACCTCACATATAATGTGAAATCACACACACAGAGAGACAGATATTCACACTATACTGTATATGCATTGTCTACAGCAAAATCACATTTAAGCAATAAAAGCATGTGATTTACATATTAACTTACAATTTGGTGCATATGAGATTAAAGGCTTATGCTTTTCACCAATTTTCACATTTTTGCCCTAACTTGACCGAATCTGTAATTGAAGATTCACAACTTGTAAACTTCAAGTCATTATTATACATCACTAAAGAAGTAAAAAACCAAATTTTAAGAGTTACAATGAACAATAGCATACCTCAAAGAATCTTCAGTATAGTGCATCACAAATCCTCCTTTAAACAAACTGTTTTTTGAAAAGAATATCAAAAGCAACATAAATATAAGAAGAAATTTAATTGAATAATAGCAGCAAATTGTCTCAAACCTTTAACAAAAAGAATGAGGAACCAAAAGCCAAGTGAATATACCTCATATCTCTTCATCGGCTATGTACGGACTAAATGGCATTTGGTATCTTGATGTCTACATCCATGTTTGACCCTTTTCAGTTTATATGTCAGCCTGCTGAAAATCATTTTCACAGCGACTAATTTTCGAATGATTTAGCCCTTATTGCATAAACCCAACAGTCGATCAAACTGACATGAATGATTTTTTCACTGACATGATGTAAATCTAGTAGGCTATTATAGGAATAAATATGAAAACCGATTGGAGATATTTTGGGAGGTTATCCCATGATTTGAAAACTGACAGCATCACAATTAACAAAATTCCAAAATTATAGGGATATTGAATTAATAGATTATCTTTTATAATCGTTATAAATAAAAATTTATAAAACGCTGTGATTTTGTAACAAAAATAAAATCATTGTGAAATTAAATTAAATTAAATTAAATTAAATTAATTAATTTATATCAATAAGAACATATCTGTATTTGTATCTTTTGTATCCGTATATGTATTATGTACTGAAAATGTAAGATGTAAACTTAATCACCAACTAATAGCAGGTAAACAATGAGTATACAAAATCAGTTCCTGCCATAGCAGATGGTGCAAACATTGATTAATAATTATTGGAAAAATTGTCATCAAATATATATGCAATTAGAAAACTAACATGTATTAGCTGAAAAAACCCCAAATAATGGCCGATCAAATCAGTGCTTAATTAGGGTTGACGAATGGCGATTAAGTTTTAGCATACAAAACACCCTTAATAAAATACCTCAAATACCTAATTGTAGATAGACAACATTAGAGTCAAATATGTATATGTAAAGGTATAAAACATACCTGCAACAGCGTCGATTGATGTTTGAGGAGGAATACAATGTTCAAGTAATTAAGATTTACTTTACCAAATGAATGATTTGGCGATGATTTTGATAGCCCTAATTCATCTTCTATAGTAAGCAAACCCTAAATCGCGAATGAGAATTAATGAAGTAATCATCAACATCCATAAAGTTATCATTTTTTGCCACAAAAAAAAAAAAAAAAAAAAAAAAATCTGTGGCAGATGAAAAATCACCATAATTTTAGGAAAAATATCAAAGTAGGCGGTTTTAATAAAAATGACTAACGGGCTTGTAAAAATGAGTAAACATAGCAATTTCGGGACACGCGTTAGTTGGAGGATTTTTCTGAATTTTTTAATTGTAAACTCTGACAAAAAGGTATTGTGTGAGAATGAATAAGGGGGTGACACGTGGCTGTTCTATGCCTGTGATTTATCAAGTCAAAACAAGATAAAATAATAATAATAATAATAATAATAATAATAATAATTAATAATTAATAATAATAATAATAATAAAAGATAATTTAATTACACCCATCCATAAATCCATAAATCAGCAATAATTTAATTTTAATTACTTAATTAAATAAAATTAATAAAAAAAAAACCGATTGAAAACACCAACTCTGTCTTCAAAATTGAAAAAACCCACATCCTTTGAACCGTCGATTATGGAATCAGGCCGCCGTAATAGATTACGCCGGTACCAGTATATTTTTCGTTACATTTTTATCTACATAACGGTACGGCTATTATTCACAACAGCGGTATTATGTGAAGTCGACGGATTATTTGTATAACCGTCGGAAGCTTATCGACATAACAATTAGGGTTCCGCCACTTTGACAAATGCGTAACAATTAGGGTTTCTGCTAACAATTAGAGTTTCAGATTCATTCATAAACAACGATTCATCATCATCATCTTCATCATACAAAACACAACCGCCTTCATCTTGATCCGCGATTTTTCAATTCATCTTCATCGGATTGACCCTCGCCGGAGTGTCAAACGTCGTCGTTTGATCATGAGCAATCAACCGGAGTCGTCTTCATCTGAACATTAAGTCAACCGTCATTTAAGATTTACACATTTTACGCTATAGGAATTCACAGTATCTATTTGAGATTTATTAGATGTTTAACTAATGCGTTAAGTCTGTTTACAAACTAAATTAATAAAGATAATTAATTTTGATTAATTATCAAAGATGAATGATCATGTCTATTGGCTTTATGTTATTTTATAACAGAAATCATGCCAGTTATCTTCGTCTGCGTTTTTTATATGCATGTTTATGTGTTGTTGGACATATGTAACTTTGTTTTGTTACTTTTATCATACTGTAGGAGAGTTTTAGGTGTTTTGAGGTTTTTTTCACGTTTGTTTATCTTCAGAAGCAGTTATATTGTTGGAGATTTCACGGTAACTTTGTATTTTCGTGGATTTATGTATAGATGATAGTATTGTGGGATTAGTTGCTTTAATAATATTTGTTATGATGGCTTTTATTGCTTCACTTAGGTAGTTGCTTCATTTTTATTTTTATTTTTTTAACTTTACGTCTGTGCTTCTTGATATTATGTGTTGTATGTTTTTTTTTTCTTTTTCTTTTTGGTATGTTCAGTAAGACCTGTATGCTATTTACTTTTGTTTTGTAATCCTGAGACTGTTGTTACGTTGAGTTGATGAGTAATGTTAGTAGTAGCATATTGTGTTGGTCTATATTAGTATCATGGCAGGTAGAAAGCGTCAAAAGGGGTACTCGGTTGAAGGCCATTCGCCTCTTTATTCGCCGGGTGTTTCGTTAAGACAACCTTCTCATCCTTTGTGCGAATTCACGGATGCTGAAATATCAACTGCGATTCTAACGGCTGCGAGTGTTGTTGTGTCATGTCCTTTGGCTTATGCAGGTTACACGAGTTTGAATTCAACACTTGCAATATACTCATTTTACATGTTAATGAACAATTTTTTTAAGTAGCTAAACAATGCATATTGTTATATATACTTTTGTATGAGTATTTTACAGGTTTAGCAATGCCAAATATGTAATATTGCAAAATCGGAAGACTATAACTTAGATTGCGTAGTCCATGTCAACGTTATATTGCATAGTCCATGTCATGGTTGTTTTTTGGTTTTCGATTTTAACTAATCGAGTTGTTTATGCATATTCGTGCATGTTGTAGTCCTTCGTCTACTTGGTTGCCATGTACTTCGGTTTCTTGCATAGGTGTTCAACGTTTGCCGCTGTCTGATTCTCCTGTTCAGCTTGATCAGCTCGATCTAGAAGGTTTGTATTCGCAATTTTGATATTTTCATACAACATCTTTTGTTAACCTATGTATGGCTTTTGGTCTTGGCAGCTGTCTAATATGACTATTGCTCCCAGTTTTAGTTGGCCATTAGTTTTTTTTTGGGTGTTTGTTTATAGTTTTGTGCATCGTTCTGTCTCACAATTAGGTGCCATATACATGTGTTTCATGTGTGTTATTGGGTAATAGCTGATGCTTTTTGTTTGTTAATGTTCTAGATGAAATCTATGTGGTGCCTTATTTTTTAGTTATATGGCAGTGTACGCATATTTTACCGGTAGTTACTCTCATTTAGCAAAACAAGATGTTCATGTCAATGTTTTTTTTTTTTGATTTGAAAGGTGAATGTTGCTATCGTGGGCAGGTTTATTTTGACATATTGTCACTCAAGCAAACGGTTAGGAAGAATGTGTTGCGTTATAACAACTGTATGAATCGGGTCTCTTCTCATGGGTCATCCTAAGGTGCATCTCCCACTGTTTCTTCTGTAGGTTTTGAAAAATAACTGCCTACATATGCGTTGACGCACCCACTTTTCGAAAGCCAACGACTAGTAACTGTTGTTCAAAATGTAGTTTGTTAGATTATTTCGAAAAGACTAAAGTTCCGTCATCAATTACTGAAACCATTCAATCAGGTAACGAATTTTCTTCATTTGTGTGTTAAGATTGACGATAGATACTATAAATCATGTGATTATATGATTTGGTGTCATTTTGGGTACAAGTGTTAATATGACTTTCAGGCCTCCTTTGTGGGTCCAAAAGTCGAAAATGGTTAAGAGTTAACGAAAAATAATAGTTGGAGTAGAAATTATTCCCTACAAGCTTTAAAACGGTATATGATATGTTTGAGTTTGTCGAGTCTAAGTATGTTTTAAACGTGTGTCAATTTGTAAGGATGCAGCTGCTGCTGGGCTACTGTTGTGCAGCAACAGTAATAGCAAATTACAAAAATAGTTGAGGGGCTGTTTTTTGTAAGCCATAACTTTGAAATCGTAACTTCGGATTCATAACTTTGACCAACACTAAAATTATGATAAAATCAGTAAACGCGGGCTTTTTTTTTCCTGTTCCACTTAAAAAAAGATATGTAGTTTCCGTTTATCCAATTGTACAACTCCGTATTAAATTAATATATCATTTATTTCATTTTTAAGGTTAGTCATTTGTTGTATTCTTAGGACTCTTAAAAAGGTCGGATATGAAAATGGGGTTAAATTGATACTAGGTGGATCAATATGGGATATAAATAGTTTAGTCGGGTTAATATGAAATGCTCCAATTCTACACCTACCTATAATAGTACCTCTTTTAGCGAAATGGTATAAACTTCTTGAAATATGAACTTCGTGATTCTTCAACCCAACCTTCACTGAATTTTCGAGCATTCTAATTTTATCATACCTTCAGCCACCATCATACCTTTAATTTCCTTGCTTTATATTTTTAAGATGTCCAATGATATCAACAACTATGAACTATTATGTTCATAGTGGTGGAGATATATGTGTAGCTGTAATCAACAAAGTTATATAAGAGGCTACAATATGAATGATAGATTGTGATTAGATCTTAAGTCAATTGCTGAATCTTTGGTCTATATTGGTTTGATCAATAATCTTTTATATTCTATGTATGATGATAGTAATAATACAGATTATCTATGAGGTTTACATATTAGTTTCAAGCTTCTGTAGTTATTGAGTTTTGCTATGATCAATGAGGTTTTTCAATTAAAAAAGGTCATTCTGAACTAAAGAATTATTTTGATTTTGCAACTTTGATTTTTACATGAATGCTATAGTGTGGAGGACTGAAATAAAAATGTTGTGTTGAATTTTTACCCAAATTGTGTGTGTATATTGTAGGTAGCAATTTACCCTTCATGCAGACTTGTATCAGTTACTAAACCCACCTAGGTTACCCATGTTTAACGTGTATAGTATCTTTATGGAATCTTAAAGTGATAGCTTTATCACGTGGTTGAAATGTCTAACCATTAAACGAGCTGAAGTTTAATGATCAAACAAACTGCACATACATGCAGGTGATGTACGAGAATAAGGCGAGGTTGACGTTTAGGATTTGCAAAAGATCTCACTATTAGCAAGTATTATTCAATGATGTGTGAACTGATTTAATGGTCAAAGTAATGGTTTGAGATACAGTTTGACTTTTGAGGTCAAAAAACTTATGTCATTGTAAAAATTTAGTATAACTAATTGATTTTCTAGTTATAATAACTACATATAAGTTGATAAGAAGCAGTATAAATTCGGACATACTAAATTGCAATTTTTTGATTGTATAAACCTAAGGGGTTGAACATATATCAGAACGTATTAGGGGTCCAATACATTTTTCTCTTTTGAGTTTAATGTAATTAACTTAAAGTTGATGGATCAGGTAAATCATTTTGCAAAGAAATAGTGAGGAAGGTGTCTTCGAAGCTACTCAAGGTTGAATAGAATGAGAACTTTTAAATACCTGTAAGTTTTTTGTAGACTCCTGCCACAAATCTATTCATATTCTTATTTAGATACAGTTTAAATTCTAATTATTTTACTGAAATTAGACCACAGATAACGCAGACGTTTGTCGCCCTAATCCGCCCACAAACGCCCCACAAACGCCCGGAATGGGGCGTTTGTGGGCGTTTGTCTGGGGGCGTTTGTCACACAAAGACGCTGGTACAAACGCATTTTCGGACGACGTGGCACGTTTTGATTGGACCAAATATCATAGCCGTTGAAACATAGCCGTTGCCCGTTGGTGAATTTATATATTTTTTTTTTCCTCTTTTTCTTCTATAAATACACTCTTTATTTTCATTTTTCACACACTAAAATTCACTACACACTCACATATATATAAAAGTTTATATATTCTTTTTGTTTTAAAAACTAAAAAATATGGATTTTTTAGGCTTAAGTATCGATTTGTTATTCGATTCAACGTCGTCCGAAGAAGAGGAAGAAATCCAACCAAGAACTCGTTTTCAAAGACAACCACGACGTTTTTTAAATAGAGATCGTGAAGCAGCGGGTGAATTATTGTGGAACGATTACTTTTGTGAAAATCCGACGTTTCCGGACGACATTTCAAGAGACG
The DNA here is from genome assembly GCF_046630445.1 of Rutidosis leptorrhynchoides. NCBI lineage: Eukaryota > Viridiplantae > Streptophyta > Magnoliopsida > Asterales > Asteraceae > Rutidosis > Rutidosis leptorrhynchoides. Next base: position 242,486,131 of record NC_092336.1, read on the forward strand.
ATTTCAGATGCGCAAAGTTTTATTTCTTCGTATCCGAGACGGTATTCTTCAACACTCTTATACTCCTAATGCCCCCGATCATTTTACTTTTTTCCAACAACGTCCGGATGCACTTGGACGTCTTGGTTTCTCAACTATTCAAAAAATAACTTGCGCGTTACGGCAATTGTCGTATGGGATGACCGCGGATATATTTGATGAATATATTATAATGGCGGAAAAAACGGGTTATGTTACTTTAAATAATTTTTGCAAGTGTATAATTGACTTATTTGGGCGGGAATATTTGAGGAAGCCTAATGCAACCGCATGAGGAGAAACATGGTTTCAAGGGAATGTTGGGTAGTATTGACTGTATGCATTGGGCATGGAAAAATTGTCCTGTTGCATGGAAAGGTCAATATACGAGAGGTGATCACGGTCACCCGACGACCATGCTTGAAGCGGTTGCTTCATACGATATGTGGATAAGGCATGCGTTTTTTGGGATGGCGGGTTCAAACAATGACATTAATGTGTTAAATCATTCTCCGTTGTTTGATTCCCTTCGTAAGGATACCTAGCCACCGGCACGAGTTATGAGTGTTAATAAGATGAGAAGGATAATGTATAGTTGTATTGTTATGCACAACATGATACAAGAAGATAACGGGTTTGCGCTAAGTACTTGGGAACAAGAATGGTTAGATAAACCCGAAAACCGGCCTCGTCGCAATATTCAGAGGAGGGTCAAAGATCGTCGATCACGAGACAAAGAGATTCGCGATCGAGACGTGCACGATCAACTTCGTGAAGATTTAACGGCTCATATTTGGAACCTCCCGCCAAACTTTCGCTCGATGCAAAACTATTGTTTTTTTTAATAATGTAATTTTTTTTATGTTTTTTTAAGCGTGTAATGTAATGTTTTTTTTTTTTTTGCGTGTATTTTTTTTTTATTGTAATGTTTTTTTTTAAATAATTAATGTACTTTTGTCTAATTTATTTTATATTTTGTATTAAACAAAATAAAAACTAATTTAAAAACAATTAAAAAAAAGAAAAAGAAAATGCCACGTCACAGTCTTACCATGGTAAAAGCCCCCCATTACAACTCTTCCCCAAAATATCATGACCCAGTCACTGTTTTTCTCCAAAAAGTGCATCTCACCCACTCCACGTCACAATCACCAATATCTGTGGTCTTATAATATATTGTAAATGGCGTAGGTGACCATCCATTCTAATTGGTCATTTAAGATTTAGTATTATATATACTAAGTTCTATATTGTAAATGGCATAGATGATCATCCATTCCAAGTTATATGTATATGTTTAAATTCTAATAAAACATATTGTCGTCCCGTTAAAATTATGGGCCTTGTTCAGTAAAAAAACTAGGCCTTTTGTATAATAAAATTTTCTATATATAATAATAAATTCAATAATATTAATAATAATACATCTTTCAAAAGAGCGGTTGCAAAAAACTTAACATCAAACAATATTCAGTAGTAGGGAATTGCGTATGAGCTTTTATGTGTATATTCAGTAGTTTATTTTATTTACTAAAAATTTTGGATCAGTTAATTTGTTGAATCACTATATATAATATATGTCGGCTTTTCCTTGGACCCCTTTGAATTATGGGCCCTGTGAAACGGCACACTTAGCACATTTCCAAATCCGCCTCTGATAAAACATATGCATATAACTTGGTGGGATAGTTATGTAACTTGGTTTGACATTTTATCAAACTGTTATGTATTGATGTCAAACTGTTGTGACTATGTAACTTGCTTTATTTTTATTGTTTGACTTTTTGTCAAACTGCTAATAGCAAAAATAGTTTGTTAAAGGGAAAAACAGTTTGACTTTTATGTGTAGCTTTGACTACTGATAGTTAAACTGTCAAATTATACCCTAAACACTTTGACTCATTGTACAGTCAAAAGGTGTTTGGGAGTCTCATTAACTATATAATATGTTATTTCAAATTTTTTTCAGAAGCCAAAATCGTTCGACTTCTATGTGCAATCTAATTTCACTAAACACTTGTCCTTTTTTTTTTTTTGTGCAATTTAATACACTATAGAATTTCAATATTAGAGGATTACTACAATGCAATGGTAATCTTCTTCTGTCATATTCAGTTGCAGTCACTAACTGTTCGAGACATGACATGTCATTTATAATAGGTTTTTAATACCATCGTGCAACACACGGACTCTTAATATATGTGTGTGAAACTTCTTTGAATGACTGCAACTCAAGTACACATCAGATAATCAAACTGGTAATGTTTACATTTAGAATTAGTACTATTAAGTGGTTGTTGACTTTTATTTGCTATTGTGCTGTTTAAAATATGTATTTCCTAAGACTAGTGGAATAGAAAAATAGGAGGGATTTACGGGCAGTGAAGGCAACCGGAATCATATCATTCAATTATGAAGCCTAGCGTCTTCTGTAAACTCTATCACCTTAATTCTTTTGTTAAGGTTCTGGTACTTCTTACACTAATTTTGTAGGAATTTAGTAATCGATGTATTTTAATTAAATCTGTAGGACTAACTTGCTTGAGACAATTTTTATCAAATTGTGGAAGGCATTTAATGGCATCAAAAATTGCAGTTCGTGATTTATAACCATATATGACATTTTTTTTGTAACAACCCTGATTTTTGTAAAATAATTGTGGAAGGCATTTAACGGCGATTATTTAACTTTTATGCGTTTACGTGTATTAAATGCGTACTTGATCTTCGGAGGATTTTAATAATTAATATGGGTTGATATTAATTCCAATAAATATTTCGGATAATGAAATACGATAAAAACGATACGATTTTGATAAAAGCTTTTTGAGCAACGAAACGCTCGGGTTTATTTTAATAATTAATTTTATTAATTATTAACTTTTTAAAATATTTAATTTATTGGGTTTTTAATAAATTAGACAATTGGTTGCGTTTAACGATCGGGTTAGCGTTCCGGGCCTTCGGTACGACGAAACGACACTTAAAACGGACCACGATTACACGAGATTGCAAAATGAGAGCCCGAGAATACTCCCATGGGGCCCATCGGCCGAAACCCCCACCCCACCCCCCTTTTATTTTAATTTTTGATAACTTTAGGGACTTATGTGTTAATTGTGTATTTATGGCTTGGTATAAATAGAAGTATTAAACCTAATTAGGGATAAGAAAATAAAAACGCAGCTTTTTCCCTCCTGCTCCCTCCCCATCGTCGACATCATCACCATCACCATCACCTTCAATTTTCAATTTTTGATTAAACCTCAAGAACAAACGTTGTAATTCACGTTATCCTCTACGCGTTGATATAATTCTTTTCGCGATCAAAGGTATAATTGCATGAACCCTAATTCTTAAAAATCTGATTTTTATAAAGTTTCATAGTTATGTTGTCAATTGCTCAAGTCTATATGCGTACGTGTTAATTGTAATCGTTATTTTGATTGTTTGATGCGCTAGGGTTTAAAAACGAATTTGTATTTGTTTGATCAGAAAAATTAAGTTTTTCAAATGTTAATTATTATGTTATAATCAGATTCCTTGCAAAAAACTATTGAGTTTAGGCTTTGGATTCGCTTGTGTAACAACCCGACTTCATAAACCCAAAAATGCGTACCAAAAAAATTTTTTATGGCAGTGCATCTGGACGGCGTCCAGAATCCTGTACGGCGTCCAGCTCAGAAATATGGGACGGCGTCCAAAGTTTGGGACGGCGTCCAGCTCAACACAACTGGGACGGCGTCCAATCAATTGGGATGGCGTCCCAATGGCCTTCCAGCTACTGATCACGGGTCCAACTCACACGAGCGGAAAACCCGCTTCCCGACATTTTCAAACGAAACCCTTTTTACCACAAGTCAATATAAGTGGAACTAAGAGATTTTCATCATCAAATCAAGTTTTACATCAACGAGCCCACATCGCCCATTTTACGAGTTTCGTTCAAAAATAAAAGTTTCGACCAAATATAAGTTTAAGTTCCAAACGACACTAGAGCATGGTGTTTGGGGTTAAACTACCCAATCTCGGTCGAACTCCAAAAGCTAACACCCAAAAGCATCCCCTAACAAGACAAGTGGGAGATCACTAATCCAATTGAACGCTCTTACCCTTGTCAACGCCCGTGCCTATAAAAAAAGGTAAACAACGAGAGGATAAGCAAAGCTTAGTGAATGCAATAATTATACGAATACATATATAATTATACCTACTTGCATACACTTACACAACCGCAAACATGCTAGCATACATCATTAGCTTATCGTCGCCATAACAAGCTATAATTCACCAATACCCCCAAGCTAGCATAACAACCGCATATAAATATAACTCGAATAATATAATATGCTTACAACACAAATAACCATGGTTAACCAATAGTACAAGGGAACGGCGCTCGCGAAAACGCCATCGGTGTTCATAACATCCGTTAGGGCACTTAACACCCCGCACCACTAACCCCTAGGGTGGCACCTTAACACCTCGGCACATCACCCCGAGTGGCATCTTAACACCTCGATGCAACACTCATTATTTTACGGAGTGGTGTCTTAACACCTCGACACTACACTCCTAGGTGGCATCTTAACACCTCGATGCTACACCTGAGTGGCATCTTAACACCTCGATGCTACACTCTTCACGTGAAACGTGGTGTCTTAACACCTCGACACTACACATTTCACGCTACAACAAATAGATACATTATATACCTACGCATATAATTATTCCACTCACCTCAAAGTCTTCGTGTAAGATAACCGAACTTGCAACGTCAATGTAACGTACCTATTACATTTTAGCACAAAATCAATTCACAACTCAAGTCGGTCAAGCAACTCACTTAACAATCTAGAGTCTTTTGACCCTAAGTGCAATCCCGACCCATTTTGCACCTTTAACCCAAATAATGGGTTAACTTCACCAAAAACCCTAATTCTAGCCATTTAAGGTCTTAACACGCATTTAAACACCAAGTTGACTCATTTTCACGCATACAAGACAACCTAGGTCATCAAAGACCCATTTGACCCATTTCAAGGTCAACATACCCATTTGGGTCACCCACAACCCAAATGACTCCCACTAACACTAACTATAGGTGTACTAGTGATCTATTAGGCCTTTAAGACCCATTTACACATTTCAACATTTCAAAACCCTAAGTTAGTCACCATTTGGGTCTTCATGACCCAAACTTACCCAAAACCCCCAAATCACTCATACATGGGTTTTATGTACAACATTAACCCAAACCCTAACCCTTAAACATATTTACTAGAGAAATCAATTTTAGGGCTTACCACCACAATCAAAACGAAGCTAACGAGGAGATGAACAACTTCAATGCTCGAGCTAGAACTCGAAACAAGCTTCTTCCTCTCCTATTTGAGCTTTCTCACACTTAAGAGCACTCTCTCTCTAGAATTAAAGTGGATGATGTTTGGTGGTTGTGAATGGAGTAATGAGACTCCCAAAACTGATCTAGGGCTTTAAAATTCGTCCAAGAAGTGAAATTACCAAAATACCCATCTAAAATAATTAATAGCAAAAAGACATGCCTGCCAGCTATTCTGGACGGCGTCCAAAATGTTGGACGGCGTCCAGGTCTTCAAACTGGGACGGCGTCCCAAATGTTTGGACGGCGTCCAAACCCAAAAAGAAAACAGGATCTTACAACTCTCCACCACTTGAACCGGATTGCGACCTCACAATCCAAGCCGCATTACACGAGGGAAGATGAACTAACACGAACTCTTCGGGCTCCCAGGTGAACTCGGAACCTTTACTTCGCCGCCATTGAACCTTGAAAGTTCTCACCTCTTTATTCCTCAACATTTTCACCTTCTCGTCAAGGATAGCAATCGGTTCCTCGACATATTCTAACTTGTTGTTTAGCTTGATCTCGTCTAAAGGCATTCATAAGGAATCATCCGCAAGACACTTACGGAGGTGGGAAACATGAAATGTATCATGGATCCCCGCAAGCTCTTCGGGTAATTCCAATCGATATGCAACTTCACCAACACGAGCTGAAACCTTGAACGGCCCAATAAACCGAGGAGCTAACTTTCCCCGTTTTCGAAATCGAATAATACCCTTCCATGGCGAAACCTTAAGCATCACCATATCGCCTTCTTGGAACTCAATCAATCGCCTACGTCTATCGGCATACGACTTTTTCCTATCTTGAGCCTTCTTCAAATGTTCCCGAATCAAATCGATCTTGCTATTTGTCTCTAAAACCAAATCGGTACTCCCGATCTATCTTTGACCCACTTCTCCCCAACAAACGGGAGTTCGACACCTACGCCCATAAAGCATTTCGTAAGGTGGCATCCCGATACTAGTATGATAACTATTATTGTACAAGAATTCCACCAAAGGCAAATGCTCATCCCAACTACCACTAAAGTCAATGATGCACGCTCGTAGCATATCTTCCAAAGTTTGATTCGTACGTTCGGTTTGACCGTCCGTTTGAGGATGATACGCCGTGCTCAACTTCAATTGCGTACCCATATCTTCATGAAACTTTTCCCAAAACCGAGATGTAAAACGGGTATCTCGATCCGAAATAATAGATATAGGAACCCCATGTCGCGAGACCACTTCCTTGATAAACAACTTAGCCAAGGTCTCCGACGATATCGCTTCTTTAATAGGAAGAAACAAAGCGCTTTTTGTCAATCGGTCAACTATAACCCAAATCGAATCGAATTGGGTTCTCGCCGTTTTAGGTAACTTTGTAATGAAATCCATGGTAATGTGCTCCCATTTCCATTTCGGGATTTCTAACGGTTGCAACTTACCATACGGCTTTTGATGTTCGGCTTTTACTTGTAAACACGTGACACATTGCTCAACATACTTCACAACATCACGTTTCATGCCCGGCCACCAATAATCTTTCTTCAAGTCATGATACATTTTTGTCGCGCCCGGATGAATGGAATATTTTGACTTATGTGCTTCATCAAGTAGCACCCGTCGGTAATCACCCATCTTAGGCACCCACACCCTTCCTTGAAAAGACGACAAACCACGCGGGCCCATAGTAATGAACTCCGATTGGCCCACGATTTGTTCCACATGCTTATTGTGAACGTAAGCCTCTATTTGAATCTCGCCAAGCTTCTCAAGAAAATCGTTGGAAATAATCAAACGTAATGACCCCACTTTTATCGCCGGATGTTGACTCTTTCGACTCAATGCATCCGCGACAACATTCACCTTACCCGGATGATAAAGTATTTCACAATCGTAGTCTTTCACCACATCCATCCACCTACGTTGGCGATAATTCAAATCTCGTTGATTAAAGAGATGTTTCAAACTCTTATGATCCGAATAAATCGTACACTTGACACCATACAAGTAATGGCGCCAAATTTTCAACGCATGCACAACCGCCGCCAACTCAAGATCATGAGTCGGATACCTCGTTTCATGTTCCTTTAATTGTCGAGAGGCATAAGCGATGACTTTACCTCTTTGCATTAGAACACACCCGAGACCATTTAAGGAAGCATCACAATAAACCACCATATCTTCTACCCCTTCCGGCAACACTAACACCGGAGCTTGACACAACTTCTCTTTTAACAATTGAAAAGCAATCTCTTGCTCGTTCTCCCAATTAAATCTTGCATTCTTTCTTGTCAATTTCGTCAATGGAGAAGCGATCTTAGAAAAATCTTGGATAAACCAACGATAATAACCGGCCAATCCGAGAAAACTTCGGATTTCCATAGGTGTAGTCGGTCGTCCCCAACTCTTCACCGTCTCTATCTTCCCCGGATCTACTTGAATACCGTCTTTGTTCACAATATGACCAAGGAATTGGACTTCCCTTAGCCAAAATTCACATTTGGAGAACTTAGCATACAACTTCTCCTTTCGTAGCGTCTTCAATACTTCACGCAAATGACGTTCATGCTCGTTCATACTTTTCGAGTAGACTAGTATGTCGTCAATGAACACTATTACCGACTTGTCCAACATAGGTTGGCACACTCGGTTCATAAGATCCATGAATGCCGCCGGTGCATTCGTAAGGCCAAAAGGCATCACCACAAACTCAAAATGCCCATACCGCGTTCTAAAAGCCGTTTTCTCAATATCTTCCTCACGGACCCGCATTTGGTGATAGCCGGACCGTAGGTCGATCTTAGAGAAATACGTTGCACCTTGAAGTTGATCAAATAAATCGTCAATCCTAGGTAATGGATAACGATTCTTGATCGTCACTTTATTCAACTCACGGTAATCAATGCACATACGCATACTACCATCTTTCTTTTTCACAAATAACACCGGAGCGCCCCACGGTGAAGCACTCGGTCGAATAAAACCCTTCTCATGCAACTCTTTGGTTTGATTTAACAACTCTTGCATTTCCGTTGGTGCTAAACGGTAAGGAGTTTTAGCAATGGGGGTAGCCCCCGGAACCAACTCAATGCGAAATTCAACTTGTCTTTCCGCCGGAACACCCGATAATTCATCCGGAAAAACGTCTTTAAATTCACTAACCACCGGAATTTCATGAATGGGTGGTGGCTCATTACGAGTATCAACAACATGAGCAAGGAAAGCCATGCCACCGGTAACAACGAGACGACGTGCCCGTGCAAAAGTGCATATCGGCACCGGTCTCCTTCGCTTATCACCATGAATAACCAACTCTCCCCCACTTGGGGTCTTCACACGAATAAACTTATCATGGCATGCAATATCGGCTCTATAACGATCGAGCCAATCCATACCAACGACAATATCAAAGTCGCCCAAGGTCATTGGAATAAGATCGATTTTAAAGGTTTCGGCACCAAAAACAACATCACAATTTTCACACACATCGACCACTAGCACCGTCTTGACGTTCGCTATTTCGACTTCTACCGGACGACTTAACTTAGCTAACAGTCTATCAAGTTTAGGCACAAATCTAGGAGACACAAACGACAAATTTGCACCACTATCAAAAAGAATCCTCGCCGGATTAGAATTAACCATGAAAGTACCTGAGACAACTTCGTTCGATTGTATGGCTTCATCATTAGTCATCAAGTAGTTGCGACCCCTAGCCGTACCCCCCGCCTTCTCTAACCGCTTCACATTATCATTTAGCAAATCGGGACACTCCGGCTTCTTATGCCCCTCTTTGCCGCAATTAAAACAAGTGACTTTGTTTCCGGAAGATGGTTTCGGACACTCACGAGCCATATGACCCGGTTGCCCACAATAGTAGCACGTATAAGAAAACCCGCCGGTAGTGCCCTTCTTTGCACTATTGACACTTTCGGCCCCCCTCTTGCTCTTGCTCTTCTTGCTTGAGGCATTAGAGTAACTAAAACCTTCAAATTTTCTTTTGGAAAACATGAAATCACTCTTTCTTGGAACCTCCGGCTCAAAACCCCGAGCCAACCCGAATAATTCATCAAAAGACTTAGCCATACCCCGACTAATCTTCCCCTTGTACTCATCATTCAAAGTACGGTAGAAATCCTTCATAAGCTTATGATCATCACCAATATATTCCGGGCAAAAACGAGTCTTTGCCAAGAATGTAGACTTAAGAGTAACTAAGTCCATTGAGCCTTGTTGCAAATGGTGCAACTCATCCCGGATTCTATCGAGATCGGAAGAAGTTCGGTATTCCTTGAAAAACTCCTTCTTAAACTCTTCCCACGTCAAGCCCATACATTGTTCCTCACCATACAAGTTGATTTTATCATCCCACCATAACTTAGCCTCTTCTCGTAGCATGCTAGAACCATACCTCGTCTTCCTTTCGGGAGGACATTCCGCGGTACGGAAAGCTCCCTCAATATCGGAGATCCAACATGTACTTTTTAAAGGATCCCGCACCCCATTAAACATCGGGGGTTGAGCATCCTTGAAGTTCTTGTAGTGGAAGTCCCGCCTTCCTTCACCTCCTTCACCGCGAGGGTAGATATTCCTAGCGTCAAGGGCCCCTTCGATAGTGGCCTTCATTCGTTCATTAATTAGATCGGTTATTTGCTCATCAACCGAATCTTGGAAGACCTTTCGGACGTCCGTAAGAAAATCCGCTTTTAACTTTTTAAAGACGGCCTCAACCTTGGCCGAAAACTCGGCGTCCTCGCTTGTACTTCCATTATCATGTTCGGGACCGTTTCTCGTCTTCATTCTATAAAACGAATTAGGTTAAACCACAAAACGGAAGGACAGATTACATATATACATACATATACGCCACACTACTCCATCTCGCTCAACAATCGTCGTACATTACTTGTTTGACACGATTTGCACTCGTAGTGATGGTAGCTAGTCATTACTACGCGAGCACGTCGCGTTAACTCGCTAGTACAACGTCCATCTCGCTTGATAATTGCTAAACACAACACAACAAATAGCGCATGATTAGTTCACATAAACCTATGCACTAACCATCCCGATCCGACCCAAAGTCCTACAAGTCCCGCATAAACGCGCACACAAAAAGTCTAAGTCTAGGCGCCTATCTCAAGTCACCTAAATCCCTTAGACCATGCTCTGATACCACTTGTAACAACCCGACTTCATAAACCCAAAAATGCGTACCAAAAAAAATTTTATGGCAGTGCATCTGGACAGCGTCCAGAATCCTGGACGGCGTCCAGCTCAGAAATATGGGACGGCGTCCAAAGTTTGGGACGGTGTCCAGCTCAACACAACTGGGACGGCGTCCAATCAATTGGGACGGCGTCCCAATGGCCTTCCAGCTACTGATCACGGGTCCAACTCACACGAGCGGAAAACCCGCTTCCCGACATTTTCAAACGAAACCCTTTTTACCACAAGTCAATATAAGTGGAACTAAGAGATTTTCATCATCAAATCAAGTTTTACATCAACGGGCCCACATCGCCCATTTTACGAGTTTCGTTCAAAAATAAAAGTTTCGACCAAATATAAGTTTAAGTTCCAAACGACACTAGAGCATGGTGTTTGGGGTTAAACTACCCAATCTCGGTCGAACTCCAAAAGGTAACACCCAAAAGCATCCCCTAACAAGACAAGCGGGAGATCACTAATCCAATTGAACGCTCTTACCCTTGTCAACGCCCGTGCCTATAAAAAAAGGTAAACAACGAGAGGATAAGCAAAGCTTAGTGAATGCAATAATTATACGAATACATATATAATTATACCTACTTGCATACACTTACACAACCGCAAACATGCTAGCATACATCATTAGCTTATCGTCGCCATAACAAGCTATAATTCACCAATACCCCCAAGCTAGCATAACAACCGCATATAAATATAACTCGAATAATATAATATGCTTACAACACAAATAACCATGGTTAACCAATAGTACAAGGGAACGGCGCTCGCGAAAACGACATCGGTGTTCATAACATCCGTTAGGGCACTTAACACCTCGCACCACTAACCCCTAGGGTGGCACCTTAACACCTCGGTACATCACCCCGAGTGGCATCTTAACACCTCGATGCAACACTCATTATTTTACGGAGTGGTGTCTTAACACCTCGACACTACACTCCTAGGTGGCATCTTAACACCTCGATGCTACACCCGAGTGGCATCTTAACACCTCGATGCTACACTCTTCACGTGAAACGTGGTGTATTAACACCTCGACACTACACATTTCACGCTACAACAAATAGATACATTATATACCTACGCATATAATTATTCCACTCACCTCAAAGTCTTCGTGTAAGATAACCGAACTTGCAACGTCAATGTAACGTACCTATTACATTTTAGCACAAAATCAATTCATAACTCAAGTCGGTCAAGCAACTCACTTAACAATCTAGAGTCTTTTGACCCTAAGTGCAATCCCGACCCATTTTGCACCTTTAACCCTAATAATGGGTTAACTTCACCAAAAACCCTAATTCTAGCCATTTAAGGTCTTAACATGCATTTAAACACCAAGTTGACTCATTTTCATGCATGCAAGACAACCTAGGTCATCAAAGACCCATTTGACCCATTTCAAGGTCAACATACCCATTTGGGTCACCCACAACCCAAATGACTCCCACTAACACTAACTATAGGTGTACTAGTGATCTATTAGGCCTTTAAGACCCATTTACACATTTCAACATTTCAAAACCCTAAGTTAGTCACCATTTGGGTCTTCATGACCCAAACTTACCCAAAACCCCCAAATCACTCATACATGGGTTTTATGTACAACATTAACCCAAACCCTAACCCTTAAACATATTTACTAGAGAAATCAATTTTAGGGCTTACCACCACAATCAAAACGAAGCTAACGAGGAGATGAACAACTTCAATGCTCGAGCTAGAACCCGAAACAAGCTTCTTCCTCTCCTATTTGAGCTTTCTCACACTTAAGAGCACTCTCTCTCTAGAATTAAAGTGGATGATGATTGGTGGTTGTGAATGGAGTAATGAGACTCCCAAAACTGATCTAGGGCTTTAAAATTTGTCCAAGAAGTGAAATTACCAAAATACCCATCTAAAATAATTAATAGCAAAAAGACATGCCTGCCAGCCATTCTGGACGGCGTCCAAAATGTTGGACGGCGTCCAGGTCTTCAAACTGGGACGGCGTCCCAAATGTTTGGACGGCGTCCAAACCCAAAAAGAAAACAGGATCTTACAGCTTGATTTCGTTTCCGTATGATTAAGTATGTCGATTTGAATTATCGTTGTGTTTTTGTTGCTTGATCAGAAATCTGGTATTGATAGAAAACGAATTGGCATGTGAGACTTATACCACTGGAAAGATAATTTAAAAACACTCAAGTTAGACTAGGATATCATGTCGTTTGCTTATGTATAGCCCGAGATATGCTAGAATTAGTGGAAATGTAGTTTTACACAGCACTTGCATGAAAATAACCTTGTATGATAAAATGTATTAACTTCTGTGATTAAAGCTTTGCATATTTGAAAAGTAGACAAAAAGTACTTCATCTTTCATGGATATCATGGGCTAATTGTATCTAGATCTTCGGATAATCGTATGCGAATGTGACTAACTAAATGAGAATCGAATCTGTAAATTGCACACGGTTTTGTACTCTGTGAATTTTGTGAATTCTTTGAGAATGTATGCTTCTGGAAAATGAAACTTAACATGATATGTGACTTATGGTTAGTTTATGTCAATCTTTGAAACCTTATGCATTGGGCACAATAGAGCCATACTTTATGTGAATTCGTATTTGAGCTGAAAACTGAATGATCAACTTGCACGAAAAAACTGTACAAATTGGATAAACAAAAGTTGCTAGATTTTTGATATGTGTTACTTTGATTTGTCCTCGAACTATGGCCACTATTCTTGTATCAATTTCATGTTCCTAACTCCGGTTATTGCCAAAATGATATCAGTGCGCGGTCAGAAACTGACCTGGCAAACCCCAAATGTATCCCTTCTGATTCCTGACTTTTAATTGTCGTATGAGTCCCTGGCCGGACTTTTTAGAATCGATTTTAAGTCTATTTATGATCTGGAGTTTGCCATGTTTATGTGAATTATGTACTATGAGATAATATGCTAAGTATGCTACGTGTTCATAAATTTTGTGCATGACAATAAACTGAAATTGTGAAAATGATTATTCATGATCTAAAACGTATTGTATGACTTAGGTTTGATGTATTGACCAATATTTGACATGAACCTACTGATGTTGACTTTATTTGACTACATTGACCAAGTTTGACTTTCGGTTTGACTTCGGTTGACTTTGTTTGACTTGTATGATATAGTTGACTTTTACTTTGAAACGCGTCGAGTCGAGCAATAAGACAACGTACACTATGAAACCATACTTATATAAGATACATATATTGACCAACCTACATAAGTATACTTAGGTTACATTACTCGGGTCTAAACCGTACAAGTCATTTGTCTTTCATTCCGAGCTTATTCAAAGGTGAGTCTACAGTCCCGCTTTTTACATGTTTTCAGGGATGAGAATACACGCTGTTATATTTACATTTTCAATTACTTTTGTATTGACATGAGTACTACACATATGCATAATGAGTTTGTTCAAAAAGCCTCTAGCTTGAATACTTTTAATACCATCGGTGTAAGCACAATTTAAATGGACGGATCCGTTAGGTTGACAACCTCACCCACTATAAAAGTAGTGGTGCATTTACATTGAACATTAAATACATTTGAACAAGTGTATAACATTTTACGAGGTAAGGTCGGGTGTAGTGGCTTCTATACTCGGGTCATTGCTAGTAATCAGGTGCTCGGTTTATGCAAGCGATAGAATCTCGTGGTCAAGGAAATCAAACTATTTTTCTGATAATTGTTTTTCAGATACTGTTACATTATTTTAAACCTGTAGATTCACCAACATTATTTGTTGACCTGTTTTTGCGTGTTGTTATTCTCAGGTCCTTAAGAGGTATGCTTCCGCTGTGTTTGCTGCATGACTGGCCGTGGAGTCAGCATTTGATTTTAAAGAACATTATTTACCTTCGCATTTAAAACTTTTATACTGTTTAAATACTGTTGGCTTGTGGTTACGATCACAACAGTGTTTCTATTTTGGGATTATTGACTTATGTTTTTTAAAAGTTAATTTTTGAATAAAATTAAATGCGATTGCTTTAAACGTCTCATATAGAGGGCGTAACTGTTAACTGTGGGACCGGAATTAACACGCCGTCAGATGGTAATTTGGCGGGGTGTTATATTTTTACTGTAAATTTATAATTGAATCATACACTTAATCGGTTCCAATACGAACGTTTTCGTATACTATTTTATAGAGCTTTCGTGCAACGCATGAGCTTTTAAAATCTATTAAAACTAAAAATCTCACAAATATATTAGGACATATACTTTAATAATAAATTTAGTGGTGTCTTGCCCAATTTAAAATATACTTTGTAAATAAAAGTTCCAAAGTAGTTGTAATACAAGACCCGTTTGGTATAAACTAAATTCGCTCCTGCCTAGACCTCCAATCCTTTTAGACTCGTTAATTATAGTTCTATACATTAGTCTATTTCTACAAGAGCTGTTAGTCGTTTGATTTTTCAACAGCCAAAATTAGTCGTTTGATTAAGTCTAACGATAATCACATTGAAGTACATCAAAGTCACTTAGTTTCTTAATCATATCCCTATTTTATAGCATGTGATGGTTTTTCTTTCTTTTTTTCTTCTTAATTTTCATTTTAATTTATGAAGTGTTGTAAGCAATGTTGTAAAAAACTCGTTTACTCACAGATTAATCCCTGATTACTCATTTTTAAGGGCAGTCCGATCCGATTTTTTAAAATCCGTTTAATTAATCGGGCAACGTTGATTGATGGGTCAAAATCAGATGTTGTAATCAAAGTCGGTCAAAATTAGAATTGGTCAACAATTTAACATGAATTTAAACTAGAAATTTTTTATTTTCGAACAAAATGAACAATTTTAGACAATTATGTCAAATTTATGTTTATGTATATGGTTTCTTCTATATTTACATATATATTTTTTGAAAATTTCATAATTGAATGTATAAAGTGCAATCTGATTAATCTCTGATTAATCCGAATTGTCGATTACTCCTTCCAAAGTTTCGATCGATTACTCCTTTTAAAGTTCCGACCGAATACTCCTTACATATTCTTTTAAAGTTTTCTAACGATAACTTTATTAAATGTTGTTAACGTACATAAATGAGTTATACATAGCGGTTATTATTGACTATTGTTTAAAAATTATTTTTTCTAGCATTATAAATACACTAAAGGGGGTAGGTTGTTTGCTCGTGCCATCAGGGGGGTAGAGCAAAAATTATTTTTTCTAGCATTATAAATACACTAAAGGAGGGGGGTAGGTTGTTTGCTCGTGCCATCAGGGGGGTAGGTTGTTTGCTCGTGCCATCAGGGAAACGACATCCCCTCCCCCAGCCCATAGTTCACTTTAACCCTCCCAAATATAACCAACATGCAAAAAAACAACAAATTCTAGGGGTGTAAAACATAAATTCTCTTACTTCAAATAAAAAACTCCTCCCAACCACTTCGATAGCACGTATCTTCCTGTTCTTCGCGAGTTAAATTTTTTCGACAACACCAACAACCTACCCCCTGCCCATATTTCACTTTAACCCTCCCAAATATAACCAACATGCAAAAAAACAACAAATTCTAGGGGTGTAAAACATAAATTCTCTTACTTCAAATAAAAACTCCACCCAACCACTTCGATAGCACGTATCTTCCTGTTCTCCGCGAGTTAAATTTTTTCGACAACACCGTTAGACTCGACTTCTACAACGGCACTTAAACACATTACGTTAAATATAAACACGCATGTCGAAAGCTCCCACTGCATCGCTCGGGCCGGATCCGGACTAGTTATAATCAATTATATTATATTATTATTTTGTTAAATAGAGTACATGTAAAACAGTTTAACGGAAAACGTGTAATTTTATATAACGATAATCATTACACTCGCAGCAATTCGGCCGAATGAAACGGGCCGAACCACTTACTAGTTATAACCTCTAATTCTCTTGTAAGCAACCGCATTTCTTTCTCACAATTTTTTTTCACTCTGTGAATGACCTTTTGGTCATTTAATCACCAAGAATTACGCTACTTGAATGCGCATAAGTTGCCAAAAATATCAATAGTTCAATTCTACTTTTTAGGCACGGAGACACCTTTAGCCAATTTTAGGTCATCAATCCAAACTTGCCTCAATATAAACAATAATAGTGGTACAAGTTATTAGTGAATAATTAATTAGCCACTCTTTATGATCAATAGAAAGGCACACACATGTTTAAACTCTGCACACAACCTTTGGTTGTGACATCACTGAACATCCTCTAAATCCCATAAGCTATCCCACAAAACAAAATCCTCGTTCAACGAGGTCGCGGACACATGTTGATCGAGATCATTAAACATCATCGGATGATAGAACACACTTTGTATATCATCATGAACCATATATTTGTTCCACCAAACTACTTTGTTTTCACTTTCCTCAAGTAGTAACATCAACCTTTTCATGTCTTCTTTATTCTTTTCTAGTTGAAGTTGATTTCGTTGTTCTTGTAGAAACTTTTGTCGTTTTAATAAGCGCACTTTTAGCTTTCTTGAATCGTCTAAACTCGTATTCCCTTTATTCTTGAAATGAGTTCTCCAATAATTCTTGATTTCGTTATCAGTTCTTCCTGGTAAGCTTCTTGCGATTGTTGACCACCTACAAAATAAACGCCCTCATATTTGAATAATACATAAATCTCGCCGTCTTGTAATTAGATATTATATAAAACAAAAAGGGATCAACAAACCTGTTTCCCCATCGAGCGTGTAGATCAAAAATAATTCGTTCCTCTTTAGGTGTAATTTTGCCTCTCTTTAGGTCTGGCCTAAGATAGTTCACCCATCTTAACCTACAACTTTTTGCATTTCTATTCAGCCCTGTACACAATGAAACTATATAGTTAGCTAACTCGAGTTAGAAAAATTGAACAATGAGTTCATAGGCGACGCATTACATACTTTATACGCAAATATGTTAAACAAATTTTATCCTCAAGTTCACAAATAAGTTTCAGTTTACATTAATAATATATATAGATATAGATATATAGATATAGATAGTAAAGTGCATACCAGCAAGTCTAGCCACAGCGTTCCATCTCCCTTCACCGTGCAACTTGACATGTTCGATAAGTTGTCGATCTTCTTTAGCAGTCCATGGACCTTTTCTCCAAAACCCTAGTTGCTCTTCCATTTGGTATATGATTACTTTAAAGCAAAAACGTACTCCGTCTATGCTTATTATTAATTACTATTTTTTATTTTTGTTACTACTACATTCGTGTGCTTAAATATCTTATAATAGGCACTTATTTATACCAACAAAACTCCCTTGTAAGATCATGATCAAACTCTTTCGGGTCTCTGTCAACACCATCACTCCTTCCATAATCACTTGCATGCCTAAACTTACTAAAGTAACCCCACCTCAAAACTAAACATTTACCGAACTATCCTTCAATTCATCTAGATTAAATACACTGAAAATTTAATTTTAAATATAGCAAATGAGACCAAAAGGGTCTTCCAACAGAAGTACGTTGTAACAAAGAGTTACTAATTAATTTATGCCAATGAGGTTTCAAGACATGCTTTCTAGGTACTTCTTAAGGTGATAGATACGGAGTATATGGTAATCACTATCATATCTATTAAATTACATTAAGCGATTCCCAATTAAAGAAATGGGGTTGTTTAAAATATTACTTTAACTAATTTTAGGATACAAAAAATCTACAAGCTAAGTCAGCTACTGAACAAGAATTTTATGTGGGTTTCATAACACGTCTTCGAACTTTATATTGATATGTGTTGGAGCTAATCGGATCTTGGGATCGATGTTCTAGCGAATCATTGACTTTCGAGTATCAATTTAGTCGAACTGGATCGTGTAGATCGGATTAGATCAACACCTAGAGTCGTTATTCGACTTAGATGAGTTTTTGGGATGATTAGGTTGAGAGAAATCGACCGGAACAGTGATAGGGGTGATTAGATCATTAACCTCAAATGACAACATTGTTTCCCTTATATAATCATCCGGGCCCGATAGTCGGTCGACTGGCCAACAGTCGGTCGATTGGCCCGACTATCGGTCGACAGTCTCCTCTGACATCTAACTTGTATGGCTGATCTGAACTTCGGCCTTTTATGCACCAACATACCCCCCTAGGACCTAGTTCGATCAACATTCCGTCTTTTCTCGAATTTATACCAACAAACTCCCTTAAGGATCATCATACTCCCCCTCAGATGTGGCATTACATTCAGTTTCACGAGACTTTCCCTTATGCACCATTAAACTCCCTTAAATGGCACACACCTAGTTCGATCAACATTCCGTCTTTTCTCGAATTTATACCAACAAACTCCCTTAAGGATCATCATACTCCCCCTCAGATGTGGCATTACATTCAGTTTCAAGAGACTTTCCCTTATGCACCATTAAACTCCCTTAAATGGCACACACTTTCTCTCTTCATCATTATCCTTGTTATATTCCAATTATAATCAGAAGTCAATAGATTATCAGGAAATAACATTTGTCGAACCTTTGAGTACATCTTTAGATATCCGGAGAATTATACTCAACGATCTTCAAAGCTCACCAGTCATCAGATTAACCCTAACTTATGACTGTCGTGACTTCAGGTTCTTCAATCTCTTCAAATCTTCTTAGAAGCAACGAAAATTAAGATTTGACTTTGTTTGGCTCATAAATAATCAGACTCTTCTGATTACCCCACATTAACTTCTATTTCTTTCTAAAGCTTCACATGTAAACATCATAAAGTACGATGACATATAATCATGAGCAAGTTAGACATAATCAATATCTCGTTTCTTTACAACATCAACATTATAATAATCGAGACGATTAATTAAGCAGCTTTATCCCTTTATCTCTCGTTGTTAACACATATTTTCTTATGAGATAAGGCTTAGTGTATCAACACAATACTAGAACTATCTAGCTAAAAATGGGGGAGTGTTGCCGATTGATGTTTACCCTCGGGAAATAATCCCTGCAGACCCGGTTCACAAGTATAGAAACTTGTGGGGTGGCTTAATCAATCTTTTGCCCGTTTGGCGTTAATCTGTTAGCCAGATGACTTCTAGTGAGAGAAAGTACTATGTGAGAGAGAAAGGTGAAATCTCTGCTCACAAGTTGTCAGAATGTCTGAATGTGTAAAATGACGACCCAAGGGGTCTATTTATAGTGATAGATCTACCGGATTGTTCGGGGACACATGTCAGATGATGATACGTTCTGTTATTCGTGATCCGAAATATGCGCTGGATGTGACGTTCTCCGGTCAGGGCTTAAGCGCTAGGCGGCCTTCAGGGCTTATGCATGACGGAAGCAGCCTGCACAGCGGAGAACGCTTGACGGAAAGTTTCACAAAACCATTGTTCTCAGTGTTAGTGTTTCTGATGCTAATTTCATGCGAATATTTTGCCTTTATGCGTGTATACGATAGGATACACCATTAAGTCCCCCCAGTTTAATGACTTAAGCATTTGAAAAAGGATTAACTTGTTAAACTTCTGCTAACGCATGCCAAACAAGTCTTCACATTTGCCATTTGCATCGGGGAGAACATTATTGATAATGATGAAAGACGAATTTTACTGACATTGTGATGATTACTTTTAAATGGTTGATATGCTTCACGCGCCACCAGCTGTAAAAAGCATTTCTTCATACCCCACTTTTAAACTTGCCCATACACGTGTCACGATCGTGTCCATAAAAAATACATTGATGAATCTCTATATAAACCGTCATAACCTTTTACCTTCACTTTTTTACTTTTGCTTAAGATCCAAAAAGCATATTTCTGCCCAAATCTTCATCGCGTTCTTCAAGCTTTACCTTCAACTTTTTAAGGTTTTTCATCTTTCAAGGTCAGTTGCACTTTACCTCACTGTTATTTCTTATTCACTTTTTATAGTTCATATTATTACCATGGCTTCTGTGTCGAGTACTGGCCAAGAGAACGTTGAGCTTTCTTCTTCAGAAACAACCGACCTTCCTGAGGTTAGCACGATAGCATCATCATTATCGGAGAGCCATTTTGACGGCTTGAAGATCGCTTTTCATCATCTTAATCAATACAACCCTGTTCTTCCTACTAGCAATCAAAGGGCCAACAAACCTCCTGCCGGAAAAATTACTTTGTATGCTTTACAACTTACTCACGGCAACCTCCGCGTTCCTCTTACTAAATTTCTTTCCGCATCCTTAGATACTATAGAGCCCGCCTGAGCCAAATCCATCCCCACGGCCTTCAAAAAATTATCCTTTTTGAAATGTATTGCAATGCCAGCAATATTAAGCCTCGCCTTAAAGTTTTCATCTCTCTTTTTAGAATTCGAACGATTAGCCATTGCTGGTTTACCATTGACAATAAACGAAATACATATTTTGTTGGGAAAAATAAAGTTTCAAATTTGAAGGACTGGAAGAGTCCATTTTTCTTTGTTGACGAAAGAGTTATTCCGAAAGAGTTTGCCGTTGTCCGTAAATGGAAATCCATAGATGTTGGCATAGGAAAGGCCGTTAAGGTAACCGTCGCGGAGAAGCAAATAGTGAATCATCTTAAAGCTCTCCGCCTTCCGCCCAGATCATATGAGAAGTATGAGGGGATTCTTGTTCTGTGTAAAGTGAGCCAAGAATGGCCAAGTACTTTTGTGCCAGTACAACGCCAGAAAAACCAGGGTAGGATGTAATATGATCATCCTAATATATATATGTCTATCTTTTTTTTTTGTCATTATTGCTTATGTTGCTATTTTTGCCCTTGTTTAATTTTTGCAGAAAATTCCGAGATGCTTGTCCGTTCTGCTATCTTATCCCTCGACCTTGAGGATGATGTGGAGATCACTGCTCGTGATAAAACCCCTGCCGAGATAGAGGCGGAAAGGGTTGATGCTAAAACTAAGGCTGCTGCTGCTGTTGCTAACGCTAAAAAAGATGGAGAAGGCAGCGATAGTAGCTCAGATAGCGAGTCCGATTCTGAACGGACGGTGGAGGACACCACCACCGAGCAGGAAACAACAGGCTCGGTTGATTTTACTGGTGAAACGCTTCCCAGCCCTCCTGCAACCAAAAAGACACGCAAGAAGAGTATAGGCTCTAAGAGAGCAAAAGATACTGAGAGAAGCCCTAAGCTAAAACGCAGAAGAAGTATGTCAACATTGCCCTTTCTTGATATTACATATATCTTTTCTCATAACTGTTATGTTTGCTAACTTATTTATGTTAGTGGTTTTAGCAGATTCTGATGATAGCCAAGGAAAGGCTGCTGAAGGTGGTGAGCAGAGGACGGTGGAGAACCTCGAAAGTCAAGAGGATGAAATTTTGAAGACTCCTGACCGGAATTTCGCCCCATTTAATGAAGCTGAATTTTAGGAGCTGAGGCCGGAAGGCGACTCTTCTTATCATTCTCCACCTCCCAGTACGACTATCCCTGCTGTCACATCATCAAATGTTCATGTACCACCAATTCCTGCTCATTTGGGCGCGCTGCAGGCGTTTATTGATAACCCTGCCACTAAGTGCATTGATCTTTTGACTCTTCTTCAGGTACCAATGATAAAACAACTTGTGCTAACAATTTATTTATGTGAATTGCTGATTTTGACCATAACATTCTTCTTTTACAGGGTTGTGCTATCCCTGAGCTAAATCCCCACTTTGCCGCTCTTCGTTCTGAACAACTTAGGAAGTCAACTGCTGCATCTGCTATGTTGTTCATGAATTATCTAAGGAATGCTCTTCAATTGCAGTAGCATCAAGAGTCTATTCTTGCATTAGCCCGTACTGAAATAGCTGAAGGTGTAAATGCTCGCAAAAGAGCTATTGAGGCTGAACGTGCCTTGACCAACACTCAAGAAGCGTTAAAGGCTAGAGAAGTTGAGTTGAAAAGTGCTCAAGATGCTGCTGTTACTCTGCAAGAGGAGAAGGATAGAGTGGTGGAAGCTGAAAGGAAGAAGGTTGAGGAAGAGAAGCTGAAGGTTAGCGATCTGGAGAATCAGCTGAATGCTAAAAAGGAAAAGTCTACTGAACTTCTCCGCAGGGCGGAGGCTTGTGAGGGTAACTTTGCTGAGTTGAAGAAGGGTATACCAGGGTTGATAGCTAAGGTTCTTGGATCCCATCTTGTTGGGACTCCTTATAATGACTATGTTGATGCTGTTATCACCCATTCTATTTCTGATGTTACCAACAAGGTAACCAAATGCCTTGCCCCAAATCAGTCTCTTCCACCTGCCATTGCTAATCTGATGCATCCTGGAACTCTGGAGAGAGTCAATGAGACAAAGGAAAAACTGACAAACTTCAAGATTGATGTGTTTGATGATGTGTGCAATAGGGAAGAATCATCCACCAAGGATGTCCTTGATGTGAAGTTTACATGAATTATGTAACAATTTCTGAACAGTGTCTGTAATAAACCTTTCTACTTTTTATGCTAATAACACATGCTACTTTTATGATGATATTTGTCTTTATGCTTTTTACAAATATTTTGATGTTTTCTTGCTAAAATAAATCTGCTGTGCACTAAGCATATGATAGATTTCCATGTATAATTGCATACTGCATAACTGAATAAGACATATTGAAAAGTGTTTGATGTGATTCTTATGAAGATGCTTTGCATTGTTAACTTCTTCTGAATTAATAACATTACGAATATTGAAATTTTACTTTTACAAGTATCATGCCTTCAAATAATTTGCAGGACATTAAAGTCCATTATATGCTTTCCATCATAAAATTAATGAGGAATAGTTATGAAGTATTTTTGAAGAGTGGTTATGAATGAATAACCTCTCCGCCATACGCCTTCCGTCATAAAGTTTATGAGGAAGAGTTGTGAAATATTTTGGCCTTTATATATTGTAAGAACTTCATTCGTTATGTGAAGTAAGTTTTTATAATGTTTGTCATGACAAGTATCTAGTTTTTCATTTTGCCTCGGTGCGTTCTAGTAAAACTTTAACGTTTTTGATGTTATGCGAGGTGTATACGAAATAGTTTATATTTTACTAGGAAAAACTATTAAATACGATACAATTTTACACAAGATATTTATTTATTTATAGAATGGATATACTTAAACCTTGCTACAACACTTATAGGCAGTGTACCTAATCGTAAAGTAGTGTAGTTTTTAGTAAGTCCGGTTCGTTCCACAGGGAAATCTTTAAACAAAGCTCAACGCTATATTAGTTTACTTTTATAAAAATACAAATATATATATATGTAATATTATTATTATAAAGGGGGGTTTTTACCGTTTAATGACCGGTTTGTCGATTTTAAGACTTTAGTCGCAGTTAAAACCTAATGTAAAATATAAAATAAATACAAGACTTAAATTAAAGCGTAAAGTAAATAACGATAATGAAATTGCGAATAATAAAAGTGCGATAAAATAAAATTGCGATAATTAAAAAGTACGATAATTAAAAGTGCGATTAAATAACAATAAATAAAAGTGCGATAATTAGAAGTGCAATTAAATATAAAATAAAGGAAATTAAATATGAAATAAAAGAATTATGCTTATTTAAACTTCCGTAATCATGATGTTTGACGTGTTGATTTTAGTTTTATGCCCATGGGTTAATTGTCCTTTGTCCTGGATTATTTAATATGTCCGTCTGGTTTTTGTCCATAACAGTCCATCAGTCATAAATATAAAGTGCGAGTGTCCTCGTCAAATTATTATTATACCCGAAGTTAAATATTCCAACTAATTGGGGATTCGAATTGTAACAAGGTTTTAATACTTTGTTTAATGAATACACCAGGTTATCGACTGCGTGTAAACCAAGGTTTTACTACTTTGTTAACAATTACACCAATTACCCTTGAATGTAATTTCACCCCTGTTTTAATTATTCTAGTGGCTATTAATCCATTCCCGTGTCCGGTTAAATGAACAATTATTCGTACATATAAATACCCCGCCCATCGTGTCCGATCGAGTGTATATGGTAATTTATAGGGACGCCCAATTGTAAATCTTTATATTAACATTAACAAACTTTCATTTAGTTAAATAAATATAAAGCCCATTAATAGCTCATAGTCTAATTTCTACAAGTGTCGTTCTTTTGTCCAAACCCCAATTATGGTACAAAGTCCAATTACCCAATTTTAATAATTAGCCCAACATCATGATTACTTCATTTTAAATAAGCATAATAATAACTTAGCTACGAGACATTAATGTAAAAAGGTTGAACATAACTTACAATGATTAAAAATAGCGTAGCGTTACACGGACAGAATTTCGACTTACACCCTTACAACATTCGCTAACATACCCTTATTATTAGAATTATAATTAAAATTAAAATTAAAATATAAATATAAATATAAATATATACGATATAGATAGAGAGATGGATATATTTGGTGGTTTTTTCGATCAGAATTCGTTTGCTTTTATAGGAAGTTTCTGAAATTGGGGCTCCGCGACTCGCGGCCCTTTTGGCCTTCAAACTCCGCGAGTCGCGGAGATTGAAATTACAGCTCACATCTTTTGGAGTCTTTCTTGCCGACGGATTTTATATATAAATATAAAATATAAATAATTAATATAATTATTTATATATTATATTATATTCTTGTGCATAGTAGACTTGTAATTTTTAGTCCGTTGCGTCGAGCGTTGAGAGTTGACTCTGGTCCCGGTTCCGGATTTTCGAACGTCCTTGCGTACAATTTTATATTTTGTACTTTGCGTTTTGAATCTTGTACTCTTGTAATTTCGAGACGTTTCTTATCAATAATTGGAACCTTTTTGATTGTCTTTTGTACTTTTGAGCTTTTTGGTCGTTTGCGTCTTCAATTCGTCGAATCTGTCTTTTGTCTTCACCTTTTATTATTTAAACGAATATCTCTTGTAAATAGAACAATTGCAACTAAAAGCTTGTCTTTCTTGAAGAATAATGCTATGAAATATATGTTCGTTTTTAGCATTATCAAATATTCCCACATTTGAGCGTTGCTTGTCCTCAAGCAATATCGTCTTGAAATACTAGAATCACTTCTTTATTCTTCACACTTTGTACATCAGTGATTTCTATACGGCGGTATAAACAATGGTAGTAACGATATGGTTTACAGTCCCACATGACTATAAAAAAAATTTAGATCCATTAAGGAAATTGGATCTTTATGAAAACATTTGATCTTTTGAAAATTAAATCTAGTTTTTACCCTAGATAAGTTTTCCGGAATAACCCTTTACCGGTGTTTGCAAAATATTTTTGTGGGTTTGGTGGGTTTCAGATTTGAAAATTTTAGCTCAAAACTTGAGGTTTTGTGTCACCCACTTTCTAACCTTGTATTTGGAAAGCAACACGTCCAGTTTACTTGTCCCGTATATTACCTTTCGGTAAACTACCGTCCGGTTGAAAGGAAAGCGTTGAACAAGCAATTGTTAAGGCAATGTCCCCTGACATACTTTTAATTATGGTCTATAACGTGTCGGACGCAATTACTATCCTTGGTAGGAGCAATAGTAAAGCTCACCCTTATAATTTTTCGGTCTGGCACAAGGTCCTGTCTTTGACCACTATGCAACCACCGTTCTTACGGTTGACACCCGATTTAGTTCAGGTGACCTAATGAATTCCAGGTGAATTCCTAGGATTTTACGTTCAATGGTAATGAACGCATTGAAAATAGGGTTTTCAGAAAACAAATCGGTTTGTAATTTTGATCAAAATATTTTCTCGTTTAAGCTCGAGTTTAGATATCATCGAATTCCATGAGTTTGTAATTCTCAATCTTTATGGTCAATCTCTAGGATTGAGTAATATCAGTCTTAAAAGCTGATTTTTAATCTTTAAGGAGATTATCCTTTCTGGGGATCTGATTCATTAGTCTTATCCAGCTAATTTGCATGGTGCCCCCCCCATTGTACGAGATAAATCCTTCTCATGGTTAGGATAAATCTGACCACTTGGCGACCCTGTTTAATGCTGAGGTCCGTGGATTTCCAACCGATTTTAGTGATGACTTTTCTAGATTTTTCGTCAACCTACAGCTGGTCTGGACGACAACTTCATGACCTAAATCAAGAAGCGCGTGTCTTTTTCGGAAGACTTTACTTCCTTTTAATGATGGAATTGATTCATCGTGTAGATCCATCTCTTCTTTTCTTTCATCGGGTAAAACAGTTTAGTTTAGTCCAAAGCAAAAGTATTTTCAGTTATTTGTTACAGATATATGTGACATATGTTAAGATAACTTGGTAAATTTTCCCACACTTGGCTTTTATTTTCCTTTTTATCGTCCTCTATTCCATTTTAAATGAATTTTAACATTTTAGTTTGTTTCTCAATTTATGTCCTTTCCGAGGTAACAATAATTTCGGTGTTAAAACCTAGTTTTATCGTTCATAAATATGAATAAACATGATTTTGAATTCATTTAATTGAAAATTTTGAAAAATTTTACTAGAATTGGGTAGTCAGTATATAAGACTAGGGCTGTTCTTTTTTATCAGAGAGCACTAGATTCTAATACAACTACTGCTTTTACTAGTATTTTTAATGGTAACCAAGTGTATAAAGTAAAAATTTTTTAAAATCCGAAAGAATTTAACCCCTTCCCACACTTAAGATCTTGCAATGCCCTCATTTGCAAGAAATCAGTAACAATTTAAATTATTGAGGGTGATTTGTGTGAAAATGATTAAATTTTACCAAAGTTTCCAAATATATTGGAGTTTGTTTGCTGAATGATAAATGGTGCACATCATTTGTTCATTCCGTCTTGTTGTTATTTCACATATATTTTGCATCTTGTCGTCAAAATTAGTTGCTTTTGCTGAACTTAATGCCAGTCTTTGAAAATGCGTTGTTTTACCCTGTTGTGTACATAAGATAAACTGCAAACATATATACATATTTTTGAAGTTTGGTATATTACCCCACATTCAAAAATTATTAAAATCTAAGAATAAAAGTTAGATAATTATAAAAATGATTACAATATTAACAAAAGTATTAAACGTATCAATAATTACAAATTACAAAATAAAAAAAAATAATAAGTAAACTAAGGATGATATTGGTACCAATAGGGGTTCCAGGCATAACCATAAGTGCTATAGAATGCTTCGGCAGGGTCATACGCAGGATATGGTGGCTGCATCTCTATAGACCAAGGAGGGAAGATGGGTTTCGGTGTAGGAATATAGTTTCTACCTATATGTTGGCAATGAGCTATGATCTGGTTCTGATGAACTTGCCAATCTTCAAATGCTCTCTGTCTAGCATTTTCGTATTCCTGAGAAGCTATAAACCTATGCATTTCTTGCATCTCATTCCCCCCTCCTACATTACCTTGTTGTTGGTTTCTCTCCACCTGTAGATGTCTACCATGGTATCGTACTGCGGCGTTATTTCGCCTCTTCAAAACTTTCGCACCATGGTATACATTTAAACCTATAGTATCGAGGGGTTCCGGCTCTTCTAGTAATAATCCCCCCCGACTTATATCCACACCGAGATATTCACCAATCAAAGTAATAAAAATACCAACTCCTATTATGCTATGTGGTCGCATCCCCCGAACCATAGCTGATAAATAATAACCCACACAATATGGTATACTTACAGCGCTTTGTGGGTCTCGAATACACATATGGTAAAACAAATCCTGTTCATTTACTTTTTCTTTGTTCTTACCCCTTTGTGTAATCGAATTAGCTAAAAACCTATGTATCACTCTTAATTCGGCTCTATCTATATCCAAATAAGAGTAATTTCCCCCTTTGAAACGGTGATGGCTTGTCATTTGACTCCACACACCGTGTGTATCAAAATTCTCATCTATCTTTCTACCGTTTAGTATCAATCCTCTACAATCGGCAGACGCTAACTCCTCAGGCGTATATATACGTAAAGCCTGAGCCATGTCCAGTAAAGACATGTGGCGCATCGAACCGCCTAACAAAAATCTAATAAAAGAACGATCGGTTAAACTAGCTACCCGATCATTCAACTATATACTACATAAAAATTCTTCACACCATACTTTATATACAGGTCTACGTATGGTGAATAAACATATCCAGTCATTAAAAGAAAAATTACCATACCTCTGTACAAGTAATTCCCTAATTGGCCCGGCCAATTCTACAGCTTCTAAGGGTCCCCATTCTATGACCCTTGGTACCTCAACAACCTTAGAATGAAGAGTATGCAAACCCCTTTGATATTTTGGATAATCTATCCAAAGTCTGTCAAATCTCAGGTTCGGGTGCAACTCTTCCAAGTGCATATCGGAAAAGGTCATGACTGGATGAGGTATATCCTGCTTGTAGTAGTTATCCACCTCCTGTTGTTCCAAATTCTCAGCAGGAGCATTGCGGGCTTGGGATGAAGATTCACCCCTTTCATTCTACAAAACACATCAAACACAATTTTTGTGCATCCAAATATGCATTAGTGTCAGCAAAATCATCAATCAAAATAATTACAATGACATTATCAATTTATATCAAACTTAAGCTCATTTTCACATTTTTATCAAATCTACACTTTTTCAAATAAGCATATACGAAAATGTTCGCCAAGTTCATAAACATTCAACTCAAATAACATGTCAAAATAATCATTACTAGCAATTAAACAAGTCTCAAATGGCATTATCTTTCAAAAATCAAGTTCATGAATTTTAGACTTGAAAAAGTCCACTTTAATTCTCAAAATCATGTTTAGGCTCAAAGTTTGGATCATTTAACTACCTAGACATGTTACACTACTCAATTTAGCAACAATTCATGACAAAAATCGGCCATAACCTGTTTATATCAAAAAGCCCCAAATTTGCTCAAGAACACAAACCCTAGATTATTCAAAATTTGAAGTTTAAGGCTTCTAATCATGTTAAACAACATCAATCTAGGTTATACAAGCATAATACATAAACAATTTAAGTCTAATTACACTAAAAAGCATCAAAATCAAATTGGGGAAAAAATAGCTCAAGAACATCAAATTTCGGATTAAATGGTGTTTAGGTGTAGAAATTTACCGTTTTTCTTGAGTAATTCTTAGATAGCATCCTTCTCAACATGATTTTAGCAAAAGATTTGGTGATTAACTGTTAAAAATTGTGATTTTGGGGGGTTTTTTTCGGGTTTTTTCGGGGTTTTTTCGCTGCTGTGTTTTTGAGTTGTGGAGTTGTGTGTCCATAAACTGATCGTTCAGCTCTTTTATTTTTTTTTCTGATTTTCGGTCCCTCCGCGAGTCGCGGTGAAACACCCTTTAAACTCCGCGACTCGCGGAGTTTGTTTTTTTTTTTTTTTTTTTTTTATAATCATTAACTTTTGAAAACAATTAAGAAATTAATTTTAAAATTTTGTTTCCCTTGTTATTTAGGACGAGGTCGTTTCGGATCGATGTCCTAGTCCGTCTCTCGACAAAATTTTAAAATTTGTCTTTTTGTAGCGATTGTTTTAAAAGCTAAGATTTTTGGGTTTTTTAATGTTTTTGGCATACTTTAAATCAAAAAGATTAAAAATAATGATAATAAAAGTTCTCGTCCCTCCCTTGGGTAAAGCAATTTCGGTTCAAAGACCTAGTCTTCAACTTACGACGAATTTTAAAAATCATATTCTTAACTTAATGAGATAAAGTAAGTTTTTGTTTTTTAAATTCACACAACTTAAATATGAAATTCAAAATTAATATTAAAAATTCACACCAAACTTAAAATTTGAAATGCATAAAATTAAAAATTTATATTTTAAAAATTAAAAATTCACACCAAACTTAATTTAAAAATTTATAAATTCATATCAAACTTATATTAATTTTTCAAATATTTACAATTTTAAATATATTGTTTTTACAAAGTTTACAATATTAATTTAAGATTTAAATATTAATTTTAAAAACATGGTAAAAATAAAATTAAAAATCTTTTTGTCTTTTTATCCCACTTTAATCAATCAAATATTATCAAAAATATGCGCCCCTCTTTTCGGTAAAGTAATTTCGGTTCCAAAACCTAATTTAACTCATGACGAATTTTTGAAATATTTTGGGTTGATTGTTTAAAGATATTTATACCTTAAGAATAAACGTTAAATTTCGCAGTGATGTAATAAATTTTTGAATGATATCAATAATTTCGGTCGCCAAACCTAATTTTATTCAATACCAATTTAATACTTTTTAGCGAACAAATTAGCGTTTATTATCAAAAGGTTAAAAATAAAAAATAAAAATAAAAACTGTACAAACATACCTGTGAAATAGATTTCTTAGTTATATGATCTATCCCATTCATAAGATAGTCGGTTTAATTGGTTTTTCATGGCTACATAGGCGTAACCTCGCGCATTCAGTGTCTTTTCTTCTAAACATATGAACGGTCCGTCTCTGCATAAAGTAACAAATTCGGTATTTGAATAGGTTTGATTATTTGAACATTTACCTCCATGTGACCATTTTCCGCATTTGTGACATCTTTCTAGGTGTCGTGCTCTTCTTTTCGCTGCGGATTTTGATTTTCCTTTACCAAATTGTAACTTATTATCTTCGCATCTGGATTCTTTTCTAACTCCGTCCATTCTTTCTCTGATTACTGATACTATTTCACTCGGTAGTATGTCATTATTACGTTTAGTGATCAAAGCGTGTAGCATTAGACCATGGTTTAGTTCACAGGCAGTCTTCATTTTGTAAAAACCTAAAAAAAATAAAAATTCAGAATGGGGGGAGAAGACTAGTTCTTTAGGGTCTGCTAGGGAAAGACCATTCGGGATCCATTTTCGAGATTTACACGAAAACAGACAATCTAACTCTAACAGAAATACATATTATCCTTTAAAGACTTGATTCTCCCCACACTTAGTTAGCTGTGGTGTCGAAATTGTGATTAACTTCGTTGTCGACTTCCATCGGACCATGTATGTAATGTTTAACTCTGTGACCATTAACTTTAAATTCAATCCCATTTGAATTTATTAATTCTATCGTTCCGTATGGGAAAACTCTTTTGACTATGAATGGTCCAGACCATCTTGATTTCAATTTTCCAGGAAATAGCTTGAATCGTGAATTGAAAAGAAGAACTCTGTCTCCTTCTTTAAATTCTTTTGAACTTCTGATTCTTTTATCATGCCATTTCTTCGTTCTTTCTTTATAGATTAACGAATTTTCGTATGCTTCATGTCTTAATTCTTCTAATTCGTTTAGTTGACTTAATCGTAGACGTCCGGCTTCATGTAAATCAAGATTACATGTCTTCAAAGCCCAAAATGCTTTGTGTTCAATTTCTACTGGAAGATGACATGCTTTTCCATAAACAAGTCTAAAAGGTGTGGTTCCAATTGGAGTTTTGTAGGCTGTTCTAAAAGCCCAGAGTGCATCCTCCAATTTAATGGACCATTCCTTCGGATTTGATCCTACGGTTTTCTCTAGAATACGTTTTAAAGCTCGGTTGGTATTTTCAACTTGTCCACTTGTTTGTGGATGATATGCAGTGGAGATTTTATGAGTTACTCCATATCTTTTAAGAACTTTCTCAAGTTGATTATTACAGAAATGAGTACCCCGATCACTTATTAAAGCTTTCGGTGTTCCAAACCTTGCAAAAAGACGTTTTAAAAAGTTGACTACAACTCGTGCATCGTTAGTTGGGAGAGCTTGTGCTTCCGCCCATTTAGATACATAATCAATGGCTACGAGTATATATAGATTATTATGAGATTTTGGAAATGGACCCATAAAGTCAATACCCCAAATGTCAAATACTTCACATACTTGGATGACATTTTGTGGCATTTCATCACGTTGACTTATTTTTCCGGCCCTTTGACATGCATCACAGGATTTGCAAAGAAGGTGTGCGTCTTTGTAAATTGTAGGCCAATAGAATCCAGCTTCATAAACTTTTCTAGATGTTAGTTGAGGCCCATAATGCCCTCCTGTTGGTCCTGTGTGACAATGGTTTAAAATTTTACTAGCTTCATCTCCAAATACACATCGGCGTATTATTCCATCTGGACAACTTTTAAACAGATGTGGATCTTCCCAAAAATAGTGTTTTATATCACTGAAGAATTTCTTTCGTCTTTGGTACGATAATCCTTTTTCAAGGAATCCACAAACTAAGTAGTTTGCATAGTCTGCAAACCATGGGATTTCTTTATAATCTATCTTCAATAGATATTCATCAGGGAAGTTGTCTTGTATGGCCGATTCATTTAGAACTTCTAATTCGGGATTTTCAAGACGAGAAAGATGATCAGCGGCGAGATTTTCTGCTCCTCTTTTATCTCGGATTTCAATATCAAACTCTTGTAAGAGTAAGATCCAACGGATTAATCTTGGTTTAGCATCTTGTTTTGAAAATAGGTATCTAAGAGCAGAATGGTCGGTATAGACCACCGTTTTTGCTAGAACGAGATATGATCGAAATTTGTCAAAAGCAAAGACAATAGCAAGGAGTTCTTTTTCAGTAGTTGTGTAGTTTGTTTGTGCTCCTTGTAACGTCTTACTAGCATAATATATAGGTTGAAATCGTTTTTCAATCCTTTGTCCTAAAACGGCTCCCATTGCAAAATCACTTGCATCGCACATTAGTTCAAATGGTAGATTCCAATTTGGTGTTATCATGATCGGTGCATTAGTGAGTTTTTCTTTAAGAATATTAAAAGATTTGATGCATTCATCCGAAAAGATGAATGGAGCATCCTTTTCTAGGAGTTTATTCATAGGAGTGGCAATTTTAGAAAAATCTTTTATGAAACGTCGGTAAAAACGGGCATGCCCTAGAAAACTCCTAACTCCTCTAACATTGGTGGGATGTGGAAGTTTAGCAATTACATCTACTTTAGCTCTATCCACTTCAATTCCTTCTTTTGAAATTTTATGTCCAAGAACGATGCCTTCTTTAACCATGAAATGGCATTTCTCCCAATTAAGTACTAGATTTGATTGTTTGCATCTAATTAGCATTCGTTCCAGATTAACTAGACATGATTTAAATGTATCACCGAAGACTGAAAAGTCATCCATGAATACTTCGATGCATTCTTCTATCATGTCGTGAAAAATCGCCATCATACACCTTTGAAAGGTTGCAGGGGCGTTGCAAAGTCCAAATGGCATGCGTTTGTAAGCAAAAGTACCATAAGGGCACGTGAATGTGGTTTTCTCTTGATCTTCGGGTGCTATTGGAATTTGAAAATATCCGGAAAATCCATCTAGAAAACAATAGTAACTATTTCCGGCTAATCTTTCCAACATTTGATCTATGAAAGGTAAGGGAAAGTGATCTTTTCTGGTGGCGTCATTTAATTTTCTATAATCAATACATACACGCCATCCTGTTACAGTCCTAGTAGGAATAAGCTCATTTTTCTCATTTGTAATGATAGTCATGCCACCCTTCTTAGGTACGCATTGAACTGGGCTTACCCATGGACTATCAGAAATTGGATATATCAAACCTGCATCTAGCAGTTTAATAATCTCTTTCTTAACTACATCTTGCATATTAGGATTTAGTCTTCGTTGGCGTTGCACATACGTTTTATGACCTTCTTCCATAAGAATTTTATGTGTGCAATACGAAGGACTTATTCCTTTAATATCATGAATCTTCCATGCAATGGCTGGTTTATGAGCTTTCAACACAGAAATGAGTTGTGATTTCTCATTTTCAGTAAGAGAAGACGATATTATTACAGGTAATTCAGATTCACCATGTAAATAAGCGTATTCCAAATGGTTTGGAAGTGGCTTTAACTCTAATTTCGGAGGTTCTTCTATCGATGATTTATATCGATATCTGTCTTCTTCTTTTAGCATTTGAATTTCTTCTGTTGTTGGTTCATATCCATTAGCTATAAGTGTAGCTAACATTTCAGCTTCATCAATTGGTTCATTACCTTCTCCTAAAGAACATTCTCCTGTTCCTTGTAATTCTGGAAATTCTTCTAATAATTCTGCATGTGCATCTATAGTTTGAATATAATAACATGTATCATCTGCAGATTGTGGTTGTTGCATTGCTCTATCAACTGAAAAGGTAACACTCTCATCCTCTATACTTAGGGTCAGTTTCTTACCGAACACGTCTATCATTACTTTAGCCGTGTTTAAGAATGGTCTTCCTAATATGAGAGGAACTTGAGAATCTTCTTCCATGTCCAAAACAACAAAATCTACTGGAAATACTAAAGTACCAACTTTAACTAGCATGTTCTCCATTATCCCTCTAGGATATTTTATTGATCTATCGGCTAGTTGTATGCTTATTCTGGTTGGTTTCAATTCTCCAAGGTCTAGTTTAGCGTATAGTGAATACGGCATTAGATTTATACTAGCACCTAAGTCTACCAATGCTTCTATTGAACTAAGACTACCCAGAAAACATGGAATTGTGAAACTTCCTGGATCAGATAGTTTTTCTGGTATCTTATTCAACAGCACTGCTGAACAATTAGCATTCATAGTAACAGGCGAGAGTTCTTCCATTTTCTTTCTATTTGAGATTAGATCTTTCAGGAATTTAGCATATCTTGGCATTCCTGAAATCACATCAATGAAAGGAAGATTTACATTTATCTGTTTAAACATATCCAAAAATTTGGATTGCTCGGCTTCAAGTTTCTCTTTCTTCATTTTACTCGGATAAGGAAGTGGTGGTTGGTATGGTTTAACATAAGGTTTATCCTTAACTGTGTTATCTTCATTAACCTTTTCAACTACTGGTTCTTTTTCCTTATCTTGATCAGGTTGTGGTTCTTGTGGAGTAGGAATGGCTTCGTCATAAGTTACAGGTATTTCAGGTGGTTTAAGTGTTGTACCACTTCTTGTGGTAATGGCTTTAGCTGTTTCATTCCGGGGGTTAGCATTTGTATCACTAGGTAGACTTCCCGGTTTTCTTTCACCTATTAACCTTGCTAGGTTACTTACTTCTTGTTCCAGATTTTGAATAGAAGCTTGTTGATTTCTAAATGCTTGAGCATTTTGTTCATTAGTTTGTTTTTGAGATGTGAAAAACTGCGTTTGAGTTTCAACTAGCTTCGTCATCATATCTTCTAAATTCGGCTTTTTATCATCGGTTTGTTGTGGTGGTTTGTTTTGAAAATTAGGTCTTTGCTGATTATAAGTATTATTGGATACTTGTTGATTGCTAGGACCTTGTTGGTTGTTGTATGGAATATTTCGGTTATAATTCTGGTTTTGATTGTAAATCGGTCTTGGCGTTTGATAATTATTCTGATAATTATTTCCAGGCCTTTGGTTTATGTATGAAATATTCTCTCTTTGTTCCATTGTTAATTCAATACTGAGACAATCTTTTGTCAAATGTGGTCCTCCACACTGCTCACAACTAATTCGTATTGAGTGAATATCCTTAGTCATCTTTTCCATTCGTCTCTCCACAGCATCTATCTTTGCGGAAATGGAATCTAAGTCATGGCTAGAATCGGCTCTAGCTGCTTTAGATGATCTAATGATGTCTTTTTCTTGGTGCCACTCATGTGAGTGGGAAGCAGTATTATCAATAATTTTGTAAGCATCAGTTTCGGTTTTCTTCATAATAGAACCACCAGCTGCTATATCTATGTCTTTCCTTGTAGTGATGTCGCATCCTTGGTAGAATATTTGTACTATTTGACAGGTGTCTAAACCATGTTGCGGACATCCTCTTAACAACTTTCCATATCTTGTCCACGCCTCATATAGAGTTTCATTTGGTTTCTGTGTGAAGGTAACAATTTCTGCTTGAAGTCTTACGGCTTTAGATGCAGGAAAGAATTGTTTAAGAAATTTGTCAACTAAAACATCCCATGTATCAATCGCCCCTTCAGGTAACGATTCCAACCAATCTTTGGCTTCTCCCTTTAAAGTCCAGGGAAATAACATGAGATATATCTGTTCATCCTCCACTTCTCGGATTTTAAATAGTGTGCAGATCCTATTAAAGGTACGTAGATGTTCATTTGGATCTTCCTTCGGCGCACCACTAAATTGGCATTGATTAGTCACCATGTGTAGAATTTGTCCTTTGATTTCATAATCTGGCGCATTAATGTCTGGATGAGTAATTGCGTGACCTTGGCCAGTGCGTTTAGCTCTCATTCGGTCTTCCATACTTAAAGGTTCCAGATTTTCCATAATTGAATTTGTTGAATCGGTATCACTAGATGATTCTGATTTAATGGTTCTTTCCTCAACAATCTCTGTTTGAATGATTGGTGGCTCCAGAGGAAAGTTTAATGGTTCAGGATCTACGAACCGTTCCTGAATATTTTCCGGATTCTCAATTGTGAGGTCGGGTTCAAAAAATGGATTATCGGAAATTTGAACTGAAGTACTTGGTCAACTGGATGACGATTCTAAAGAAAAATCAACGGCGGTTATATTTGCTAAATGTCTTGATCTAGTTACAGGTGGTGAACGTACAAAAGGTGATGAACGTCTTGCTCGGTGCATTCACTGAATATCCTATTAGTTTTTAAAAGGAAAGAAAAATTATAATAAGTTATCCAACCAATAGACTTTTCTGATTTTGCCCACGTTTTGAATAGCCAAAAGATGCAGCAGAGGGGCAGGATTCGTTTGGTCTCAATATAATTGAGGACTGTTTGGCTCCAATAACCCGGTCCACGTACAAATCCAACTATTACTACGAACCAGAAAATTTTGATGTCTATCAATTTAACCACTTAAAATAAATTTTCGTAATTTTAAGAAATTTAGATAAGAAGTAGAATAAAAATCTATGTCCTAAAACTAGAATGACGAGAAATAAGAAAGAAAAAGAGTTCGTCGAAAAAGGTAGAAAAAGAAAAATTGGTTGAAAAATAAAAGGTGACGAAAAAATAAAAGAAACTTATAAAAACTTAAAAATAGTTGACTAACCTAACCTTATTACTACAACTAACTTAAAATTATAATCGCAAATTGAAATTACTAATTGGAATGATAATTGGTACATAGTAAAAGTCGTCTAAAAATATTAAAGCTTACAGGATAAACTAAATCCCCAAATGGAAATAACTTAAAAAAGAAACTAAAACTTAAAAAGGCGTCGCAAAATTCTAAAGTACCTAAATCTTAGTCTAAAGAAAAAGCACTTAAGGAATTCTACGGCAAAGCCTAAAAATCTAGGAGTAAAAATAACTATAGCAAAAACTAAGTTTAAAATTAAATATGAGCTAAAAATACAAATATTACGCTACAATGATTAAAAAGGGACAAAATATAAAAATATACAAAAAGTTGTAAAAAGTACAATTTTTATAAAAATATTATTTTTATATTATTTTTTAATAAAACTACTAATTTTACAATTTAAGTAAACTAATTAATACTAAATAAAACAAATTAAATAAAAAGTAAATCTTAAAATAAAACTAATAATAATAATAATAATAATTAGGGTTAAATAATAATAATAATTAATTAATACCCGTAATTAATGCTGAATTAGGGCTTCCTGTTCGCGTGTCAGAAAGTCTCCGCGAGTCGCGGTAATTAATGAAGAAAACCCCGCGAGTCGCGGGGTTCAAAAATTCAGATGACAGCTTTAAATTCGACGCGTTTTTTCTTTATTTATTTTTTTTATTTTCTGTTTTTAATTTTTTCTATAAATAAAAGATAGTTAATAAAACTTATATTTTTATAAACTAAACTAAAAATAAAGAAACTTATAAAACTTAAATATTTAACAAAATTTTAAAAATACTTATATTTTTGTTTTTCTTTTTATATTTTTGAATAATTAAAACGTATTTTTACAAAAACGAATTTTAATAAAAGTAAAAAAAAAATCTTTTTTTTTTATATATTAGCGTTGCGCTTCCGGTGTTTAAGAGTGTCCCCGGCAGCGGCGCCAAAAATACTTGATGTTATGCGAGGTGTATACGAAATAGTTTATATTTTACTAGGAAAAACTATTAAATACGATACAATTTTACACAAGATATTTATTTATTTATAGAATGGATATACTTAAACCTTGCTACAACACTTATAGGCAGTGTACCTAATCGTAAAGTAGTGTAGTTTTTAGTAAGTCCGGTTCGTTCCACAGGGAAATCTTTGAACAAAGCTCAACGCTATATTAGTTTACTTTTATAAAAATACAAATATATATATATGTAATATTATTATTATAAAGGGGGGTTTTTACCGTTTAATGACCGGTTTGTCGATTTTAAGACTTTAGTCGCAGTTAAAACCTAATGTAAAATATAAAATAAATACAAGACTTAAATTAAAGCGTAAAGTAAATAACGATAATGAAATTGCGAATAATAAAAGTGCGATAAAATAAAATTGCGATAATTAAAAAGTACGATAATTAAAAGTGCGATTAAATAACAATAAATAAAAGTGCGATAATTAGAAGTGCAATTAAATATAAAATAGAGGAAATTAAATATGAAATAAAAGAATTATGCTTATTTAAACTTCCGTAATCATGATGTTTGACGTGTTGATTTTAGTTTTATGCCCATGGGTTAATTGTCCTTTGTCCTGGATTATTTAATATGTCCGTCTGGTTTTTGTCCATAACAGTCCATCAGTCATAAATATAAAGTGCGAGTGTCCTCGTCAAATTATTATTATACCCGAAGTTAAATATTCCAACTAATTGGGGATTCGAATTGTAACAAGGTTTTAATACTTTGTTTAATGAATACACCAGGTTATCGACTGCGTGTAAACCAAGGTTTTACTACTTTGTTAACAATTACACCAATTACCCTTGAATGTAATTTCACCCCTGTTTTAATTATTCTAGTGGCTATTAATCCATTCCCGTGTCCGGTTAAATGAACGATTATTCGTACATATAAATACCCCGCCCATCGTGTCCGATCGAGTGTATATGGTAATTTATAGGGACGCCCAATTGTAAATCTTTATATTAACATTAACAAACTTTCATTTAGTTAAACAAATATAAAGCCCATTAATAGCCCATAGTCTAATTTCTACAAGTGTCGTTCTTTTGTCCAAACCCCAATTATGGTACAAAGCCCAATTACCCAATTTTAATAATTAGCCCAACATCATGATTACTTCGTTTTAAATAAGCATAATAATAACTTAGCTACGAGACATTAATGTAAAAAGGTTGAACATAACTTACAATGATTAAAAATAGCGTAGCGTTACACGGACAGAATTTCGACTTACACCCTTACAACATTCGCTAACATACCCTTATTATTAGAATTATAATTAAAATTAAAATTAAAATTAAAATTAAAATATAAATATAAATATATACGATATAGATAGAGAGATGGATATATTTGGTGGTTTTTTCGATCAGAATTCGTTTGCTTTTATAGGAAGTTTCTGAAATTGGGGCTCCGCGACTCGCGGCCCTTTTGGCCTTCAAACTCCGCGAGTCGCGGAGATTGAAATTACAGCTCACATCTTTTGGAGTCTTTCTTGCCGACGGATTTTATATATAAATATAAAATATAAATAATTAATATAATTATTTATATATTATATTATATTTTTGTGCATAGTAGACTTGTAATTTTTAGTCCGTTGCGTCGAGCGTTGAGAGTTGACTCTGGTCCCGGTTCCGGATTTTCGAACGTCCTTGCGTACAATTTTATATTTTGTACTTTGCGTTTTGAATCTTGTACTCTTGTAATTTCGAGACGTTTCTTATCAATAATTGGAACCTTTTTGATTGTCTTTTGTACTTTTGAGCTTTTTGGTCGTTTGCGTCTTCAATTCGTCGAATCTGTCTTTTGTCTTCACCTTTTATTATTTAAACGAATATCTCATGTAAATAGAACAATTGCAACTAAAAGCTTGTCTTTCTTGAAGAATAATGCTATGAAATATATGTTCGTTTTTAGCATTATCAAATATTCCCACACTTGAGCGTTGCTTGTCCTCAAGCAATATCGTCTTGAAATACTAGAATCACTTCTTTATTCTTCACACTTTGTACATCAGTGATTTCTATACGGCGGTATAAACAATGGTAGTAACGATATGGTTTACAGTCCCACATGACTATAAAAAAAATTTAGATCCATTAAGGAAATTGGATCTTTATGAAAACATTTGATCTTTTGAAAATTAAATCTAGTTTTTACCCTAGATAAGTTTTCCGGAATAACCCTTTACCGGTGTTTGCAAAATATTTTTGTGGGTTTGGTGGGTTTCAGATTTGAAAATTTTAGCTCAAAACTTGCGGTTTTGTGTCACCCACTTGCTAACCTTGTATTTGGAAAGCAACACGTCCAGTTTACTTGTCCCGTATATTACCTTTCGGTAAACTACCGTCCGGTTGAAAGGAAAGCGTTGAACAAGCAATTGTTAAGGCAATGTCCCCTGACATGCTTTTAATTATGGTCTATAACGTGTCGGACGCAATTACTATCCTTGGTAGGAGCAATAGTAAAGCTCACCCTTATAATTTTTCGGTCTGGCACAAGGTCCTGTCTTTGACCACTATGCAACCACCGTTCTTACGGTTGACACCCGATTTAGTTCAGGTGACCTAATGAATTCCAGGTGAATTCCTAGGATTTTACGTTCAATGGTAATGAACGCATTGAAAATAGGGTTTTCAGAAAACAAATCGGTTTGTAATTTTGATCAAAATATTTTCTCGTTTAAGCTCGAGTTTAGATATCATCGAATTCCATGAGTTTGTAATTCTCAATCTTTAAGGTCAATCTCTAGGATTGAGTAATATCAGTCTTAAAAGCTGATTTTTAATCTTTAAGGAGATTATCCTTTCTGGGGATCTGATTCATTAGTCTTATCCAGCTAATTTGCATGGTGCCCCCCCCATTGTACGAGATAAATCCTTTTCATGGTTAGGATAAATCTGACCACTTGGCGACCCTGTTTAATGCTGAGGTCCGTGGATTTCCAACCGATTTTAGTGATGACTTTTCTAGATTTTTCGTCAACCTACAGCTGGTCTGGACGACAACTTCATGACCTAAATCAAGAAGCGCGTGTCTTTTTCGGAAGACTTTACTTCCTTTTAATGATGGAATTGATTCATCGTGTAGATCCATCTCTTCTTTTCTTTCATCGGGTAAAACAGTTTAGTTTAGTCCAAAGCAAAAGTATTTTCAGTTATTTGTTACAGATATATGTGACATATGTTAAGATAACTTGGTAAATTTTCCCACACTTGGCTTTTATTTTCCTTTTTATCGTCCTCTATTCCATTTTAAATGAATTTTAACATTTTAGTTTGTTTCTCAATTTATGTCCTTTCCGAGGTAACAATAATTTCGGTGTTAAAACCTAGTTTTATCGTTCATAAATATGTATAAACATGATTTTGAATTCATTTAATTGAAAATTTTGAAAAATTTTACTAGAATTGGGTAGTCAGTATATAAGACTAGGGCTGTTCTTTTTTATCAGAGAGCACTAGATTCTAATACAACTACTGCTTTTACTAGTATTTTTAATGGTAACCAAGTGTATAAAGTAAAAATTTTTTAAAATCCGAAAGAATTTAATCGACAAATATATATATATATGTAATATTATTATTATAATGGGGGGTTTTTACCGTTTAATGACCGGTTTGTCGATTTTAAGACTTTAGTCGCAGTTAAAACCTAATGTAAAATATAAAATAAATACAAGACTTAAATTAAAGCGTAAAGTAAATAACGATAATGAAATTGCGAATAATAAAAGTGCGATAAAATAAAATTGCGATAATTAAAAAGTACGATAATTAAAAGTGCGATTAAATAACAATAAATAAAAGTGCGATAATTAGAAGTGCAATTAAATATAAAATAAAGGAAATTAAATATGAAATAAAAGAATTATGCTTATTTAAACTTCCGTAATCATGATGTTTGACGTGTTGATTTTAGTTTTATGCCCATGGGTTAATTGTCCTTTGTCCTGGATTATTTAATATGTCCGTCTGGTTTTTGTCCATAACAGTCCATCAGTCATAAATATAAAGTGCGAGTGTCCTCGTCAAATTATTATTATACCCGAAGTTAAATATTCCAACTAATTGGGGATTCGAATTGTAACAAGGTTTTAATACTTTGTTTAATGAATACACCAGGTTATCGACTGCGTGTAAACCAAGGTTTTACTACTTTGTTAACAATTACACCAATTACCCTTGAATGTAATTTCACCCCTGTTTTAATTATTCTAGTGGCTATTAATCCATTCCCGTGTCCGGTTAAATGAACGATTATTCGTACATATAAAAACCCCGCCCATCGTGTCCGATCGAGTGTATATGGTAATTTATAGGGACGCCCAATTGCAAATCTTTATATTAACATTAACAAACTTTCATTTAGTTAAATAAATATAAAGTCCATTAATAGCTCATAGTCTAATTTCTACAAGTGTCGTTCTTTTGTCCAAACCCCAATTATGGTACAAAGCCCAATTACCCAATTTTAATAATTAGCCCAACATCATGATTACTTCATTTTAAATAAGCATAATAATAACTTAGCTACGAGACATTAATGTAAAAAGGTTGAACATAACTTACAATGATTAAAAATAGCGTAGCGTTACACGGACAGAATTTCGACTTACACCCTTACAACATTCGCTAACATACCCTTATTATTAGAATTATAATTAAAATTAAAATTAAAATATAAATATAAATATAAATATATACGATATAGATAGAGAGATGGATATATTTGGTGGTTTTTTCGATCAGAATTCGTTTGCTTTTATAGGAAGTTTCTGAAATTGGGGCTCCGCGACTCGCGGCCCTTTTGGCCTTCAAACTCCGCGAGTCGCGGAGATTGAAATTACAGCTCACATCTTTTGGATTCTTTCTTGCCGACGGATTTTATATATAAATATAAAATATAAATAATTAATATAATTATTTATATATTATATTATATTCTTGTGCATAGTAGACTTGTAATTTTTAGTCCGTTGCGTCGAGCGTTGAGAGTTGACTCTGGTCCCGGTTCCGGATTTTCGAACGTCCTTGCGTACAATTTTATATTTTGTACTTTGCGTTTTGAATCTTGTACTCTTGTAATTTCGAGACGTTTCTTATCAATAATTGGAACCTTTTTGATTGTCTTTTGTACTTTTGAGCTTTTTGGTCGTTTGCGTCTTCAATTCGTCGAATCTGTCTTTTGTCTTCACCTTTTATTATTTAAACGAATATCTCTTGTAAATAGAACAATTGCAACTAAAAGCTTGTCTTTCTTGAAGAATAATGCTATGAAATATATGTTCGTTTTTAGCATTATCAAATATTCCCACACTTGAGCGTTGCTTGTCCTCAAGCAATATCGTCTTGAAATACTAGAATCACTTTTTTATTCTTCACACTTTGTACATCAGTGATTTCTATACGGCGGTATAAACAATGGTAGTAACGATATGGTTTACAGTCCCACATGACTATAAAAAAAATTTAGATCCATTAAGGAAATTGGATCTTTATGAAAACATTTGATCTTTTGAAAATTAAATCTAGTTTTTACCCTAGATAAGTTTTCCGGAATAACCCTTTACCGGTGTTTGCAAAATATTTTTGTGGGTTTGGTGGGTTTCAGATTTGAAAATTTTAGCTCAAAACTTGCGGTTTTGTGTCACCCACTTGCTAACCTTGTATTTGGAAAGCAACACGTCCAGTTTACTTGTCCCGTATATTACCTTTCGGTAAACTACCGTCCGGTTGAAAGGAAAGCGTTGAACAAGCAATTGTTAAGGCAATGTCCCCTGACATGCTTTTAATTATGGTCTATAACGTGTCGGACGCAATTACTATCCTTGGTAGGAGCAATAGTAAAGCTCACCCTTATAATTTTTCGGTCTGGCACAAGGTCCTGTCTTTAACCACTATGCA
The DNA here is from genome assembly GCF_046630445.1 of Rutidosis leptorrhynchoides. Taxonomy (NCBI): domain Eukaryota; kingdom Viridiplantae; phylum Streptophyta; class Magnoliopsida; order Asterales; family Asteraceae; genus Rutidosis; species Rutidosis leptorrhynchoides. The sequence continues at coordinate 242,530,618 of NC_092336.1, forward strand.
ACCACCGTTCTTACGGTTGACACCCGATTTAGTTCAGGTGACCTAATGAATTCCAGGTGAATTCCTAGGATTTTACGTTCAATGGTAATGAACGCATTGAAAATAGGGTTTTCAGAAAACAAATCGGTTTGTAATTTTGATCAAAATATTTTCTCGTTTAAGCTCGAGTTTAGATATCATCGAATTCCATGAGTTTGTAATTCTCAATCTTTAAGGTCAATCTCTAGGATTGAGTAATATCAGTCTTAAAAGCTGATTTTTAATCTTTAAGGAGATTATCCTTTCTGGGGATCTGATTCATTAGTCTTATCCAGCTAATTTACATGGTGCCCCCCCCATTGTACGAGATAAATCCTTCTCATGGTTAGGATAAATCTGACCACTTGGCGACCCTGTTTAATGCTGAGGTCCGTGGATTTCCAACCGATTTTAGTGATGACTTTTCTAGATTTTTCGTCAACCTACAGCTGGTCTGGACGACAACTTCATGACCTAAATCAAGAAGCGCGTGTCTTTTTCGGAAGACTTTACTTCCTTTTAATGATGGAATTGATTCATCGTGTAGATCCATCTCTTCTTTTCTTTCATCGGGTAAAACAGTTTAGTTTAGTCCAAAGCAAAAGTATTTTCAGTTATTTGTTACAGATATATGTGACATATGTTAAGATAACTTGGTAAATTTTCCCACACTTGGCTTTTATTTTCCTTTTTATCGTCCTCTATTCCATTTTAAATGAATTTTAACATTTTAGTTTGTTTCTCAATTTATGTCCTTTCCGAGGTAACAATAATTTCGGTGTTAAAACCTAGTTTTATCGTTCATAAATATGTATAAACATGATTTTGGATTCATTTAATTGAAAATTTTGAAAAATTTTACTAGAATTGGGTAGTCAGTATATAAGACTAGGGCTGTTCTTTTTTATCAGAGAGCACTAGATTCTAATACAACTACTGCTTTTACTAGTATTTTTAATGGTAACCAAGTGTATAAAGTAAAAATTTTTTAAAATCCGAAAGAATTTAATCGACAAATATATATATATATGTAATATTATTAATATAAAGGGGGGTTTTTACCGTTTAATGACCGGTTTGTCGATTTTAAGACTTTAGTCGCAGTTAAAACCTAATGTAAAATATAAAATAAATACAAGACTTAAATTAAAGCGTAAAGTAAATAACGATAATGAAATTGCGAATAATAAAAGTGCGATAAAATAAAATTGCGATAATTAAAAAGTACGATAATTAAAAGTGCGATTAAATAACAATAAATAAAAGTGCGATAATTAGAAGTGCAATTAAATATAAAATAAAGGAAATTAAATATGAAATAAAAGAATTATGCTTATTTAAACTTCCGTAATCATGATGTTTGACGTGTTGATTTTAGTTTTATGCCCATGGGTTAATTGTCCTTTGTCCTGGATTATTTAATATGTCCGTCTGGTTTTTGTCCATAACAGTCCATCAGTCATAAATATAAAGTGCGAGTGTCCTCGTCAAATTATTATTATACCCGAAGTTAAATATTCCAACTAATTGGGGATTCGAATTGTAACAAGGTTTTAATACTTTGTTTAATGAATACACCAGGTTATCGACTGCGTGTAAACCAAGGTTTTACTACTTTGTTAACAATTACACCAATTACCCTTGAATGTAATTTCACCCCTGTTTTAATTATTCTAGTGGCTATTAATCCATTCCCGTGTCCGGTTAAATGAACGATTATTCGTACATATAAATACCCCGCCCATCGTGTCCGATCGAGTGTATATGGTAATTTATAGGGACGCCCAATTGTAAATCTTTATATTAACATTAACAAACTTTCATTTAGTTAAAAAAAATATAAAGCCCATTAATAGCCCATAGTCTAATTTCTACAAGTGTCGTTCTTTTGTCCAAACCCCAATTATGGTACAAAGCCCAATTACCCAATTTTAATAATTAGCCCAACATCATGATTACTTCGTTTTAAATAAGCATAATAATAACTTAGCTACGAGACATTAATGTAAAAAGGTTGAACATAACTTACAATGATTAAAAATAGCGTAGCGTTACACGGACAGAATTTCGACTTACACCCTTACAACATTCGCTAACATACCCTTATTATTAGAATTATAATTAAAATTAAAATTAAAATTAAAATATAAATATAAATATATACGATATAGATAGAGAGATGGATATATTTGGTGATTTTTTCGATCAGAATTCGTTTGCTTTTATAGGAAGTTTCTGAAATTGGGGCTCCGCGACTCGCGGCCCTTTTGGCCTTCAAACTCCGCGAGTCGCGGAGATTGAAATTACAGCTCACATCTTTTGGAGTCTTTCTTGCCGACGGATTTTATATATAAATATAAAATATAAATAATTAATATAATTATTTATATATTATATTATATTCTTGTGCATAGTAGACTTGTAATTTTTAGTCCGTTGCGTCGAGCGTTGAGAGTTGACTCTGGTCCCGGTTCCGGATTTTTGAACGTCCTTGCGTACAATTTTATATTTTGTACTTTGCGTTTTGAATCTTGTACTCTTGTAATTTCGAGACGTTTCTTATCAATAATTGGAACCTTTTTGATTGTCTTTTGTACTTTTGAGCTTTTTGGTCGTTTGCGTCTTCAATTCGTCGAATCTGTCTTTTGTCTTCACCTTTTATTATTTAAACGAATATCTCTTGTAAATAGAACAATTGCAACTAAAAGCTTGTCTTTCTTGAAGAATAATGCTATGAAATATATGTTCGTTTTTAGCATTATCAGTTTTCTAGCCGATCCCTTTTGCCTTTTGTTGGCCGGCACAAGAGCATCCGCCATCGGAGGTATAAAAATACTCTCCTTCTGTGGGCAGGATATAAATGCAATGTTTTACATTTGTCACAGGCAGCACTTTGCATAAGAAAAAGATAAAATTTTATTAACTGATAGTGAGCAGTACATAAACAAATCATGATGAATTTAGGTGGATCAGGCCTAATTAGTACATTATGACAGTTTGATGTATGCCGTTGTAAACATAGGCATTGTAGCATAACTACAATAACGTAGAGTGAAATGATAAACTTTGCTCTTCATAAAATGCCGAAATTTGTTCTTCATACGCCAAGCGCCTAGCGCTGTCTGGCCTGAATACTTGATCATGGTATAAAAAACTCCTGAACTTCATCATCTCTAAACAATCGATAACGTCTTCTCTGATTTGCTCTGTCCTCTGGTAAATTTACAAATGTGGATCGTTCCCTAGTTGGTGCCACATACTGTGAATGTATGGCATCTACTCTGTTATGAGTTGGAAATCTGATCTCTGCATGAGCGGTGGATGTAATTGCTCCAAATTTAGCCAATGCTGTCCTTCCAAAAAGGACATTAAATCGAGAAGTGCCTTCCAAAATAGTGAAATCAATTGTTTCAGTCCTCAGCAATGGGTATGTTCCCATGACAACCTCCAAACGAATTCGCCCCATGGCATTCACCGGTGCTCCTGTCAATCCTGAAACCTTCAGACGTGTTCGCCTAGCCCCTATCCTGCACGTGCCTTGGGAAAGTTCTCAAACAATGCCAATAAATGATGTCAGCCTCACTGACTGTATCTGTGTAGATACGGCTGATGAACTTATTAGCAATTTCTGCTGATATGACCACTGGCTGGACGAATAAAGTCTAATTTTGAATTGGTTGAAAGATGATTGGAGCATGTCTCCAGATGTCCACATTGTTGTTTGACTGCTCATCGTCTTCATAACAACTGTCATTAAACCACACCATCTTAATTACCACATCTGGAGTTGGTTCACGCTCCGCTATCCGGTCTCCGTACTGGTTTCTGTTATCTCTTCCGCCATGCTCTTCCCTTCTCCTGTTCTCACCTCGACGACCTCTTCCACCATCATTTTCTGCCATGCAAATTTCTTGCAAGGATCATTTCTCCTGTATTATTTGCCTGGCAGCAAGTGATTTAACTCTCCTGCCTTGATCTTTGCAATGATCTTTCTCATCAAAGATTTGCAATTATCTGTGTCATGACCCCATGCTTCATGAAATTCACACCATAGCTCACTCCTTGGACCATCTCTTTCCTCCATAGGTGCTGGAGGATTGAAAGCAGTCCGGATGGGTTCAGTGAAAAGAATCTCCTTGGGAGTTTTGGTTAACGCCATTATCAATGGATGTCTCTCTAGGGGCCTCCTGTTGTGATGAAAATCATTGGGATGATTATTGCCTCTCCATCCGCCATTGGAATTGTCATTTCTCCTTTGATTTCGATTAAAATACCGTCCTCCGTTGTGTGGTTTGGTACTGCTGCTGCTTCCATCAAACTTGCTTGGTCCTCGCTCTCTGGCTCGAACATGCTTTTGTGCAACTTCCAATGCCTGGTGCAGAGTTTTTGGCAGGTCATACCTTAACGTATGAACAAGTGTACTAAACCTTCGCTGATCCAAGCAGAAAATAAAGCCAGACACTAGCTGTGATTCTGGACACTCAGGTATTTTTTGTGCTTCAAGCGTGTATCTCTTCATGAAATTACTCAAGGATTCATTATGATGCATCGTTATCTCTTGTGCATCAAGATGTGTCAAAGTGCAGCTACGAAGATTTTGATACTGCATAACAAACTTTGCACGAAGGTCCAAATAACTTGTAATACTCCTTGACGGTAAACTAGAAAACCATTCCCTTACCATTTTCTGCAACACCATGGAAAACATATGACAAGCTACCTTGTCATCCCAATGCTGCAACCTCATTGCACCCTCAAACATTGTAAGAAAATCTTCAGGATCTGTAGTACCATCATAAACTCCAATTGCCGGTATGCCAAGGTTTCTGGGTAACGGATAGTTAGCAATTCGATCAATAAAGCACTGAGTGGATTCTGCCATAGCTGGTGGCTTTGTAGCTTGTTCTCCAGTAATTAGAGCGAAAAAATTATCCACAGCCACAGCACAGATGGCGGGCTGCGCTAAGCGTTGCTTATACTTTGCCGGAGCTGTCTGCTTAAGGATGTCATTTAAAAGCAATACTGCCTGCTTCTCAGACATGAACTCGTCTTTCTCATCAATTTCATCGTCAGAATCATTATTAATATAGCTCAAGTCATTATCATCTTCAGAATCATCAATAAGACTGCCCAACTTGTCAAGTAATCTGGATAACTTGTACTTTGATATAGATTGCTTCTTCATGATTTGCTTGTCTTTACCATCCGCAATCCGTCGAAAAGGTATAAATGATGGACATCGTCGTGATTGCATCAATGGTCACATCTCTGGATTAGTAACAAGATTTTGAAGTCTTTATGCACTTTTGGTTGTTGTTTTTTCGATTACTGGCCTTTTCTCTGAATTAGTTGCCAAACGTTTAAGCCTTTCTGCAGTTTCAGCAACTGTTTCTTCAATTGTATCCTCCGTTGGCTGAATAGGTACATCCTTTCATGACCCGTCCTAATCCATCCGAACAATGTCCATATCGATTATAAACGATTCACAATAGTTGGTTACATCGCGAGGTACTTGACCTCTATATGATACATTTTACAAACATTGCATTCGTTTTTTAAAAGACAACCTTTCATTTACATCGATTGTTGACGACATGCATACCATTTCATAATATATCCAACTATAATTGACTTAATAATAATCTTGATGAACTCAACGACTCGAATGCAACGTCTTTCGAAATATGCCATGAATGACTTCAAGTAATATCCTTAAAATGAGCCAATCACAGCGGAAGATTTCTTTCATACTTGAGAATAAACATGCTTTAAAGTGTCAACCAAAAGGTTGGTGAGTTCATTAGTTTAACATAAATAATCATTTCCATCATTTTAATAGACCACAAGATTTCATTTTCAGTTCTCACAAATATACGTCCCATACATAGAGACAAAAATATCATTCATATGGATTGAACACCTGGTAACCGACATTCACAATATGCATATAAGAATATTCCCATCATTCCGGGATCCTCCTTCGGACATGATATAAATTTCGAAGTACTAAAGCATCCGGTACTTTGGATGGGGCTTGTTGGGCCCGATAGATCTATCTTTAGAGTTCGCGTCAATTAGGGTGTCTGTTCCCTAATTCTTAGATTACCAGACTTAATAAAAAGGGGCATATTCGATTTTGATAATTCAACCATAGAATGTAGTTTCATTTACTCGTGTCTATTTCGTAAAACAGTTATAAAAACAGCGCATGCATTCTCAGTCCCAAAAATATATATTGCAAAAACATTTAAAAAGGGATTAATGAAACTCACCTAATGTATTTTGTAGTAAAAATACATATGACTATATTGAACAATGCAGGGTTGGCCTCGGATTCACGAACCTATATCATTCATATATCTATTAAGACATATACTTGTAATCGAACAAATATATTTATTTATATTATTATTAGTGATGTAATTTATATATATAGTAGACTAATAGGTTCATTATATATATTTTCATTATATATATATAGATATATTAGTATAGTTAAGTTATGTGTATTAAATATATATTTATATATAAAATCTTTATTTTTATGTTTATAATTTTAATAACGTCTTTAAAACTTTTATTTTTCATAATCGTAATTATTTTAATAATAATGACATAGATAATACTGATATCAATAATAATGATAGTTTTAGTAAAAAATAATACTAATAATAATAATGGTAATTTTTAATAGTTTTAATAGAAATTTTCAGTAATTATACAATATCACTAATATTAATGTTTAAATGATAAGTCTATTAATGATACTTTGTAATATTAATAATAATGATGATAATACTAATAATAATACCTATGTGGATGATAATAATAACACTAACAATTATAAAATGTTACAAGTACTAATATTAATGAAAATAATAATAATTTGTATCATTCTCATAATAATAATAATAATAATCATAATTATAATAATAAATTATAGTCTTTATAATAATACTTGTATTAGTAATAATAAGTGTTCTAAAAATAACCATAATAATAATAATCACAATACTAATAATAATAATAATTTTGGTAATGAAATCTACCTTCCAAAGCCTTTCTAAAAAAATATGCCCTGAACCGGGTTTGAACTAGAGACCTGCCGCTCACCCGCAAACACACTTAACCATTTCGTCTGTCTTGTTTATCTAATTTATAAGGCAACCCAAACTATATATCTAGTATTTCATTTAGCCATGTTCATCATCTTCTTCACCAAGTTTAAAATCAAACGGGGGCAAAAACTCAACAACAATCGAACGGGTTTTCATTTATGACTTGTAAATAACATGAAACAAAAAAAAATGTGTTCATGATATATAAAAAAAAATGTGAAAAAAAAACAAAAAAAAATCCTACTGCTTGCTGGTAGCCAAGAAAAAAAAATTTGTTTTCAATTTTGAGTTCGTTTTGGACAATCTTTACAACATGAAACATGTTTCAAATCATTCCTAAAAACTATTGGAATCATCAATTGAACTTGAAACATCAAAACGAGCTCTAATTTCTCGATGAACAAATTGGTTGACTTTTGGAAAAATAACTTTGACTCGCAAATTCGAATTCGTTATTAAGAATTGGAACTTGAGATTTTACAGGAAGTTTAAGTAAATGATTCCTAACAACTCTGAATTTTTAGTTTTTGAAATTTGTTTCGAATTCAAATTAGTGTATATCACTGTCAAGAACACATGAGCTCAACATAAATTGTGTTGCAAATCATTCATATAATCTTTATGGATCATCAAATTAACTGGAAACATCAAAACAAACTTGAATTTGATTCAAGAACACTTAGTTGACTTTTAAAACCCAAAACTTTGACTCTCAAATTGAAGATTAATAGAAAGAATTGAGGATTGAAAACTTACAGATAGTTTAGATAGATGATTCCTAACAAGACTGTATTATTACATTTTGAAATTTCATTCAAAATCAAAATATGATGAAAAAGATGAAGACCAGAGGATACGAGCTTATTTCTTGATTTTTGGTTAATATCCAATTACAATGCAGATGATGATTATATGATGAAAGAATTTTGTTCTGTAATTAAAATTGAAGTAGACTTGTAACAAACTCCGACAAATACAAAAATCAGATACAGTGGGGATGTGGATGTGAAACTGAATGGTACCAGTTCTTGATTTCTTTTTTTTTATATTTATTTATATATATATATTAATATTAATAATTAATATCTATCTATATTAATAATAATAATAATTATATCATTATTAATAATAAGTAATATTGATACTAAAATTCATAAAAGTGATAATAATAATACTATTAGTATTAGTAATAATAGATTGTATTATTTCAAATTATTATACATATACTTTTGTTTATATATATATATATATATATATATATATAATTATACACATTTATTTACACACAATAGTTCGTGAATATTTGAGCACAGACAAAGGATAATTGATTACATGAATATAAATTCCAAAATTTTGAGATTCAACATTATAGACTTTGCTTATCATATTGGAAACATATAAAATTTAAGTTTAAATTTGGTCTGAAATTCCCGGATCGTCACAGTACCTACCCGTTAAAGAAATTTCGTCCCAAAATTTGATCGAGATTGTCATGGCTAACATTAAACATGTTTTCATGACGAATATGAGTTGATAAATAGAGTTTTATCACCGTTGAGTAATATGAATAAGATAATTCGATTACTCGAAGCGTACAAATGAAGCTATCACTAAATAGTGAAATGAGAAAGACAAGTTTCATCATAACTTTTGACTAGTCGTGGTTGAATTTAGAAAATAAGGTGCGTCTTAATTTTTGATGTTGTCTTTGTTGAATTCCGAAATTCAAGGGATTTAAAGAAAATCTTTGATATATAAAAGATTTGATTCTTCGGCGAATAAGTAAATTAAGATCTCTATAATTAAATACAGTGATCTGCCTCGATTTCTCTGTCTGATATTTCCATTATAAATTAAACTCTTTCGTTCCATTATTCTCACCATTCCTATACTTTCTTTCTTAGTTCATATATCCAAAAGATTGTGAAAATGTTTAATCCAGTTCTCATCCTTGATATTTTCCTAATTATCATTTCTGTCATCCTTCTTTTCAGTCTTCCACCAGAAAAATCTGTTTACTTCTACTATTACCTTAGGTTGATACTATTCTTAATTATGTCGTGTCTTTATATTGCTATTCCTATTAATATCCACGGTTTGTAATTTATGTGTTGTTATAGGTCTTTATATCTTCCCTTATGTTTCGGAGCTCTTTGCCTTTTATTCTCTTCTCGACCTCTAGTAAAGCGAGTAATTGTTCAGAATTCGTAAGTATGGAGTTTCGAATGATTATTATTCTAAGCAAAAAGGAATGTATTAGCACGATTCGATTTGTCAAATTACCAAAATCACTGAGGATAGAACTATCAAGAATATATTTTCTTGATATGTTTATATATCAGATAAAATGTAAGAGTCGTGTAACATGGCACATGATGACGTTATAATCTGTGAATCATCATGTCCCATTTAGAAACTCAGCATGACTTACTGTAATATAATCATGTTGATCAAGTGTCATTATATTATACTAACTCATGCATCAGTTCCCAACATTACTTCAATAACATTCATATTTTAAGCTCGAAAGTTTACAGAATATAGAAACTAACAGTTTCTATATGATGTAACACTGATAGCACGAAGAGATAATTAATATCAGACGAGAATATTTATGAAGATATCTTCAGAAATATTGAGGATATTTATAATGAAAGATACGATGATATCTTGGAATTTCTAATATCGAAGGATGATAGAGAAGATTTATCCGTAAGGGTTTAGATTCAGAAGCAAGGCGTTCGCTAAAGATTTCATCAGAAACAGAATCATCAAAATTCTTAATGTACAAGTTTAGTCCTTGTGATTTGTTCAGAGACTCCTTCGTAGTTTGCTCAATCAGTTTTTCAGTTTCAAACTTTTTCTGAGCTTTGCCAACATATAATTCTTTATCATCAACTTTTGGCTGTTGAGGTCGTTTACAGTTTTTGTTGCTTCATTCAACTTTTCAAAATTCAGAGTATTAATTCACAGACTGGGTGCTTTTCAAAATTTCAGAATGGAAGATCATAGTTCTAAGAGATAAATATTATATGGATACATATAACTGTTGATGTGGAAACATTGCAAGACTCACAATACAGATTTGCTAATTTCTGGTAATTGGTATGGCAATTCTTGTTACAAGATACGGATGAGTACATGATGAGACTTCAGTAGATAAATATAGTGATTTGTCGGAGAGATTTAAACCAAGGAGTGACGAGGTTGCTGGTACATCTGCTGGTAATATGGTGGAATATAAAAGGTTCACCGGTAACAATAAAAGAGCACGCATATATATCAAGGTTATAATAAGGTTGTTTCGAACGAAAAGCTGAAGTTGACTTGCTGGAGCTGTAACAAAACTGGCTATCTCGATCAGGAGTTGCAAAGTTATTTTCAGTAATAATAACACTAAAGGAATTAGCACAGCTATGTGTTAAACGTTTACTCAGGTTTCGAGTGTTTTTTTCAGGTGCAACACTATATGTATCAATCTTTTCTTCCATAAATGAAGTGCGGTTGGTTCATCCTCTCGATTGAGGTGTTTTCAAGAATCATGAAAGGTTTGAACGTAGATTGTAATCGTCAAGATACAAATGAAGTTTAATATGAATCAAGTGGCAAACTTGAAGAATTGTTTAGTTTCGTATGTTATAATCAATATTTTAATTCATTTTAATTGTCCAATGTCGGTATTCCTCAATTGATAGTCCACATTTAGCAATATATAATATTCGAATTAATTAATACGTGTCGTGACCCGTATACGTCTCAGACTCGATCACAACTCAAACTATATATATTATTGCAGAATCAACCTCAATCCTGTATAGCTAACTCCCGCATTACTGCATATAGAGTGTCTATGGTTATTCCAAATAATATATATAGATGCGTTGATATGATATGTCAAAACCTTGTATACGTGTCCCGATATTTAAAGTGCGTAAAATAAATAACAGAAATTAAATGACGATAAATAAAGTGCGTAAAGTAAATAACAGAAATTAAATGACGATAAATAAAATTGCGAGAATGTAAATTGCGATAATTAAATTGCGATAAATAAAGTGTAATCAGTTAGCTGGGAACAATTAGTTAGGAACAGTTAGCGTGGATTCTTAACAAAATTTCTCATAGTTAATTTGTTTGTTTCTAATAAATTTTATTTTGTCAAATGTTTCCTTCATTATGCCACTTGATTTTTGATAAATCAAAATCCAAATATGAAATTGGATGAATATGGTTATTCTGTGGTGAACGGATTTGTATATCGGTGGACGTAAGTAGGATAGTAAACGACTTTTGAATTAGATTCGAAGAATGTACAGTGTAACTTATTAATGTGAAATCTAAATATTCCTCGGGTATTACCTACCCGTTAAAATATTTTCACCATTAACAGTTTGTACACAAGAATTTTTAATTACAATCTTTATGAAAATATATATACATATATATTTTTTTCAGATGTAATCATGGATTTAATGAGTCAATATGATATTAAACTCATTTGATTTACCGTTGGAACAAGAATATATAATCTCTAAAACATTAGAGATTACATAATCGCCATGTCGAACGAAGATAAATGATGTAGAACGATACGTAGAATGATAATTTACTCAAGGTATAGAATGAGACGTCGAGGCATGGGTTGTTGATGGTACTGGTGTTGTTATTGATGGTACTGTTGGTGCCGGTGATGTTGTTGAAGCTGGTAATTTTTGCATCATATTCTCCAGATTGATTTCTCGAGCGCGAAGTTCGTTGACTTCTTCTATTATTACGGGATGATTGTTGGTCGGTACGAGCGGATGAATAAGGTTTAGAATTTTAGATAGAATACAATCGTGGTGAGATATTAGGGAAATGGGGGTGAAAACGGTGTTTCAGACTGGTTCGCCGGTAAGTGCTTCAGGTTCATTGCCAAGAGGTAAATTCGGTTGGTGGGTGGAAAGGATCGCCTTCCTCTCGTCTCCATCGGTTAAGTCGACTACAAACCCATCAAATGAATTGGGGATGATTGATTGGTTGATTCATTCTGGTGACACCGCTTTCGGAGTTTAGGTGAATATCTATGTCGGAATAACTATCAGAATAGCTATCGAAATCTGAGAGACTCGAACTGGTTGAGGGATTCATCTTGTACGATCAGATGAAGAATTTTTGATAAGAAACAGATTATAGGATGTAGATTAGTACCCTGCAATACATAATTTACATATGCATATATAATACTAAAATCCCACAAGTTACGGAGGAATCTACTGAAGCTGTCAAGCAAAGTCTACAGTAACAGATACGCTAAGATATGAGTTTGTCTATACACTATTCATGCAGTCAATGCAGTAAAACGTGTCTAGACTAAGAATGATAAGCAGATAATTTCTTAAGGATAATAAGCAGATGATTTTCGACACGAATGATAAGCAAAACTTTTGACATGTAGACACGGTCGAAGTCCAGACTAACTATTGCATCCTAACGACTTATCAGTTAGACACACTAATGCAGACCTGGTTCGCTAAGACCACCGCTCTGATACCAACTTTCATGACCCGTCCTAATCCATCCGGACAATGTCCATATCGATTATAAACGATTCACAATAGTTGGTTACATCGCGAGGTACTTGACCTCTATATGATACATTTTACAAACATTGCATTCGTTTTTTAAAAGACAACCTTTCATTTACATCGAATGTTGACGACATGCATACCATTTCATAATATATCCAACTATAATTGACTTAATAATAATCTTGATGAACTCAACGACTCGAATGCAACGTCTTTCGAAATATGCCATGAATGACTTCAAGTAATATCCTTAAAATGAGCCAATCACAGCGGAAGATTTCTTTCATACCTGAGAATAAACATGCTTTAAAGTGTCAACCAAAAGGTTGGTGAGTTCATTAGTTTAACATAAATAATCATTTCCATCATTTTAATAGACCACAAGATTTCATTTTCAGTTCTCACAAATATACGTCCCATACATAGAGACAAAAATATCATTCATATGGATTGAACACCTGGTAATCGACATTCACAATATGCATATAAGAATATCCCCATCATTCCGGGATCCTCCTTCGGACATGATATAAATTTCGAAGTACTAAAGCATCCGGTACTTTGGATGGGGCTTGTTGGGCCCGATAGATCTATCTTTAGAGTTCGCGTCAATTAGGGTGTCTGTTCCCTAATTCTTAGATTACCAGACTTAATAAAAAGGGGCATATTCGATTTTGATAATTCAACCATAGAATGTAGTTTCATTTACTCGTGTCTATTTCGTAAAACAGTTATAAAAACAGTGCATGCATTCTCAGTCCCAAAAATATATATTGCAAAAGCATTTAAAAAGGGATTAATGAAACTCACCTAATGTATTTTGTAGTAAAAATACATATGACTATATTGAACAATGCAGGGTTGGCCTCGGATTCACGAACCTATATCATTCATATATCTATTAAGACATATACTTGTAATCGAACAAATATATTTATTTATATTATTATTAGTGATGTAATTTATATATATAATAGACTAATAGGTTCATTATATATATTTTCATTATATATATATAGATATATTAGTATAGTTAAGTTATGTGTATTAAATATATATTTATATATAAAATCTTTATTTTTATGTTTATAATTTTAATAACGTCTTTAAAACTTTTATTTTTCATAATCGTAATTATTTTAATAATAATGACATAGATAATACTGATATCAATAATAATGATAGTTTTAGTAAAAAATAATACTAATAATAATAATGGTAATTTTTAATAGTTTTAATAGAAATTTTCAGTAATTATACAATATCACTAATATTAATGTTTAAATGATAAGTCTATTAATGATACTTTGTAATATTAATAATAATGATGATAATACTAATAATAATACCTATGTGGATGATAATAATAACACTAACAATTATAAAATGTTACAAGTACTAATATTAATGAAAATAATAATAATTTGTATCATTCTCATAATAATAATAATAATCATAATCATAATTATAATAATAAATTATAGTCTTTATAATAATACTTGTATTAGTAATAATAAGTGTTCTAAAAATAACCATAATAATAATAATCACAATACTAATAATAATAATAATTTTGGTAATGAAATCTACCTTCCAAAGCCTTTCTAAAAAAATATGCCCTGAACCGGGTTTGAACTAGAGACATGCCGCTCACCCGCAAACACACTTAACCATTCCCTCTGTCTTGTTTATCTGATTTATAAGGCAACCCAAACTATATATCTAGTATTTCATTTAGCCATGTTCATCATCTTCTTCACCAAGTTTAAAATCAAACGGGGGCAAAAAATCAACAACAATCGAACGGGTTTTCATTTATGACTTGTAAACAACATGAAACCAAAAAAAAAATGTGTTCATGATATAAAAAAAAATGAGAAAAAAAACAAAAAAAAATCCTACTGCTTGCTGGTAGCCAAGAAAAAAAAATTTGTTTTCAATTTTGAGTTCGTTTTGGACAATCTTTACAACATGAAACATGTTTCAAATCATTCCTAAAAACTATTGGAATCATCAATTGAACTTGAAACATCAAAACGAGCTCTAATTTCTCGATGAACAAATTGGTTGACTTTTGGCAAAATAACTCTGACTCGCAAATTCGAATTCGTTATTAAGAATTGGAACTTGAGATTTTACAGGAAGTTTAAGTAAATGATTCCTAACAACTCTGAATTTTTAGTTTTTGAAATTTGTTTCGAATTCAAATTAGTGTATATCACTGTCAAGAACACATGAGCTCAAAAGTTGGTTTTGAATTTAAGACTGTTATAGATTATGATTACAACACGAATTGTGTTGCAAATCATTCATATAATCTTTATGGATCATCAAATTAACTGGAAATATCAAAACAAACTTGAATTTGATTCAAGAACACTTAGTTGACTTTTAAAACCCAAAACTTTGACTCTCAAATTGGAGATTAATAGAAAGAATTGAGGATTGAAAACTTACAAATAGTTTAGATAGACGATTCCTAACAAGACTGTATTATTACATTTTGAAATTTCATTCAAAATCAAAATATGATGAAAAAGATGAAGACCAGAGGATACGAGCTTATTTCTTGATTTTTGGTTAATATCCAATTACAATGCAAAAGATGATATATATGATGAAAGAATTTTGTTCTGTAATTAAAATTGAAGTAGACTTGTAACAAACTCCGACAAATACAAAAATCAGATACAGTGGGGATGTGGATGTGAAACTGAATGGTACCAGTTCTTGATTTCTTTTTTATTTATTTATATATATATATATATATATATTAATATTAATAATTAATATCTATCTATATTAATAATAATAATAATTATATCATTATTAATAATAAGTAATATTGATACTAAAATTCATAAAAGTGATAATAATAATAATAATACTATTAGTATTAGTAATAATAGATTGTATTATTTCAAATTATTATACATATACTTTTGTTTATATATATATATATATATATATATATATATATATATATATATATATATATATATATACATATATACATATATATATATACACATAATTATACACATTTATTTACACACAATAGTTCGTGAATCTTTGAGCACAGACAAAGGATAATTGATTACATGAATATAAATTCCAAAATTTTGAGATTCAACATTATAGACTTTGCTTATCATATCAGAAACATATAAAATTTAAGTTTAAATTTGGTCTGAAATTCCCGGATCGTCACACATCCCCTTCAGGCATTAACGGATAGATTTCCACGTTGTCCATTAATGGATTATTGGATTTTTCGAGCACACCTGTGGATGGGGCCTCAGTTGTTTTTGTTCCTTTTCCATTCCGCGTGTTCTTAACATTAGTGGATGGCGCCATTGTTAACACCTATTTCCTTATGAGGTAAGGCTTAGTGTATCTAGCTAAAAATGGGGGAGTGTTGCCGATTGATGTTTACCCTCGGGAAATAATCCCTGCAGACCCGGTTCACAAGTATAGAAACTTGTGGGATGGCTTAATCAATCTTTTGCCCGTTTAGCATTAAGCTGTTAGCCGGATGACTTCTAGTGAGAGAAAGTACTATGTGAGAGAGAAAGGTGAAATCTCTGTTCACAAGTTTTCAGAATGTCTGAATGTGTAAAATGACTACCCAAGGGGTCTATTTATAGTGATAGATCCACCGGATTGTTCGGGGACACGTGTCAGATGATGATACGTTCTGTTATTCGTGATCTGAAATATGCGCTGGATGTGACGTTCTTCGGTCAGGGCTTAAGCACTAGGCGGCCTTCAGGGCTTATGCATGACGGAAGCAGCCTGCACAGCTGAGAACGCTTGACGGAAAGTTTCACAAAACCATTGTTCTCAGTGTTTCTGATGCTAATTTCATGCGAATATTATGCCTTTATGCGTGTATACGATAGGATACACCATTATACGCCATTCCTTCATATTCATTAGAACTTCAGAAGCTCACACTTTAACTCCTTCATTCAGTTGGCATGGCTCGTACGTATATCAGCTTTGACAAAATGTTGGTCATTTAAAATTTTCAATCCGAACACACACTGATTATCCATTTTGACTCAACATTGTTAACAAACATTCAAAACACATTTAAACACGTTGGTTTTTAATTATCAAAAACACTAAGATTCAGTCTGATACATCAATTTAATTTCACATGAGTTACCAAAAAATAAATAAGACATAAAATCCTTTTGTATTTTCTAAAGGTTATGCTAAAGCATACCAATTATTTTTTTTAAATTTTTTTTGTATTTTTCAGATATAAATACATGCAATTAAACTACAATAAATGTAAACTATTTGCAAACAGAAAATTTAAAACATCTAGTAATGCAAACATAATGAAACATGCAATAGCTAAGCTATCATGCAAGCATAATGAAATGAAATCAATCATACAAAATTTCACATATTTTTGTGAGAAATTGATCTAAAGCAGGAATCAATACGGAACTATAATCGCATTTTATCATCGGAATTATGTAAATTAAGTATATACAAATAAACTTTTCGATTATTGATATCAATCCTCATTAAGCTCTCATTTACTTTCCTCTTACACTTTGATGATCACGTTGAGTTAATTACTTTAACATATTACTATGCTTGATTTTGATCAAAGACTTAGTCCCCACTTTAGATCACACAATTTATTAGGTAGTTAATTGAGCACAAATCTGTTGACGTTATCCGTCATCACATCGATGTATTTTTTTTATCTAATTGAACAAAAAGATTCTTGATATCGACAAAAAGTCACGTTTTTACCCCCGTTATTAGGCCCTAAAACAATAAAGTTCCTAACGTTATCTCCAAAATAATCACTTTATAGGTTAATTTTGTAGATTAAGTAATTACAAAGCCGATGCAAAAAGAAGCAAGTAAATCAGAACTAAAACGCAAATTTTAGAGCGAAAAACGGTGAAAGACAAGTTACGACCCCGGAAACCAAGTTACGATCCCGGGAACGAGTAAAACGATCCAAGCAAAACAGTAAACCAGCCCAGGCGTCAGCCTCATGAGCTGGCTTGCCACGCTGGCCTGCCTCAAAGGGCATCGGCTTGCCAGATCAACACACATCGGGCATGGAAAATGGCTAGCACAAACGGGCTGCCTGGGACCGGATAGTGGCACCGGCCTGTGCCGCCGGCCTGTAAGCCGGTGCTAGCCAAAATTTTTCTATAAAAGGAGGCATTTGGGCTCATTTTTACACACACTCAACTTTATACTTCAATTTAGATATAAATATTATTAGTTAGTTTTTAGTAGTAGCTTACTTAGATTTTATTTTCCGGAGGATATTTCGGCGAGTCACTGTGATCTCGGGCAGATTTCTTCAGCCTTTTCAGGTTTTTATCTGAAACGCTTGTCTTATTAATTAAACATGTATTGTTGTCATTTATGTTTAATGATGCGTTCCGATATTGCCATGTTAGCTTAATTAATCATATTGCCATGATTGAAGTTTGGGTTAGCGTGGTTATGTTAAATTAGTATGATTAGTATGATTACTATTGTTATACTGAATCTGTGACCTCCGATAAATTTGTATGCTAGCATCTTAAGGATTGACTAACCTAGGTTGTGATCAGGACTTATCCATCTATATGAATTTAACTACTTCATAGGACTAAGACCCCTGGTTATACTATACTTGAAGATTATATGAACTCGGTATGGCCGAAGTTCCCGAGAGGCATCTAAATGCGCTTTTAGGACACGGAACTTAGGAATTGAGTCCTGAATGACCTAGCATGCCTATTGATTGTTCCAAGGAGACCTCTTAGGAGCCATTAGGATCTAGTTAGTGCCTTAACTATGTGACCCAATCTGATTGCATGTTCTTGTTTGATTGTTGCCCTAAGGTTAAGTCATATCAACTGTTTCAGGTATCTACTAGGTTTCTGTAACGACCCAAACCTCGTTATACCAAATTACAACCCAAAAAAAAAAAAATTCTGAGGCAACACATCTGGACGGCGTCTAGTTATCTGGTCGACATCCAGTAATTAAGAACAGGACGGCGTCCAACCAAATGGGACGGCGTCCAAATGAACTGAAATATTCTGACCCCCAAGTCCAACTTACGTGACCAGAAAACCCGCTTCCCGACTCTTTTAGACGAAACCCTATTCAAAACATGTTAATAATTAAACTAAGAAGTTTCCAACATAAAACCAAGTTTTACAACATCGAGCCCACATCGGCCGTTTTACGAGTTTCGTTCAAAAATATAAGTTCAACCATAAGAGTTTAAGTTTCAAACGACACCTAGAGCATGTTGTTTGGGTTTAAACTACCCACATCTTGGCCAACTTCAAAAGCTAATAATCCAAATGCGTCCCCTATCAAAACAAAGCGGGAGGCCACTAATCCAACCGAACACCCTTACCCTTGTCCACGCCGAAACCTAAAAAGAGTAAACAACGAGAGGGTAAACAAAGCTTAGTGAGTACAATAAGTATACATACACATATATAACCCATCTATTTGCAATCGCACCCATCCAATACCTTATACGAAAATATAACTCAAATAGCATGTCGTCATACTCATAATGCTAACAACTCGTACACTATCACAACACCACATTAGCATATACTCAACATAATATATATATATATATATATATATATATATATATATATATATATATATATATATATATATATATATAGCATGCTAAACAATATCCAACAACATAATATGGTTAACCATAAACGCTATGGTGCTACCGGCTCGTGGTTCACACCATAGGCAATGCTATGACGCTACCAGCTCGTGGTTCACGCCACTACGCATTTGAGACTCACTCGTTTATAGTGCTACCGGCTCGTGGTTCACACTTTGGCGCTACCAGATCGTGGTTCACGCCTCATTTTATAGTGCTACCGGCTCGTGGTTCACACTTTGTTTTATAGTGCTATCGGCTCGTGGTTCACACTTTGTTTTATAGTGCTACCGGCTCGTGGTTCACACTTGATGCTACCGGCTCGTGGTTCACATCATGACACTCGTCACATACATGCTATGGTACTACCGGCTCGTGGTTCATACCATAACATTCATAAATAAATACTTCATATACATATACGCATAATCATTCCACTCACCTTAACGCCTTTGGTGAGAAAATCAAGCTCGCAACCTTCAAAGCGACGTACCTATTACATTATGCATATAATCAATCATACAATCAAGTTGGTCAACCAACTTACTCACCATCCTAGTGTCATTTGACCTATAGTGTAATTTCGACCCATTTACACTCTTAATCATAATATTAGGTCAACTTTGCCAAAAACCTTAACACTAGCCAAATATGGTTTTAATACACTTTTAACACAAGGTTATCGCATTTTCACACTCATTAAACAACTTAAGTCATCAAAGACTCATTTGACCCATTTCAAGGTTAACACACCCATTTGGGTCACCACATACCCGAATAACACCCACTCACTTAATATCAAGGTGTGCTAGTGATTAACTAACCATTTAGGACTCATAACCACCAATGAACACTTTGAAACCCTAGGTTAGTTATCCTTGAGTCCTCATTACCCAAACTTACCCAAAAACCCCTAAATAGCTATCAAATGGGTTTTATGTTCATCACTAACCCAAACCCTAACCCTTGAACTAATTTAAAGTAAGGAAGTCAAGATTAGGACTTACCACCACAATCACAACGTAGCTAGTGACAAGATGAACAACTTTAAAACTTGAGCTTAAACCCGAAACAAGCTCCTTCCTTCTCGATTTGAGCTTTCTCACACAAGGAATCTCTCTCTCTCTCTCTAACTTGAAATGGAAGAGGATAAGGTAGATGGAAATGGAGTAAAGGCACCCACCAACTAATCTTTGGGGCCTTAAAGTCATCTTCCATGTGAAATTACCAAGTTACCCCTTTAGAATATCTAAAATAGAACAGCTGGCCCGCCAATACATCTGGACGGCGTCTAGGCCTTCAAACTTAGACGGCGTCCCAACCATCTGAGAAAACAGGATCTTACAACTCTCCCCCACTTGAACCGGATTGCGTCCTCGCAATCCAAGCTGCATGACAAGAAGGAAGATAAAATAACACAAACTCTTCGGATTCCCATGTAAACTCGGAACCCTTACTATGACGCCATTGAACCTTAAAAGTTCTCCCCTCTTTATTTCTCAACCTTTTCTTCTTTTCGTCAAGTATCGCAATCAGCTCCTCAACATACTCTAACTTGTTGTTTAGTTCAATTTCGTCTAATATCATCCATGAAGAATCATCCGCAAGACACTTACGGAGATGGGAAACATGAAATGTGTTATGGATCCCCCCAAGCTCTTCGGGTAATTCTAAACGATACGCAACTTCACCAACACGAGCTAAGATCTTAAATGGCCCAATAAACCAGGAAGCTAC
This sequence comes from Rutidosis leptorrhynchoides, assembly GCF_046630445.1. Classification (NCBI taxonomy): domain Eukaryota; kingdom Viridiplantae; phylum Streptophyta; class Magnoliopsida; order Asterales; family Asteraceae; genus Rutidosis; species Rutidosis leptorrhynchoides. Next base: position 242,551,740 of record NC_092336.1, read on the forward strand.
TTTCCCCGTTTTCGAAACCGAATAATACCCTTCCATGGCGAAACCTTAAGCATCACCATGTCACCCTCTTGGAACTCAATCAGTCGCCTACGTTTATCGGCATACGACTTTTGTCTATCTTGATCTGCCTTTAAATGAGTCCGAATCATCTCAATCATACTATTTGTCTCCAAAACCAAATCGGTACTCCCAGTTTCTCTTTGACCCACTTCACCCCAATAAATCAGAGTTCGACACCTACGCCCATAAAGCATCTCTTAAGGTGGCATCCCGATACTAGTATGATAACTATTATTGTACGAGAATTCCAACAAGGGCAAGTGCTCATCCCAACTACCACCAAAATCGATAATACAACGTTCCTCCTTGTCAATTTCTTCAATGGGGAAGAATCTTAGAAAAATCTGAGATAAACCGACGATAATAACCATCCAATCCGAGAAAACTTCGGATTTCCGTCTCAATCAACTTCGGATTTCCCCAACTTTTTACCGTCTCAATCTTCCCCGGATCTACTTAAATACCATCCTTGTTAACAATATGGCCAAGGAATTGAACTTCCCTTAGCCAAAATTCACATTTGGAGAAATTTGCATACAATTTCTCCTTCCGCAACGTCTTCAACACACCACGCAAATGATGTTCATGTTCCTTCATACTCTTCGAATGGACAAGTATGTCGTCAATGAACACAATCACCGACTTGTCCAACATAGATTGGCACACTCGGTTCATAAGACCCATGAATGCCGCCGGTGCATTCGTAAGATGTAACTCAATAGTCGATTCAACACTTTTACGCTCCGCAATCGTTCTCCTACGAAAAGACTTCCGTTTGACCGCACGATCATGTTCACTATTTAAGAACTATGCCATGATCTTTGGTAGCTAACTCCCCCACTTAGGATATTTAATCCCGTACAATCACCGCCAAGATCATCGCATCTCGCGAAATCTTAGCTTTCCAAACTACAAATGACCAGTCCCAATGTTGATCACTTTCATCACCTTTTCACTAACAACTCGTTAGGTATTCGGACCTCGACGTCTCAACTAAGTCTAAACTTTGGCGTTCGCTAAACGCCGTCACCAACATCGTCGTGCTTTTGGGTTTCTCGTCGGTACCCTAGTACAAAGCAATCACACCATCGGAGTCTAACATTACACTAGCAGGTATAAAGGGGCACCTGACGCAGTGTTATGTAACCCTCGCCATGACCATTGAGACTTCAAATCCTATCCTTTCAGAATCCACACTTGATGTAACACGTCATCTGTCGCCTCAAAATCAAACGAACATCGTAGCTCATTACCTACAACTTCCTAACAGTCAGCAGCTAGTCGCACTCTAATTAGGCCACAAAGTGAGCCTATTGATCCTTCACTTATTATAGAGACGCTTGGGGACATCTAGACTGTGATGACCCGGAAATTTCTGACCAAATTTAAACTTAATATTTGTATGATTAACATTTCCGACACGATAAGCAAAGTCTGTAAAACTGAATCTCAAAATTTTTGAACTATTCAAATACCTTTCGGTTGTTCTCGACGATTCGCGAACAATTATATGTAAATAGATACATATACTATAACTTGAAAACGTAACAAAGTGTTGAGTATATGATACTGTGCATTAAACTTATTGGTTTGATTATCTGATTGATATATTTAACTACGGAGTTAAAAGATAATGCCAAACGATTGAATTAAAAGATATTTATTAAGTCTCTTAATGATTATGATATTGTTACGGGTCTCTGTTGTGAGGACCACACTGATTTGAGAAATTATTCCTTTTTAATGGTATTCGAAATAAATGATAAAGTGTTTGTTTAAATAACGTAATTTGGACACATAAAATAATTAGAATATTAATTGTTACGAATTAATTATATGAATAACTTGCGATATGTATTTTAAAACGTGTTTATAAATATTGAGAATAGATATTAACTTGGTTATGAAACGTTTGATAAATATTATTATATTAATAAATAACGAGACAATGATTTATAGAAGTAAATGACCAAAACACTCGAAAGATTAAGATATACTTTGAGTGGTATAGTTTATGGATAATTTAAGGCTATATTTTGACAAAGGTATGAGTCACAAAACGTAAATTGCGAGTTTTCTAAGCGTACAAAAATGCGTTCGAGAAACCGGAACCGGGACATAAGTCGAGTGACAACGTACGAGTCATCGGAATGAAAATTACAAGTCAACTATGCTTGGAGATTTCTTTCTGCTAGGGCTGCAGTGACCCGTTCGCTGATCATGTCCTCAATCTGGGCGGCGGTAGGTGTGGATCTTCCGTTAGCCATGGTATTCTAAACAAAAATTTTGACTCAAGTCAAAATCCAGTATGCAAGTAGTAATAATACAGTATATAGTGACCAACATGGAATCAAAACATCACATGTTATTAAATAATACATCTAGGTACAAATACCACAGAATCATCGTACAGCAATGTAAATAGAATATCGTTCAAGAATTAAATAATGCAAAGTTCCATTCATTAATAATAATAAGTTTCATACATCTGAATAAGTTCATACAATACATATGAAATACATGAAACTATATCTAGATTACATCATGAAATCTAAATACAAGGTCCTACGGTGAAGGCGGGTGAACTGCTCCTCGAGCCAACTGCTCCTCGAGCTCAGTGACTCGAGCTCGGAGGATCTCAACCTCCCTCATCAGTTCCTCGTTAGAGGGAGCTGGTGGGGCAGGCGGTACAGGTGGGGCGAGTGGTGCCGGTGGTGCTGATGTAGATGGTCCGGCTCCGGATGTAGACGGTACGTCCCTAGATGTAAGTGGTCCGTATCTAAATCTAGGTGGTACGGTTCCAGTAATAGTCAATACATAATGGGGAACCTTACGTATCTGTGGGTCGGCAGGGTATGGCACAACTCGTTTACGAGCAGTAACCCTACGATGATGGCCAAAAGCATCAGTAAAAGCACGACCTCTAATCACCCTTGGAATGACGGTGCCGTCGAAACGGTACCGCTTCTTCGGCGGGGTGGAGGGTGCCTGAATAGGTCTATCAGCAGGATCCTCATCATCGCTGGAGTCGTCTGATGATGAAGAATCGGCGGATGATGAGTCATCCGAATTGTGTGATGGTGACACTGGTGGCTGAGCTGGTAATCCGAAGCGTCCGAAGGCGGCCAACATCTATCGGTGTCTGCCTGGCGGAATCACGACTAAACGTCCGTCGGGAGTGCGTCGGCAAGGCGTGCGCATGTGGTTACGAAACGACCCTTCCCCGAACTCTGCGGGGATCTCAATACCACCAATGCGGGGCTGTGACCTCGAGGGTCCGGGAGCGGATACTGGGGCAGGTGCACTAGTACCATCTCCGGAAGTGGAAGCGCCGGGATCACTAGTGGGTGTCGGGGCCGGTGTATCGGCAGTAGCAGCACCAGGTGTAGCAGTAGGTAGGGCGACGGGGTCTGAGTCTGTACTGCCCGAAATGCCAGCAGGTGGAACATCCGACATCTGAACAAGGAAAAATAAATTTTCCATGTCAGTATGTCATAAAGCAAGCAAATAATTGGCCAACAGTTTAAATCATGTATAACAATAAGTAGCATGGCAATATCAGTAATCGTACGAAACTAGCATGCAATCGAAAGCAAGTAATAGCATGCAGTAGTGAAATCATGTAGTAGCATACGACATATAGCAGTAACAGTAAGCAGCAGCATGCAGTAAGTTCAGTCGAAACAAGTAAACTAGCAAGTTGTAGATTAGTGCTATTAGTGAATCCTACTCGGGTCGGTCTTAGACTCACTAATGCAACCTAATTCCCTACAACCAATGCTCTGATACCAAATGTGATGCCCCGTACAAAACCATCGTTTACGAATCATCAACAACAGGATCATTACAAGGTTAAGTACTATATGCTGTAATTAAAGAAGTTGCATTCATGATAAAAAGCTGATGTCATAACCGACATCAAATGTTTTACATTTCAAAAGCATGCTTCACTAAGTAGAAGCAAATAATAAGTGTACGTGACCACAATGGTCGTTACAAGTCATAGTTCAAAAGTACGAATGTTTGAATGCAAAGTAAAGTAGTTCATGCGTAGACAACTCTAAGCAGCGGGTTCTACAGCACGACTAGTACACAGCGGAAGCAACCTCAAGCACCTGAGAAATACATGCTTAAAAATGTCAACACAACGGTTGGTGAGCTATAGTTTAAGTATAACAGTATGTAAGGTAGGCCACGAGATTTCAGTGCTACGAAGAGCGTTTCAAAACAGTATGATAAAGTATATGTTTAACCGTGGGCACTTGGTAACTAACTTAACGTTTAAAATACCCCCTGAAAGTACACTTGGCGAGTGCGTATGTTTACGAAGTATTAAACACTCGTTGACTACTAGCGCGACTAGCCCGAGTGGGGATGTCAAACCCTATGGATCCATATCTAAGATTCGCGTTCACCGGTTCATAAACCAATGATTAAACGTTACCGAGCTAAAGGGAATGTTTCTGCCGTTATATAACCCACACATATATAAGTTTAAGTACTCGTGCCTAGTATGTAAAACATAAAATCCGCATGTATTCTCAGTTCCCAAAATAAGTTAAAGTAAAAATGGAATGCTATAACTCACAATGATATGTAGCGGTAAAGTAGTAGTCGGGAAAGGTGTGCAAGCAAATGGTCCGAAGTCCTCAACCTAAGTCAAATAGTACTAAGTCAATAAATCGTCTTAATAGGTTTAAAATTATGTAATTAAGGTCTTAAGGGTCATCATCATTCATCATCAAACAAAAGGCGTAAAGTAAGTTTCGTTTATGAAAGTAGTTTTCAACAAAGTCTGACTTCAGTCAGTCACCACAGCCTCTACCCTTACTGAATTAAGGTGAGACCAGTGGCCATGACTCCGTCTATGAGTCCCTTAAGTGTACTAAAATTTACAGAAGCAAACTCATCTTGGTTTGACCGTGGCGGCGGTCTAAGTGCGAGTAGGTCAGAAATTTCTGCACAACGTTAAAGGACATAGTAACGATCGGAGGGCCATAAATCCTAAACCGTAAATCGGATTAAGACGAGTCCTATATGAAAAGTTATCTACTCAAAAAGTTCTATCTAAAAATCAAGGTTAGAACTGCCCAGGTCTACTGGTCTGTTCCAGAAGCATCAGGTAAGTAGGTTTTGGACAGAACAGTGAGTTTAAAAGGGTTCCGGTGGTCTTGGTGCTTGATGTTCATCATGGCTCTCATCCTTGATGCATATAGCTTCAAGTGTACAACTCATTGATGTATCTACATCATCTTAACCAAGTCTTGACCATCATAACCCATGTGCAAGTCTAAGACATGAAGCACAACTTACTTAAGAGTTGTATGAAGTTTGATGAACCAAAGTTGCATCAAAGTCTTAGATCTAACACATACATGGACTTTAAAGCTAATAACAAGTTACAAACTTGAAAGTAAACTAACTTATCAAGATCATAAGTAGTAGAACATAGTTCTTAGTTTGATCTTGAAGATTCAAGACTCAAAAGTCTAGATCCAAAGTTACATTTAAAGAAAACTTGTTTGTGTGTTCTTGAACTTCCAAGGTTAACTTGATTTGTTCAAGAGATATGAGATCAAGACTAACTTGTAGTACTTGACCATATTAACTAACTACATGAAATTAAAGTGTATAAAATAAAGAAACAAGTTAACTAAACAAGTAATTAGTTCAAGGGTTGCTCATACTTTAAAGATTCAACCAAAGTTGATCTTTAAGTAAAGTAAACTTTAAGTTTACTTCCATGACTTACAAGTATGATTTCAACAACAATGAACTTATATCTTTTGAAACAATATATGTAGAACATAAACTAGTAAGTTTAGTTCTTGTGTTCTTGATGAATACAAGATATTATGAAGAATTCAAACTAGTAAGTTTGATTCTTGAAAGCTAGTAATTAAGTAACAAGAAACTACAAAGTAAATAACAACAACATGATTTAAATCAAAGACAAGTAACATTAAATAAGAGAAAGATGATGATGAAGATGTAGAATTCAGTTTTTAGAAGTAAAAAGGAGAGAAAAGTTATCTTGCTACTTACTAGATTTGAGAGAAAAGCAAGAGAGAAAAGAGAGAAAGAAGTTGCAAGTTTGAATGTGTGTTTGAATGAGAGAAAATACAAGTGATGAAGTAATACAAAAATGAACCAAAAGAACTCCCTACAAGGCCATGAGGGCCACGGTTTTGCAGCAGAAAAATGGGGGGAGGGATTAGTTTTGTGGTCACTAGAATGTAAAGCCTCATAAAGGTGGTTAATGGGTGTAGTCTCATGGGGATTATGGTAACTAGATTCTTCATGTCTTCCAAACTAACTAGTTAAGGTTCAAGTAATACTTACACTTTGAAAGAGTGGGCTAAAGGGTCCATTAACAATGTAGGGTGGGCTTGGAAGTCCACTAACATGAGTCCATTACACTAACAAAGCCCAAGTTCAAATAAATCACAAGTTAAACCAATTAAAGCCCAAGTAACTAACTAATAGCCTTAGTTAATTAAAATGATTAATAAATTTAATCATGAATGTAAATAATATCTAAAAATATTATTCGTGAAAGTTCCGGGTGTCACAAAGACGTTTCGGGCTCTTAAAAGTCAAGTACGGGCAATCAAGGCAACATGTAAATGTAATAACATACATTCGTTTAATCATACGTATTAATAATAACAATTATTAATAAAATAATGTTGGAAATTCCAGGGTCGTTACAACTTCTCTCATAAGCTTCGAGTAATCGGATTGTTTTATCCGTATTATTCAACGGTGAAAAAATTCTATTTATCAACTCATATTCGTCATGAAAACATTTTTATTGTTAGTCATGACGACCTCACTCAAATTTCGGGACGAAATTTCTTTAACGGGTAGGTACTGTGATGACCCGAAAATTTCTGACCAAATTTAAACTTAATCTTTGTATGATTAACATTTCCGACACGATAAGCAAAGTCTGTAAAATTGAATCTCAAAATTTTTGAACTATTCAAATACCTTTCGGTTGTTCTCGACGATTCGCAAACAATTATATGTAAATAGATACATATACTATAACTTGAAAATGTAACAAAGTGTTGAGTATATGATACTGTGCATTAAACTTATTGGTTTGATTATCTGATTGATATATCTAACTACGGAGTTAAAAGATAATGCCAAACGATTGAATTAAAAGATATTTATTAGGTCTCTTAATGATTATGATATTGTTACGGGTCTCTGTTGTGAGGACCACACTGATTTGAGAAATTATTCCTTTTTAACGGTATTCGAAATAAATGATAAAGTGTTTGTTTAAATAACGTAATTTGGACACATACAATAATTAGAATATTAATTGTTAAGAATTAATTATATGAATAACTTGCGATATGTATTTTAAAACGTGTTTATAAATATTGAGAATAGATATTAACTTGCTTATGAAACGTTTGATAAATATTATTATATTAATAAATAACGAGACAATGATTTATAGAAGTAAATGACCAAAACACTCGAAAGATTAAGATATACTTTGAGTGGTATAGTTTATGGATAATTTAAGGCTATATTTTGACAAAGGTATGAGTCACAAAACGTAAATTACGAGTTTTCTAAGCGTTCGAAAATGCGTTCGAGAAACCGGAACTGGGACATAAGTCGAGTGACAACGTACGAGTCCTCGGAACGAAAATTACAAGTCAACTATGCACATGAATTTAATATAATATATAATTAATTATTTAAATTATATATATTATATTTAATTATGTCGACAAACAAGAAAACAAAAAAAATGTGAGTTGGATCTGACAGCCATGCGATCGCATGGGAAATAGGCATAAAACCCATGCAAGTGCATGAGCTCATGCAAGTGCATGAGATTTGCACTAAAATCCCATGCACTCGCATGGGGTACTTTTTCAGGCCAAATGCTATAAAAGCTCGATTTGGGTTCCAGTTTCTTTTCTAAATTCATTTTACTCCGTATTTATATTATTATTATTATTATTATTATTATTATTATTATTATTATTATTATTATTATTATTAGTATTATTACGATTAATATTATTATTAATCTTATTATTATTAATCTTATTAATTAGTTTTATACATAAAATACTACGACGAGGTTATGAGCGTGTCACTTTCAAAATGGTTTTACGAGCGAGATAGAGCTAAGGAAATTATGGGTTATTACTAAGGAGGTTATGGGTATTGTTCGAGGGTTATGCTCGTAAAGTCAAACCTAGTATTTATCATCTCTGTTGTGTCTACGTACTTTTCTGAAATATTGAATCACAATATTGATACGTAAATTTATATTTTATCTATTAAAAATTAATAGTGTATACATGTCTAATGCTCGAGTATATATATTTATACATGTTTGTATGCTAAATTTCGTCGTTAAACAGTTTATAATGAATCACGAATTAAATACATATATTACTGGTAAAAGGTATATGATATACATGTTTTCGGAAAGCTAGCGAAAAATCATTAACTTTTCATTTAGATATCGAATAGTTTCGATGAACGGATTAAAAGATATGATCAACTGAATTATGATTGGCGTTTATTGGAATTGCTTTTGAATCAGCAACTAATATTTAAACAACTTGTTTACGAGATTAATAAAATGGATTTTTGAATATTATCAACCAAGTAAATGAATCCTTATATAAGGTACATCACGTTTTGTGAACTATTGTCAAAATTGACTTTTTGAAACGACTTTGGATAACTTTTGTATGTCGATCTCGAGCATTAGGATTGTGATACACTATGACCTGACCTAGCTTGATAGACATTTATTGACCAACATATGTTCTCTAGGTTGAGATCTACGATTATTTGATATACCGAGTTTCGGTCACATTACGATGAACAACTGTATGTGCTGCTAAGGTGAGTTTCATTTGCTCCCTTTTTAATTGCTTTTGCAATCTATATTTTTGGGCTGAGAATACATGCACTTTATTTTAAATGCAATGGATACAAGTACATACTAAATTCTACACCGAGTTTGAACCGAAAATCCCTTAGCTTTGGTAACTAGTAACTACCGGTTATAAGAACTGGTGGGCGCGAGTAGTAGTATATGGATCCATAGGGCTTGATATCCCCGTCCGAGCTAGAGCACTAGCCTTTTAACAGACGTATGCTATTTGAGAAGCGTACACGTTGGTTTGCATGTATTATTAAGATGATTATACAAAGGGTACAAATTATATATACGTTAAAGTTTAGTTACCAGGGTGCTCAATTTCGTAGAATATTTTGATAAATGTTTCTGTATGAAACAACTGAAATCTTGTGATCCACCTTTATATACAGATTATACAAAACATTAAAACTATGAACTCACCAACCTTTGTGTTGACACTTGTTAGCATGTTTATTCTCAGGTTCCCTAGAAGTCTTCCGCTGTTTGCTTATATGTTAGACAAGCTATGTGCATGGAGTCTTACATGGCATATTTTTCCAAGGAAACGTTGCATTCACCAAATCATCACCATGTATCTTATTTTGACTGCATTGTCAATGGAAGTACTATTGTAAACTATTATTTACGGTGATTGTCTATATGTAGAAATCTTCAGATGTCGAAAACCTTTGATTTAAATATTCATTTATGGTATGCCTTTTCAAAAGAATGCAATGTTTACAAAACGTATCATATAGAGGTCAAATACCTCGCAATGAAATCGATGAATGACGTGTTCGTCCATATGGATTTGGAGCGATCGTCACATAGACTGACACCCTAATTCGCATCGTCTCATTAGTTTATGCGGTTATCAACACACTTTAAAGCTGGTCAACACTCGTGACTCTACTCACACACGCACGTGGTTAACGAAAATGCCTCTCGGAAGGCATACCACGCATACCTGTAATAACACAGAAGAAAAGCGTGGCCATCAAGAATGCACAACACTCGTCACACAATCACTAACCGTCATCGTGGTTAGCAAAGAGGGAGACCTCACGGCTTCACTCAACACGTCGCACTAATTGGTCAACGAAATCGAGCCACCATTCATCATGTATATACACCATAGCATGCTAATAACGTCAAACGCACAACTACACTCCGTTTACGTCCTAATTGGTCTCACCATAGTACTTGACACGACGATGGGTCTACGCCCTACATGGTCTCATCACCCAATGCTTGGTTAACCTCTCGCGGCTACAACTAATCAAAACACATCTCACGATTACTCCTACAAGTCTAGTCGTCATTAAGTGAACTAATCTTAGCTAGCTAGTCACTCACCGCATGGATAAGTCTAACCGTCTATCCTTTAACCCACAATTATAACACAATAAGCACACGAGAAAATAATCGTTAAACTCATACGCGAGCAACAATGCACACCACAATCGAAACGATAAAGGTCTCGCTCGAACGAGCTTAACGACCCAATACCCTCCAAATGCCTAAACACCCAAAGACTCGCACAATGGAGTCAAGATACGACACGCGACTTATACACTCTGACTAGAGCAACCCGAAACCATAATGTAAACTGCCCGCTCGCCACGAATTATCATCGTAGGAGAATAAAGTTTAGCTAAAACTTACGTACACCGCACGTTATTACGAACGAACAATCATACAATAATTTACTGTAAGTACCCGAAGCAGCATCGTTGGACTTCCATGTTTCACTACCCATCAAATAGTCGCGCTCTAACCTCTTAACCCGATCAACAAACGATTCGGAACACTCCGACTTTCGGTGTCCCTCCTTCTGGCAAATAAAACACCTGATCATGTTCAAAGGTACACCCATACAATCCCGTGCCAAATGACCTCGTTGTAGACAATTATAACACGTAGGCACAAAACCTCCCAACTTCTTAGTCTGATTTCTAGCCCAATCGGGACACTCAGACCTTTGGTGCCCTTCCTTCCGACAATAGAAACATATAGTCTTGCCCGACGGACACTCACGAGACTTATGTCCCCGTTGCCCACAATTGTAACATTTAGACCCACCGGGGCCCGACACTCCCTTCCTCATGCTACTTGCTGTCTCAATTACACCTTTACCTTGATCATTAAACAACTCGGGACACTCCGTCCTTCGGTTCCCCTCTTTATGACTGATAATGCTAAAAACGAACATATATTTCATAGCATTATTCCCCAAGAAAGACAAGCTTTTAGTTGCAAATGTTCTATTTACAAGTGATATTCGTTTAAATATTAAAAGGTGAAGACAAAAGACAGATTCGACGAATTGAAGACGCAAACGACCAAAAAGCTCAAAAGTACAAAATACAATCAAAGAGGTTCCAATTATTGATAAGAAACGTCTCGAAATTACAAGAGTACAAGATTCAAAACGCAAAGTACAAGATATTAAATTGTACGCAAGGACGTTCGAAAATCCGGAACCGGGACCAGAGTCAACTTTCAACGCTCGACGCAACGGACTAAAAATTACAAGTTAACTATGTATATAAATATAATATAATATATAATTAATTATATAAATTATATATATATTATATTTATATAATAAACCGTCGGTAAACAAAGAGCCAAAATGGAGTGAGCTGTAATTACAAACTCCGCGACTCGCGGAGTTTGAAGAGCAAAAAGGGCGCGAGTCGCGGAGCTCACCTGGACTCAATTTCCTATAAAAGCAAACGCAGTTTGATCGCAAAAAACACAATATATATCAATCTCTCTATATCTATACGTAATATTTATATTTATATTTATATTTTAATTTTAATTTTAAATCCTAATAATAAGGGTATGTTAGCGAATGTTGTAAGGGTGTAAGTCAAAATCCTGTCCGTGTAATGCTACGCTATTTTTAATCATTGTAAGTTATGTTCAACCTTTTTAATTTAATGTCTCGTAGCTAAGTTATTATTATGCTTATTTAATCCGAAGTAATCATGATGTTGGGCTAATTACTAAAATTGGGTAATTGGGCTTTGTACCATAATTGGGGTTTGGACAAAAGAACGACACTTGTGGAAATTAGACTATGGGCTATTAATGGGTTCTATATTAACTAAACAATACCTTTTTAATTTAATATACAAACTTATAATTCGATGTATTTATATATAACCACATACGCTTGACTGGGTACGGTGGGCGGGATATCTATAAATACCAATAATTATTCATTTTACCGGACACGGAATTGGATTAATAGTTAATAGACTTGTTGAAACAGGGGTGAATTACATTCAAGGGTAATTGGTGTAATTGTTAACAAAGTAGTAAAACCATGGTTTACACGCAGTCGATAACCTGGTGTATTCATTAAACAAAGTATTAAAACCTTGTTACAATTCGAATCCCCAATTAGTTGGAATATTTGACTTCGGGAATAAGAATAATTTGACGAAGGCTTTCGCTCTTTATATTTATGACTGATGGACTATTATGGACAAATCCGTATGGACATATTAAATAATCCAGGACAAAGAACAATTAACCCATGGGCATAAAACTAAAATCAACACGTCAAACATCATGATTACGGAAGTTTAAATAAGCATAATTCTTTTATTTCATATTTAATTTCCTTTATTTTATATTTAATTGCACTTCTAATTATCGCATTTTTATTTATTGTTATTGTATTTAATTTCATTTTTAATTATCGTACTTTTTAATTATCGCAAGTTTATTTTATCGCACTTTTATTATTCGCAATTTCATTATCGTTATTTACTTTACGCTTTGAATTAAAGTCCTTTTAATATTTTACATTTGGTTTTAACTGCGACTAAAGTTTTAAAATCGACAAACCAGTCATTAAACGGTAAAAACCCCCTTTATAATAATAATATTACTTATATATATATTTATATTTTTATAAATTTAAACTAATATAGCGTTAAGCTTTGTGAAAAAGATTCCCTGTGGAACGAACCGGACTTACTAAAAACTACACTACTGTACAATTAGGTACACTGCCTATAAGTGTTGTAGCAAGGTTTAAGTATATCCATTCAATAAATAAATAAATATCTTGTGTAAAATTGTATCGTATTTAATAGTATTTCCTTGTAAAATATAAAGCTATTTTATATACACCTCGCATAACATCAAGTATTTTTGGCGCCGCTGCCGGGGAACAATCTAGCTTAAAAGCCGGAAGCGCAACGCTAATAATTATAAATTTTTTTTATTTTATTTTTAGTTTACTTTTATAAAAATACGTTTTTGTAAAAATACGTTTTAAATATTCGAAAACAAAGAAAAGAAAAACAAAAATATAAATATTTTTTAAGAATTTATTAAATATTTAAGTTTTATAAAGTTTCTTTATTTTTATTTTATAAAAATATAAGTTTTATTTAAATATTTTGTGTTTATTTAGAACATATAAAAAAAACCGAAAAAAAAATTAATATATATATAAATCTATTTTTAAGATATTTTTAAAATTATAAAGTAGTTCTATTTTTATTTTAGTTTTTAAATATAAGTTTTTATTATATAAATATTTTTATTTAAACAGAAAATATAAAACAGAATATAAAAGAAAAAAAAACTCGTCGAATATTAATCAACCTGTCATTTGAATTTTGGAACCCCGCGACTCGCGGAGTTTGCTGCTTCGGGCACCGCAACTCGCGGAGCCACCCTGACACCGACAGAAACCCTAATCAGCATTTATTACGAATAATTATTATTATTATTAATAAACCCTAATTACTTAATTATTATTATAATTAGTTTAAGTTTTTAAATTAAATTGTATTTTAAATTTTAATTAGTTTTATTATATATAAAAATTAATAGTTTAATAAAATAAATAATATAAAAATAATATTTTTATAAAAATTGTAATTTTTACAACTTTTTGTATATTTTTATATTTTGTCCCTTTTTAATTGTTTTAGCGTAATATTTGTATTTTCGCTAGTTTTTAGTTTTAAACTTAGTTTTTGCCATAGTTATTTTTTTTTTACTTCTAGATTTTTAGGCTTTGCCGTAAAATCCCTTAAGTGCTTTTTCTTTAGACTAAGATTTAGGTGCTTTAGAATTTTGCGACGCCTTTTTAAGTTTTAGTACCTTTTTAAGTTATTTCCATTTGGGATATAGTTTTTCTTGTAAGCTTTAATATTTTTAGACATCTTTTACCTATGTATCAATTATCATTCCAATTAGGAATCTCAATTTGCGATTATAATTTTAAGTTAGTGATAGTAATAAGGTTGGGTTAGTCTAGTGTTTTTAAGTTCTATAAGTCACTCTTTTTCTTTCTTATTTCTCGTCATTCTAGTTTTAGGACATAGAGTTTTTATTCTACTTCTTATCCAAATTTCTTAAAATTACAAAAATTTATTTTAAGTGGTTAAATTGATAGACATCAAAATTTTCTGGTTCGTAGTAATAGTTGGATTTGTATGTGGACCGGGTTATTGGAGCCAAACAGTCCTCAATTATATTGAGACCAAACGAATCATGCCCCTCTGCTGCATCTTTTGGCTATTCGAAACGTGGGCAAAATCAGAAAAGTCTATTAATTGGATAACTTATATAATTTTTCTTTCCTTTTAAAAACTAATAGGATATTCAGTGAATGCACCGAGCAAGACGTTCACCACCTTTTGTACGTTCACCACCTGTAACTAGATCAAGACATTTAGCAAATATTACCGCCGTTGATTTTTCTTTAGAATCGTCATCCAGTCGACCAAGTACTCCAGTTCAAATTTCTGATAATCCATTTTTTGAACCCGACCTCACAATTGAGAATCCGGAGAATATTCAGGGACGATTCATAGATCCTAAACCATTAAACTTTCCTCCGGAACCACCAATCATTCAAACAGAGATTGTTGAGGAACGAACCATTAAATCAGAATCCTCTAGTGATTCCGATTCAACAAATTCAATTATGGAGAATCTGGAACCTTTAAGTATGGAAGACCGAATGAGAGCTAAACGCACTGGCCAAGGTCACGCAATTACTCATCCAGAAATTAATGCGCCAGATTATGAAATCAAAGGACAAATTCTACACATGGTGACTAATCAATCCCAATTTAGTGGTGCACCGAAGGAAGATCCAAATGAACATCTTCGTACCTTTAATAGGATCTGCACTCTATTTAAAATCTGAGAAGTAGAGGATGAACAAATATATCTCATGTTATTTCCCTGAACTTTAAAGGGAAAAGCCAAAGATTGGTTGGAATCGTTACCTGAAGGGGCGATTGATACATGGGATGTTTTAGTTGAAAAATTTCTTAAACAATTATTTCCGGCATCTAAAGCCGTAAGACTTCAAGGAGAAATTGTTACGTTCACGCAGAAGCCAAATGAAACTCTATATGAGGCGTGGAAAAGATTTGGAAAGTTATTAAGAGGATGTCCGCAACATGGTTTAGACACCTGTCAAATAGTACAAATATTCTACCAAGGATGCGACATCACTACAAGGAAAGACATAGATATAGCAGCTGGTGGTTCCATTATGAAGAAAACCGAAACTGATGCTTATAAAATTATTGATAACACTGCTTCCCACTCACATGAGTGGCACCAAGAAAAAGATATCGTTAGATCATCTAAAGCAGCTAGAGCCGATTCTAGCCATGACTTAGATAACACAGTTAAGGTTAATGAAGATAACACAGTTAAGGTTAACCTTATGTTAAACCATACCAACCACCACTTCCTTACCCAAGTAAAATGAAAAAAGAGAAACTTGAAGCCGAGCAATCCAAATTCTTGGATATGTTTAAACAGATAAATGTAAATCTTCCTTTCATTGATGTGATTTCAGGAATGCCTAGATATGCTAAATTCTTGAAAGATCTAATCTCAAATAGAAAGAAAATGGAAGAACTCTCGGCTGTTACCATGAACGCTAATTGTTCAGCAGTGCTGTTGAATAAGATACCAGAAAAATTATCTGATCCAGGAAGTTTCACAATTCCATGTTTTCTGGGTAGTCTTAGTTCAATAGAAGCATTGGCAGACTTAGGTGCTAGTATAAATTTAATGTCGTTTTCACTATACACTAAACTAGACCTTGGGGAATTGAAACCAACAAGAATAAGCATATAACTAGCCGATCGATCAATAAAATATCCTAGAGGGATAATGGAGAACATGCTAGTTAAAGTTGGTACTTTAGTATTTCCAGTAGATTTTGTTGTTCTGGACATGGAAGAAGATTCTCAAGTTCCTCTCATATTAGGAAGACCATTCTTAAACACGGCTAAAGCAATGATAGACGTGTTCGGTAAGAAATTGACCCTAAGTATAGAGGACGAGAGTGTTACCTTTTCAGTTGATAGAGCAATGCAACAACCTCAATCTGCAGATGATACATGTTATTATATTCAAACTATAGATGCACATGCAGAATTATTAGAAGAATTTCATGAATTACAAGGAACAGGAGAATGTTCTTTAGGAGAAGGTAATGAACCAATTAATGAAGCTGAAATATTAGCTACACTTATGGCTAATGGATATGAACCAACAACAGAAGAAATTCAAATGCTAAAAGAAGAAGACAGATATCGATATAAATCATCGATAGAAGAACCTTCGAAATTAGAGCTAAAGCCACTTCTAAACCATTTGGAATACGCTTATTTACATGGTGAATCTGAATTACCTGTAATAATATCGTCTTCTCTTACTGAAAATGAGAAATCACAACTCATTTCTGTGTTGAAAGCTCATAAACCAGCCATTGCATGGAAGATTCATGATATTAAAGGAATAAGTCCTTCATATTGCACACATAAAATCCTTATGGAAGAAGGTCATAAAACGTATGTGCAACGCCAACGAAGACTAAATCCTAATATGCAAGATGTAGTTAAAAAAGAATTTATTAAACTGCTAGACGCAGGTTTAATTTATCCAATCTCTGATAGTCCATGGGTAAGCCCAGTTCAATGCGTGCCTAAGAAGGGTGGCATGACTGTCATTACAAATGAAAAAATGAGCTTATTCCTACTAGGACTGTAACAGGATGGCGTGTGTGTATTGATTATAGAAAATTAAATGACGCCACCAGAAAAGATCACTTTCCCTTACCTTTCATTGATCAAATGTTGGAAAGGCTAGCCGGAAATAGTTACTATTATTTTCTAGATGGATTTTTCGGATATTTTCAAATTCCAATAGCACCCGAAGATCAAGAGAAAACCACATTCACGTGCCCTTATGGTACTTTTGCTTACAAACGCATGCCATTTGGACTTTGCAACGCCCCTGCAACCTTTCAAAGGTGCATGATGGCGATTTTTCACGACATGATAGAAGAATGCATGGAAGTTTTCATGGATGACTTTTCAGTCTTCGGTGATACATTTGAAACATGTCTAGCTAATCTTGAACGAATGCTTATTAGATGCGAACAATCAAATCTAGTTCTTAATTGGGAGAAATGCCATTTTATGGTTAAAGAAGGCATCGTTCTTGGTCATAAAATTTCAAAAGAAGGAATTGAAGTGGATAGAGCTAAAGTAGATGTAATTGCTAAACTTCCACATCCCACCAATGTTAGAGGAGTTAGGAGTTTTCTAGGGCATGCCGGTTTTTACCGACGTTTCATAAAAGATTTTTCTAAAATTGCCACTCCTATGAATAAACTCCTAGAAAAGGATGCTCCATTCATCTTTTCAGATGAATGTATCAAATCTTTTAATATTCTTAAAGAGAAACTTACTAATGCGCCGATCATGATAACACCAAATTGGAATCTACCATTTGAACTAATGTGCGATGCAAGTGATTTTGCAATGAGAGCCGTTTTAGGACAAAGGATTGAAAAATGATTTCAACCTATATATTATGCTAGTAAGATGTTACAAGGAGCACAAACAAATTACACAACTACTGAAAAAGAACTCCTTGCTATTGTCTTTGCTTTTGACAAATTTCGTTCATATCTCGTTCTAGCAAAAACGGTGGTCTATACCGACCATTCTGCTCTAAGATACCTATTTTTGAAACAAGATGCTAAACCAAGATTAATCTATTGGATCTTACTCTTACAAGAGTTCGATATTGAAATCCGAGATAAAAGAGGAGCAGAAAATCTCGCCGCAGATCATCTTTCTCGTCTTGAAAATCCCGATTTAGAAGTTCTAAATGAATCGGCCATACAAGACAACTTTCCTGATGAATATCTATTGAAGATAGATTATAATAAAATTCCATGGTTTGCAGACTATGCAAACTACTTAGTTTGTGGATTCCTTGAAAAAGGATTATCGTACCAAAAACGAAAGAAATTCTTCAGTGATATAAAACACTATTTCTGGGAAGATCCACATTTGTTTAAAAGTTGTCCAGATGGAATAATACGCCGATGTGTATTCGGAGATGAAGCTAGTAAAATTTTAAACCATTGTCACACAGGACCAACAGGAGGGCATTATGGGCCTCAACTAACAGTAAGAAAAGTTTATGATGCTGGATTCTATTGGCCTACAATTTACAAAGACGCACACCTTCTTTGCAAATCCTGTGATGCTTGTCAAAGGGCCGGAAAAATAAGTCAACGTGATGAAATGCCACAAAATGTCATTCAAGTATGTGAAGTATTTGACATTTGGGGTATTGACTTTATGGGTCCATTTACAAAATCTCATAATAATCTCTACATTCTCGTTGCCATTGATTATGTATCTAAATGGGCGGAAGCACAAGCTCTCCCAACTAATGATGCACGAGTTGTAGTCAACTTTTTAAAACGTCTTTTTGCAAGGTTTGAAACACCGAAAGCTTTAATAAGTGATTGGGGTACTCATTTCTGTAATAATCAACTTGAGAAAGTTCTCAAAAGATATGGAGTAACTCATAAAATCTCCACTGCATATCATCCACAAACAAGTGGACAAGTTGAAAATACCAACCGAGCTTTAAAACGTATTCTAGAAAAAACCGTAGGATTAAATCCAAAGGAATGGTCCATTAAATTGGAGGATGCACTCTGGGCTTTTAGAACAGCCTACAAAACTCCAATTGGAACCACACCTTTTAAACTCGTCTACGGAAAAGCATGTCATCTTCCAGTAGAAATTGAACACAAAGCATTTTGGGCTTTGAAGACATGTAATCTTGATTTACATGAAGCCGGACGTCTACGATTAAGTCAACTAAACGAATGAGAAGAATTAAGACATGAAGCATACGAAAATTCGTTAATCTATAAAGAAAGAACGAAGAAATGGCATGATAAAAGAATCAGAAGTTCAAAAGAATTTAAAGAAGGAGACAGAGTTCTTCTTTTCAATTCACGATTCAAGCTATTTCCTGGAAAATTGAAATCAAGATGGTCTGGACCATTCATAGTCAAAAGAGTTTTCCCATACGGAACGATAGAATTAATAAATTCAAATGGGATTGAATTTAAAGTTAATGGTCACAGAGTTAAACATTACATACATGGTCCGATGGAAGTTGACAATGAAGTTAATCATAATTTCACCACCCAAGAAAACCTTCAAAATGAAAACATAAATATGTTTTCAACAACATATGAAAAATCAAAATTAGAATATAAGGAGGATTCAAATTTGAGTGATGAAGAAGAATTCTTATACAAACCTCCCATTCCAAGAAACGAAGAAAAATGTGAACAAGAAATTCAAATAAAAGTGAAAGAACCAAGGAAAGAACACCCAAAAAAGGTTTACAAACCAACTCGACTTACTAAAGCAGGAGACCCGGGTGAATTTATCATTTCTTTCTTACTTAATGATGGTGCTGTATATAATGGACTCGCAGATTTAGGAGCAAGTGCAAATATTATGCCTCTTTCCTTATACAAAAGATTAGGCATGGGTAAATTAAAACCAACCAAAATAGGTGTTCAATCATTTGACCAAACCATTAAACACCCGGTTGGAATAGCAAATAATTTACTTGTTAACGTGGGAAGTTTGACCTTTGTTGCAAACTTCATAGTGATTAATATGGAGGAAAACCTTGATATTCCTCTAATTCTAGGTCGCCCATTTTTAGCAACCACCGAGGCATTCATTGATGTAAGAGAAGGTAGAATGACACTTAGGGATGGTGATACATCGATCACCTTTGTGAACCGAAAGTTTAGATCTCCACCAACCAACACTGTTAGACCAATAAAAACGCATAAGTGTGGGGAAGATGAAGAAACACTTAATGATGATCCAATCACAAAGAATGCCGTTGATGATACGAGATGAACCCATTTTTAACAGTTCAACGAAGAAACTTTATAAACGGATTCACGATGCTAAGATTAAAGGAAACTTTAAGTTATATAACCGATTAATATCCAATTTATCATCAAAAGAAAAGGCAATGTTAGTTGAATTTGTGAAAGTTACGGAGGAAATCAACAAATGGATTAAAGTAAAAGTCAAAGATATACAAGTTGTTGATGATTCAATTGAAAATAATGTTAATCACAATTTCAACTAAGTATAGGGGGTTTATGTATTTCTGTTAGAGTTAGATTTTCTGTTTTTGTGTAGTTCTCGAAAATGGAACTCGAATGGTCTTTCTCTAGCAGACCCTAAAGAACTAGTCTTCTCCCCCCATTCTGAATTTTTATTTTTTTTTTAGGTTTTTACGAAATGAAGACTACCTGTGAACTAAACCATGGTCTAATGCTACACCCTTTGATCACTAAACGTAATAATGACACACTACCGAGTGAAATAGTATCAGTAATCAGAGAAAGATTGGACGGAGTAAGAAAAGAATCCAGATGCGAAGATAATAAGTTACAATTTGGTAAAGGAAAATCAAAATTCGCAGCGAAAAGAAGAGCACGACACCTAGAAAGATGTCACAAATGCGAAAAATGGTCACATGGAGGTAAATGTTCAAATGATCAAACCTATTCAAATACCGAATTTGTTACTTTATGTAGAGACGGACCGTTCATATGTTTAGAAGAAAATACACTGAATGCTCGAGGTTACGCCTATGTAGCTATGGAAAACCAATTAAACCGACTATCTTATTAATGGGATAGATCATATAACTAAGAATACTATCTCACAGGTAAGTCTGTACAGTTTTTATTTTTTATTTTTATTTTTAACCTTTTGATAATAAACGCTAATTTGTTCGCTATAAAGTATTAAATTGGTATTGAATAAAATTAGGTTTGGCGACCGAAATTATTGATATCATTCAAAAATTTATTACATCACTGCGAAATTTAACTTTTATTCTTAAGGTATAAATATCTTTAATCAATCAACCCAAAATATTTCAAAAATTCGTCATGAGTTAAATTAGGTCATGGAACCGAAATTACTTTACCGAAAAGAGGGGCGCATATTTTTGATAATATTTGATTGATTAAAGTTGGATAAAAAGCTAAAAAGATTTTTAATTTTATTTTTACCATGTTTTTAAAATTAATATATAAATCTTAAATTAATATTGTAAACTTTGTAAAATCAATATATTTAAAATCGTAAATATTTAAAAAATTAATATAAGTTTGGTGTGAATTTATAATATGAATTTTTAAATTAAGTTTGGTGTAAATTTTTAATTTTTAAAATATGAATTTTATTTTTATGCATTTTAAATTTTAAGTTTGGTGTGAATTTTTAATATTAATTTTGAATTTTATGTATTTTTATTTTAAGTTTGGTGTGAATTTAAAAACAAAAATTTACTTTATCTCATTAAGTTAAAAATATGATTTTTAAAATTCGTCGTAAGTTGAAGACTAGGTCGTTGAACCGAAATTGCTTTACCCAAGGGAGGGACGAGAACTTTTATTATCATTATTTTTAATCTTATTGAATTAAAGTATGCCAAAAACATTAAAAAAAAACCCAAAAATCTTAGCTTTTAAAACAATCGCTACAAAAAGACAAATTTTAAAATTTTGTCGAGGGACGGACTAGGACATCGATCCGAAACGACCTCGTCCTAAAACAAAGGAAAACAAAATTTTAAATTTATTTTATATTTGTTTTACAAGTTAAGGTTTGTTTAAAAAAAAAAAATCCAAATTCCGCGACTCGCGGAGTTTGAAAGGCAAAAACACCGCGACTCGCGGAGGGACCAAAACCCAGAAAAAAATAAAACACAAAAACTGATCAGTTGAACACCACAACACAGAAAATACTGCGAAACAAACCGAAAAAACCCGAAAAAACACTCCCAAATTCACAATTTTTGACCGTTAATCATCAAATCTTTTACTAAAATCATGTTAAGAAGGATGCTATCAAGGAATTACTCAAGAAAAACGGTAAATTTCTACACCTAAACACCATTTAATCCAAAAATTAGTGTTCTTGAGCAATTTTATACCCAATTTGATTTTGATGTTTTTTAGTGTAATTATGCTTAAATTGTTTATGTATTATGCTTGTATAACCTAGATTGATGCTATTTAACATGATTAGAAGTATTAATAGGTTCTATATTAACTAAACAATACCTTGTTAATTTAATATACAAACTTATAATTCGATGTATTTATATATAACCACATACGCTTGACTGGGTACGGTGGGCGGGATATCTATAAATACCAATAATTATTCATTTTACCGGACACGAAATTGGATTAATAGTTAATAGACTTGTTGAAACAGGGGTGAATTACATTCAAGGGTAATTGGTGTAATTGTTAACAAAGTAGTAAAACCTTGGTTTACACGCAGTCGATAAGCTGGTGTATTCATTAAACAAAGTATTAAAACCTTGTTACAATTCGAATCCCCAATTAGTTGGAATATTTGACTTCGAGAATAAGAATAATTTGACGAAGGCTTTCGCTCTTTATATTTATGACTGATGGACTATTATGGACAAATCCGTATGGACATATTAAATAATCCAGGACAAAGAACAATTAACCCATGGGCATAAAACTAAAATCAACACGTCAAACATCATGATTACGGAAGTTTAAATAAGCATAATTCTTTTATTTCATATTTAATTTCCTTTATTTTATATTTAATTGCACTTCTAATTATCGCATTTTTATTTATTGTTATTGTATTTAATTGCATTTTTAATTATCGTACTTTTTAATTATCGCAAGTTTATTTTATTGCACTTTTATTATTCGCAATTTCATTATCGTTATTTAGTTTACGCTTTGAATTAAAGTCCTTTTAATATTTTACATTTTGTTTTAACTGCGACTAAAGTTTTAAAATCGACAAACCGATCATTAAACGGTAAAAACCCCCTTTATAATAATAATATTACTTATATATATATTTGTATTTTTATAAATTTAAACTAATATAGCGTTAAGCTTTGTGAAAAAAATTCCCTGTGGAACGAACCGGACTTACTAAAAACTACACTACTGTACGATTAGGTACACTGCCTATAAGTGTTGTAGCAAGGTTTAAGTATATCCATTCAATAAATAAATAAATATCTTGTGTAAAATTGTATCGTATTTAATAGTATTTCCTTGTAAAATATAAAGCTATTTTATATACACCTCGCATAACATCAAGTATTTTTGGCGCCGCTGCCGGGGAACAATCTAGCTTAAAAGCCGGAAGCGCAACGCTAATAATTATATAAAAAAAAAAATTATTTTTAGTTTACTTTTATAAAAATACGTTTTTGTAAAAATACGTTTTAAATATTTGAAAACATAGAAAAGAAAAACAAAAATATAAATATTTTTTAAGAATTTATTAAATATTTAAGTTTTATAAAGTTTCTTTATTTTTATTTTATAAAAATATAAGTTTTATTTAAATATTTTGTGTTTATTTAGAACATATAAAAAAAACCGAAAAAAAAAATTAATATATATATAAATCTATTTTTAAGATATTTTTAAAATTATAAAGTAGTTCTATTTTTATTTTAGTTTTTAAATATAAGTTTTTATTATATAAATATTTTTATTTAAACAGAAAATATAAAACATAATATAAAAAAAAAAAAACTCGTCGAATATTAATCAACCTGTCATTTGAATTTTGGAACCCCGCGACTCGCGGAGTTTGCTGCTTCGGGCACCGCAACTCGCGGAGCCACCCTGACACCGACAGAAACCCTAATCAGCATTTATTACGAATAATTATTATTATTATTAATAAACCCTAATTACTTAATTATTATTATAATTAGTTTAAGTTTTTAAATTAAATTGTATTTTAAATTTTAATTAGTTTTATTATATATAAAAATTAATAGTTTAATAAAATAAATAATATAAAAATAATATTTTTATAAAAATTGTAATTTTTACAACTTTTTGTATATTTTTATATTTTGTCCCTTTTTAATTGTTTTAGCGTAATATTTGTATTTTCGCTAGTTTTTAGTTTTAAACTTAGTTTTTGCCATAGTTATTTTTTTTTACTTCTAGATTTTTAGGCTTTGCCGTAAAATCCCTTAAGTGCTTTTTCTTTAGACTAAGATTTAGGTGCTTTAGAATTTTGCGACGCCTTTTTAAGTTTTAGTACCTTTTTAAGTCATTTCCATTTGGGATATAGTTTTTCTTGTAAGCTTTAATATTTTTAGACACCTTTTACCTATGTATCAATTATCATTCCAATTAGGAATCTCAATTTGCGATTATAATTTTAAGTTAGTGATAGTAATAAGGTTGGGTTAGTCTAGTGTTTTTAAGTTCTATAAGTCACTCTTTTTCTTTCTTATTTCTCGTCATTCTAGTTTTAGGACATAGAGTTTTTATTCTACTTCTTATCTAAATTTCTTAAAATTACAAAAATTTATTTTAAGTGGTTAAATTGATAGACATCAAAATTTTCTGGTTCGTAGTAATAGTTGGATTTGTATGTGGACCGGGTTATTGGAGCCAAACAGTCCTCAATTATATTGAGACCAAACGAATCCTGCCCCTCTGCTGCATCTTTTGGCTATTCGAAACGTGGGCAAAATCAGAAAAGTCTATTAATTGGATAACTTATATAATTTTTCTTTCCTTTTAAAAACTAATAGGATATTCAGTGAATGCACCGAGCAAGACGTTCACCACCTTTTGTACGTTCACCACCTGTAACTAGATCAAGACATTTAGCAAATATTACCGCCGTTGATTTTTCTTTAGAATCGTCATCCAGTCGACCAAGTACTCCAGTTCAAATTTCCGATAATCCATTTTTTGAACCCGACCTCACAATTGAGAATCCGGAGAATATTCAGGGACGATTCATAGATCCTGAACCATTAAACTTTCCTCCGGAACCACCAATCATTCAAACAGAGATTGTTGAGGAACGAACCATTAAATCAGAATCCTCTAGTGATTCCGATTCAACAAATTCAATTATGGAGAATCTGGAACCTTTAAGTATGGAAGACCGAATGAGAGCTAAACGCACTGGCCAAGGTCACGCAATTACTCATCCAGAAATTAATGCGCCAGATTATGAAATCAAAGGACAAATTCTACACATGGTGACTAATCAATGCCAATTTAGTGGTGCACCGAAGGAAGATCCAAATGAACATCTTCGTACCTTTAATAGGATCTGCACTCTATTTAAAATCCGAGAAGTAGAGGATGAACAAATATATCTCATGTTATTTCCCTGGACTTTAAAGGGAGAAGCCAAAGATTGGTTGGAATCGTTACCTGAAGGGGCGATTGATACATGGGACGTTTTAGTTGAAAAATTTCTTAAACAATTCTTTCCGGCATCTAAAGCCGTAAGACTTCAAGGAGAAATTGTTACGTTCACACAGAAGCCAAATGAAACTCTATATGAGGCGTGGACAAGATTTGGAAAGTTATTAAGAGGATGTCCGCAACATGGTTTAGACACCTGTCAAATAGTACAAATATTCTACCAAGGATGCGACATCACTACAAGGAAAGACATAGATATAGCAGCTGGTGGTTCCATTATGAAGAAAACCGAAACTGATGCTTATAAAATTATTGATAACACTGCTTCCCACTCACATGAGTGGCACCAAGAAAAAGATATCGTTAGATCATCTAAAGCAGCTAGAGCCGATTCTAGCCATGACTTAGATTCCATTTCCGCAAAGATAGATGCTGTCGAGAGACGAATGGAAAAGATGACTAAAGATATTCACTCAATACGAATTAGTTGTGAGCAGTGTGGAGGACCACATTTGACAAAAGATTGTCTCAGTATTGAATTAACAATGGAACAAAGAGAGAATATTTCATACATAAACCAAAGGCCTGGAAATAATTATCAGAATAATTATCAACCGCCAAGACCGATTTACAATCAAAACCAGAACTATAACCGAAATATTCCATACAACAACCAACAAGTATCCAACAATACTTACAATCAGCAAAGACCTAATTTTCAAAACAAACCACCACAAACCGATGATAAAAAGCCAAATTTAGAAGATATGATGACGAAGCTAGTTGAAACTCAAATGCAGTTTTTCACATCTCAGAAACAAACTAATGAACAAAATGCTCAAGCATTTAGAAATCAACAAGCCTCTATTCAAAATCTGGAACAAGAAGTAAGTAACCTAGCAAGGTTAATAGGTGAAAGAAAACCGGGAAGTCTACCTAGTGATACAAATGCTAACCCCCGGAATGAAACAGCTAAAGCCATTACCACAAGAAGTGGTACAACATTTAAACCACCTGAAATACCTGTAACTTCTGATGAAGCTATTACTACTCCACAAGAACCACAACCTGATCAAGATAAGGAAAAAGAACCGGTAGTTGAAAAGGTTAATGAAGATAACACAGTTAAGGTTAACCTTATGTTAAACCATACCAACCACCACTTCCTTACCCAAGTAAAATAAAAAAAGAGAAACTTGAAGCCGAGCAATCCAAATTCTTGGATATGTTTAAACAGATAAATGTAAATCTTCCTTTCATTGATGTGATTTCAGGAATGCCTAGATATGCTAAATTCTTGAAAGATCTAATCTCAAATAGAAAGAAAATGGAAGAACTCTCGGCTGTTACCATGAACGCTAATTGTTCAGCAGTGCTGTTGAATAAGATACCAGAAAAATTATCTGATCCAGGAAGTTTCACAATTCCATGTTTTCTGGGTAGTCTTAGTTCAATAGAAGCATTGGCAGACTTAGGTGCTAGTATAAATTTAATGTCGTTTTCACTATACACTAAACTAGACCTTGGAGAATTGAAACCAACAAGAATAAGCATATAACTAGCCGATCGATCAATAAAATATCCTAGAGGGATAATGGAGAACATGCTAGTTAAAGTTGGTACTTTAGTATTTCCAGTAGATTTTGTTGTTCTGGACATGGAAGAAGATTCTCAAGTTCCTCTCATATTAGGAAGACCATTCTTAAACACGGCTAAAGCAATGATAGACGTGTTCGGTAAGAAATTGACCCTAAGTATAGAGGACGAGAGTGTTACCTTTTCAGTTGATAGAGCAATGCAACAACCTCAATCTGCAGATGATACATGTTATTATATTCAAACTATAGATGCACATGCAGAATTATTAGAAGAATTTCATGAATTACAAGGAACAGGAGAATGTTCTTTAGGAGAAGGTAATGAACCAATTAATGAAGCTGAAATATTAGCTACACTTATGGCTAATGGATATGAACCAACAACAGAAGAAATTCAAATGCTAAAAGAAGAAGACAGATATCGATATAAATCATCGATAGAAGAACTTTCGAAATTAGAGCTAAAGCCACTTCCAAACCATTTGGAATACGCTTATTTACATGGTGAATCTGAATTACCTGTAATAATATCGTCTTCTCTTACTGAAAATGAGAAATCACAACTCATTTCTGTGTTGAAAGCTCATAAACCAGCCATTGCATGGAAGATTCATGATATTAAAGGAATAAGTCCTTCATATTGCACACATAAAATCCTTATGGAAGAAGGTCATAAAACGTATGTGCAACGCCAACGAAGACTAAATCCTAATATGCAAGATGTAGTTAAAAAAATAATTTATTAAACTGCTAGACGCAGGTTTAATTTATCCAATCTCTGATAGTCCATGGGTAAGCCCAGTTCAATGCGTGCCTAAGAAGGGTGGCATGACTGTCATTACAAATGAAAAAAATGAGCTTATTCCTACTAGGACTGTAACAGGATGGCGTGTGTGTATTGATTATAGAAAATTAAATGACGCCACCAGAAAAGATCACTTTCCCTTACCTTTCATTGATCAAATGTTGGAAAGGCTAGCCGAAAATAGTTACTATTGTTTTCTAGATGGATTTTTCGGATATTTTCAAATTCCAATAGCACCCGAAGATCAAGAGAAAACCACATTCACGTGCCCTTATGGTACTTTTGCTTACAAACGCATGCCATTTGGACTTTGCAACGCCCCTGCAACCTTTCAAAGGTGCATGATGGCAATTTTTCACGACATGATAGAAGAATGCATGGAAGTTTTCATGGATGACTTTTCAGTCTTCGGTGATACATTTGAAACATGTCTAGCTAATCTTGAACGAATGCTTATTAGATGCGAACAATCAAATCTAGTTCTTAATTGGGAGAAATGCCATTTTATGGTTAAAGAAGGCATCGTTCTTGGTCATAAAATTTCAAAAGAAGGAATTGAAGTGGATAGAGCTAAGGTAGATGTAATTGCTAAACTTCCACATCCCACCAATGTTAGAGGAGTTAGGAGTTTTCTAGGGCATGTCGGTTTTTACCGACGTTTCATAAAAGATTTTTCTAAAATTGCCACTCCTATGAATAAACTCCTAGAAAAGGATGCTCCATTCATCTTTTCAGATGAATGTATCAAATCTTTTAATATTCTTAAAGAGAAACTTACTAATGTGCCGATCATGATAACACCAAATTGGAATCTACCATTTGAACTAATGTGCGATGCAAGTGATTTTGCAATGAGAGCCGTTTTAGGACAAAGGATTGAAAAACGATTTCAACCTATATATTATGCTAGTAAGACGTTACAAGGAGCACAAACAAATTACACAACTACTGAAAAAGAACTCCTTGCTATTGTCTTTGCTTTTGACAAATTTCGTTCATATCTCGTTCTAGCAAAAACGGTGGTCTATACCGACC
This sequence comes from Rutidosis leptorrhynchoides, assembly GCF_046630445.1. NCBI lineage: Eukaryota > Viridiplantae > Streptophyta > Magnoliopsida > Asterales > Asteraceae > Rutidosis > Rutidosis leptorrhynchoides. The sequence goes on from NC_092336.1 coordinate 242,580,788, forward strand.
ATTCTGCTCTTAGATACCTATTTTTGAAACAAGATGCTAAACCAAGATTAATCCATTGGATCTTACTCTTACAAGAGTTCGATATTGAAATCCGAGATAAAAGAGGAGCAGAAAATCTCGCCGCAGATCATCTTTCTCGTCTTGAAAATCCCGATTTAGAAGTTCTAAATGAATCGGCCATACAAGACAACTTTCCTGATGAATATCTATTGAAGATAGATTATAATGAAATTCCATGGTTTGCAGACTATGCAAACTACTTAGTTTGTGGATTCCTTGAAAAAGGATTATCGTACCAAAAACGAAAGAAATTCTTCAGTGATATAAAACACTATTTCTGGGAAGATCCACATTTGTTTAAAAGTTGTCCAGATGGAATAATACGCCGATGTGTATTCGGAGATGAAGCTAGTAAAATTTTAAACCATTGTCACACAGGACCAACAGGAGGGCATTATGGGCCTCAACTAACAGTAAGAAAAGTTTATGATGCTGGATTCTATTGGCCTACAATTTACAAAGACGCATACCTTCTTTGCAAATCCTGTGATGCTTGTCAAAGGACCGGAAAAATAAGTCAACGTGATGAAATGCCACAAAATGTCATTCAAGTATGTGAAGTATTTGACATTTGGGGTATTGACTTTATGGGTCCATTTACAAAATCTCATAATAATCTCTACATTCTCGTTGCCATTGATTATGTATCTAAATGGGCGGAAGCACAAGCTCTCCCAACTAATGATGCACGAGTTGTAGTCAACTTTTTAAAACGTCTTTTTGCAAGGTTTGAAACACCGAAAGCTTTAATAAGTGATTGGGGTACTCATTTCTGTAATAATCAACTTGAGAAAGTTCTCAAAAGATATGGAGTAACTCATAAAATCTCCACTGCATATCATCCACAAACAAGTGGACAAGTTGAAAATACCAACCGAGCTTTAAAACGTATTCTAGAAAAAACCGTAGGATCAAATCCGAAGGAATGGTCCATTAAATTAGAGGATGCACTCTGGGCTTTTAGAACAGCCTACAAAACTCCAATTGGAACCACACCTTTTAAACTCGTCTACGGAAAAGCATGTCATCTTCCAGTAGAAATTGAACACAAAGCATTTTGGGCTTTGAAGACATGTAATCTTGATTTACATGAAGCCGGACGTCTACGATTAAGTCAACTAAACGAATGAGAAGAATTAAGACATGAAGCATACGAAAATTCGTTAATCTATAAAGAAAGAACGAAGAAATGGCATGATAAAAGAATCAGAAGTTCAAAAGAATTTAAAGAAGGAGACAGAGTTCTTCTTTTCAATTCACGATTCAAGCTATTTCCTGGAAAATTGAAATCAATATGGTCTGGACCATTCATAGTCAAAAGAGTTTTCCCATACGGAACGATAGAATTAATAAATTCAAATGGGATTGAATTTAAAGTTAATGGTCACAGAGTTAAACATTACATACATGGTCCGATGGAAGTTGACAATGAAGTTAATCATAATTTCACCACCCAAGAAAACCTTCAAAATGAAAACATAAATATGTTATCAACAACATATGAAAAATCAAAATTAGAATATAAGGAGGATTCAAATTTGAGTGATGAAGAAGAATTCTTATACAAACCTCCCATTCCAAGAAACGAAGAAAAATGTGAACAAGAAATTCAAATAAAAGTGAAAGAACCAAGGAAAGAACACCCGAAAAAGGTTTACAAACCAACTCGACTTACTAAAGCAGGAGACCCGGGTGAATTTATCATTTCTTTCTTACTTAATGATGGTGTTGTATATAATGGACTCGCAGATTTAGGAGCAAGTGCAAATATTATGCCTCTTTCCTTATACAAAAGATTAGGCATGGGTAAATTAAAACCAACCAAAATAGGTGTTCAATCATTTGACCAAACCATTAAACACCTGGTTGGAATAGCAAATAATTTACTTGTTAACGTGGGAAGTTTGACCTTTGTTGCAAACTTCATAGTGATTAATATGGAGGAAAACCTTGATATTCCTCTAATTCTAGGTCGCCCATTTTTAGCAACCACCGAGGCATTCATTGATGTAAGAGAAGGTAGAATGACACTTAGGGATGGTGATACATCGATCACCTTTGTGAACCGAAAGTTTAGATCTCCACCAACCAACACTGTTAGACCAATAAAAACGCATAAGTGTGGGGAAGATGAAGAAACACTTAATGATGATCCAATCACAAAGAATGCCGTTGATGATACGAGATGAACCCATTTTTAACAGTTCAACGAAGAAACTTTATAAACGGATTCACGATGCTAAGATTAAAGGAAACTTTAAGTTATATAACCGATTAATATCCAATTTATCGTCAAAAGAAAAGGCAATGTTAGTTGAATTTGTGAAAGTTACGGAGGAAATTAACAAATGGATTGAAGTAAAGTCAAAGATATACAAGTTGTTGATGATTCAATTGAAAATAATGTTAATCACAATTTCAACTAATTATAGGGGGTTTATGTATTTCTGTTAGAGTTAGATTTTCTGTTTTCGTGTAGTTCTCGAAAATGGAACTCGAATGGTCTTTCTCTAGCAGACCCTAAAGAACTAGTCTTCTCCCCCCATTCTGAATTTTTATTTTTTTTAGGTTTTTACGAAATGAAGACTGCCTGTGAACTAAACCATGGTCTAATGCTACACGCTTTGATCACTAAACGTAATAATGACATACTACCGAGTGAAATAGTATCAGTAATCAGAGAAAGATTGGACGGAGTAAGAAAAGAATCCAGATGCGAAGATAATAAGTTACAATTTGGTAAAGGAAAATCAAAATTCGCAGCAAAAAGAAGAGCACGACACCTAGAAAGATGTCACAAATGCGGAAAATGTTCACATGGAGGTAAATGTTCAAATAATCAAACCTATTCAAATACCGAATTTGTTACTTTATGCAGAGACGGACCGTTCATATGTTTAGAAGAAAAGACACTGAATGCTCGAGGTTACGCCTATGTAGCTATGGAAAACCAATTAAACCGACTATCTTATGAATGGGATAGATCATATAACTAAGAATACTATCTCACAGGTAAGTCTGTACAGTTTTTATTTTTTATTTTTATTTTTAACCTTTTGATAATAAACGCTAATATGTTCGCTATAAAGTATTAAATTGGTATTGAATAAAATTAGGTTTGGCGACCGAAATTATTGATATCATTCAAAAATTTATTACATCACTGCGAAATTTAACTTTTATTCTTAAGGTATAAATATCTTTAATCAATCAACCCAAAATATTTCAAAAATTCGTCATGAGTTAAATTAGGTCATGGAACCGAAATTACTTTACCGAAAAGAGGGGCGCATATTTTTGATAATATTTGATTGATTAAAGTGGGATAAAAAGCTAAAAAGATTTTTAATTTTATTTTTACCATGTTTTTAAAATTAATATATAAATCTTAAATTAATATTGTAAACTTTGTAAAATCAATATATTTAAAATCGTAAATATTTAAAAAATTAATATAAGTTTGGTGTGAATTTATAATATGAATTTTCAAATTAAGTTTGGTGTGAATTTTTAATTTTTAAAATATGAATTTTATTTTTATGCATTTTAAATTTTAAGTTTGGTGTGAATTTTTAATATTAATTTTGAATTTTATGTATTTTTATTTTAAGTTTGGTGTGAATTTAAAAACAAAAATTTACTTTATCTCATTAAGTTAAAAATATGATTTTTAAAATTCGTCGTAAGTTGAAGACTAGGTCGTTGAACCGAAATTGCTTTACCCAAGGGAGGGACGAGAACTTTTATTATCATTATTTTTAATCTTATTGAATTAAAGTATGCCAAAAACATTAAAAAAAAACCCAAAAATCTTAGCTTTTAAAACAATCGCTACAAAAAGACAAATTTTAAAATTTTGTCGAGGGACGGACTAGGACATCGATCCGAAACGACCTCGTCCTAAAACAAAGGAAAACAAAATTTTAAATTTATTTTATATTTGTTTTACAAGTTAAGGTTTGTTTAAAAAAAAAAAATACAAACTCCGCGACTCGCGGAGTTTGAAAGGCAAAAACACCGCGACTCGCGGAGGGACCAAAACCCAGAAAAAAATAAAACACAAAAACTGATCAGTTGAACACCACAACACAGAAAATACTACGAAACAAACCGAAAAAACCCGAAAAAACACTCCCAAATTCACAATTTTTGACCGTTAATCATCAAATCTTTTACTAAAATCATGTTAAGAAGGATGCTATCAAGGAATTACTCAAGAAAAATGGTAAATTTCTACACCTAAACACAATTTAATCCGAAAATTAGTGTTCTTGAGCAATTTTATACCCAATTTGATTTTGATGTTTTTTAGTGTAATTATGCTTAAATTGTTTGTGTATTATGCTTGTATAACCTAGATTGATGCTATTTAACATGATTAGAAGTCTTAAACTTCAAATTTTGAGTAATCTAGGGTTTGTATTCTTGAGCAATTTGGGGCTTTTTGATATAAACAGGTTATGGCCGATTTTTGTCATGAATTGTTGCTAAATTAAGTAGTATAACATGTTTAGGTAGTTAAATGATCCAAACTTTGAGCCTAAACATGATTTTGAGAATTAAAGTGGACTTTTACAAATCTAAAATTCATGAACTTGATTTTTGAGAGATAATGCCATTTGAAACTTGTTTAATTGCTAGTAATGATTATTTTGACATGTTATTTGAGTTGAATGCTTATGAACTTGGCAAACATTTTCATATATGCTTATTTGAAAAAGTGTAGATTTGATGAAAATATGAAAATGAGCTTAAGTTTGATATAAATTGATCATGTCATTGTAATTATTTTGATTGATGATTTTGCTGACACTAATGCATATTTGGATGCACAAAAATTGTGTTTGATGTGTTTTGCAGACTGAAAGGGGTGAATCTTCATCCCAAGCTCGCAATTCTCCTGCTGAGAATGCGGAACAACAGGAGGTGGATAACTACTACAAACAAGATTTACCTCATCCAGTCATGACATTTTCTGATATGCACTTGGAAGATTTGCACCCGAACCTGAGATTTGACAGACTTTGGATAGATTATCCAAAATACCAAAGGGGTTTGCATACTCTTCATTCTAACGCTGTTGAGGTACCTAGGGTCATAGAATGGGGACCATTAGAAGCTGTAGAATTGGCCGGGCCAATTAGGGAATTACTTGCACAGAGGTATGGTAATTCTACTTTTAACGATTGGGTACGGTTATTCAACATGCGTAGACCTGTATATAAAGTATGGTGTGAAGAATTGTTGTGTAGTATAGAATTAAATGATCGGATAGCTAGTTTAACCGATCGATCTTTTATTAGATTTTTGTTAGGAGGTTCGATGCGCCACATGTCTTTACTAGACATGGCTCAGGCTTTACGTATATATACGCCTGAGGAGTTAGCATCTGCCGATTTTAGAGGGTTGATATTGAATGGTAGAAAGATCGACGAAAATTTTGATACACATGGCGTATGGAGTCAAATGACTAGCCATCACCGATTTAAAGGGGGAAATTACTCTTATTTGGATATAGATAGAGCAGAGTTAAGAGTAATTCATAGGTTTTTAGCTAATTCGATTACACAAAGAGGTAAGAATAAGGAAAAGGTAAATGAACAGGATTTGTTTTACCATATGTGTATTCGAGACCCATAAAGCGCTGTAAGTATACCTTATAGTGTGGGTTATTATTTATCAGCTATGGTTAGGGGGATGAGACCGCATAGCATAATAGGAGGTGGTATATTTATTACTTTGATTGCTGAATATCTCGGTGTGGATATAAGTCGGGGGGATTATTAGTCGAAGAACCAGAACCCCGCGATACAATAGGTTTAAATGTATACCATGGTGCAAAGGTTTTGAAGAGGCGAAATAACGCCGCAGTACAATACCATGGTAGACATCCACAGGTTGAGAGAAACCAACATCAAGGTAATGTAGGAGGGGGAAATGAAATGGCAGAAATGCAAAGGTTTATAGCTTCACAAGAGTATGAAAATGCTAGACATAGAGCATTTGAAGATTGGCAAGTTTATCAAAACCAAATCATAACTTATTGCCAACATATAGGTAGAAACTATATTCCTACTCCATCGCCCATATTCCCTCCCTGGTTTATAGAGATCCAACCACCGTATCCTACGTATAACCCAGCCGAAGCATTTTATAGCACCTATGGTTATGCATGGAACCCCTACTGGTATCAGTATCATCCCTAGTCTACTTAGTTTTATTTATTTTGTAATTTGTAATGTTGATACGTTTAATACTTATGTTAATATTGTAATAGTTTTTATAATTTTCTAACTTTTATTCTTAGATTTCAATAATTTTTGAATGTGGGGTAATATACCAAACTTCAAAAATATGTATATATGTTTGCAGTTTATCTTATGTACACAACAGGGTAAAACAACGCATTTTCAAAGACTGGCATTAAGTTCAGCAAAAGCAACTAATTTTGACGATAAGATGCAAAATAAATGTGATATAACAACAAGACGGAATGAACAAATGATGTGCACCATTTATCATTCAACACAAACACAAATATGTTTGGAAACTTTGGTAAAATTTAATCATTTTCACACAAATCACCCTCAATAATTTAAATTGTTACTGATCTCTTGCAAATGAGGGCATTGCAAGATCTTAAGTGTGGGAAGGGATTAAATTCTTTCGGATTTTAAAATTTTTATCTTAAACACTTGGTTACCATTAAAAATACTAGTAAAGCAGTAGTTGTATTAGAATCTAATGCTCTCTGATAATAAAGAACATCCCTAGTCTTATATACTGACTACCCAATTCTAGTAATATTTGTAAAAAAAAATTCAACTAAATGAACTCAAAATCATGTTTATACATATTTATGAATGATAAAACTAGTTGTTAACACCGAAATTATTGTTACCTCAGAAAGGACATAAATTGAGAAACAAACCAAAATGTTAAAATTCATTTAAAATGGAATAGAGGACAATAAAAAAGGAAAATAAAAGCCAAGTGTGAGAAAATTCTCCAAGTTATTCAAAACATATGTCACATATTTTTGTACAAATAACTGAAAATACTTTTGCTTTGGACTAAACTAAAAAGTTTTACCTGATTTACTGTAAGAAAGATGGATCTACACGATGAATCAATTCCATCATTAAAAGGAAGTAAAGTCTTCCGAAAAAGAAACGCGCTTCTTGATTTATGTCAGGAAGTTGTCATCCAGACCAGCTGTAGGTTGACGAAAAATCTAGAAAAGTCATCACTAAAATCAGCAGGAAATCCACGGACCTCAGCATCAAACAGGGTCGCCAAGTGGCCAGACTTATCCTAACCATGAGAGGATCTGTCTTGTAAAATGTGGAGGGCACCGTGCAAATTAGCTTGATAAGACTAATGAATCAGATCCCCAGAAAGGATAATCTCCTTAAAGATCAAAAATCAGCTTTTAAGACTGATATTACTTAATCCTTGAGATTGACCTTAAAGATTGAGAATTACAAACTCATGGAATTCGATGATATCTAAACTCGAGCTTGAACGAGAAAATATTTTGATCAAAATTATAAACTGATTTGTTTTCTGAAAAACCATTTTCAATGCGTTCATTACCATTGAACGTAAAATCCTAGGAATTCACCTGGAATTCATTAGGTCACCTGAACTAAATCGGGTGTCAACCGTAAGAACGGTGGTTGCATAGCATGGTCAAAGACAGGACCTTGTGCCAGACCGGAAAATTATAAGGGTGAGCTTTACTATTGCTCCTACCAAGGATAGTAATTGCGTCCGACAAGTTATAGACCATAATTAAAAGCATGTTAGGGGACATTGCCTTAACAGTTGCTTGTTCAACGCTTTCCTTTACAACCGGACGGTAGTTTACCGAAAGGTAATATACGGGACAAGTAAACTGGACGTGTAGCTTCCCAAATACAAGGTTAGCAAGTGGGTAACACAAAACCGCAAGTTTTGAGCTAAAATTTTCAAATCTGAAACCCACCAAACCCACAAAAATAATTTGCAAACACCGGTAAAGGGTTATTCCGGAAAACTTATCTAGGGTAAAAACTAGATTTAATTTTCAAAAGATCAAATGTTTTCATAAAGATCCAATTTTCTTAATGGATCTACATTTTTATAGTCATGTGGGACTGTAAACCATATCGTTACTACCATTGTTTATACCACCGTAAAGAAATCACTGATGTACAAAGTGTGAAGAATAAAGAAGTGATTCTAGTATTTCAAGACTATATTGCTTGAGGGCAAGCAACGCTCAAGTGTGGGAATATTTGATAATGCTAAAAACGAACATATATTTCATAGCATTATTCCCCAAGAAAGACAAGCTTTTAGTTGCAAATGTTCTATTTACAAGTGATATTCGTTTAAATATTAAAAGGTGAAGACAAAAGACAGATTCGACGAATTGAAGACGCAAACAACCAAAAAGCTCAAAAGTACAAAATACAATCAAAGAGGTTCCAATTATTGATAAGAAACGTCTCGAAATTACAAGAGAACAAGATTCAAAACGCAAAGTACAAGATATTAAATTGTACGCAAGGACGTTCGAAAATCCGGAACCGGGACCAGAGTCAACTCTCAACGCTCGACGCAACGGACTAAAAATTACAAGTTAACGATGTATATAAATATAATATAATATATAATTAATTATATAAATTATATATATATTATATTTATATAATAAACCGTCGGTAAACAAAGAGCCAAAATGGAGTGAGCTGTAATTACAAACTCCGCGACTCACGGAGTTTGAAGAGCAAAAAGGGCGCGAGTCGCGGAGCTCACCTGGACTCAATTCCCTATAAAAGCAAACGCAGTTTGATCGCAAAAAACACAATATATATCAATCTCTCTATATCTATACGTAATATTTATATTTATATTTTAATTTTAATTTTAATTTTAAATCCTAATAATAAGGGTATGTTAGCGAATGTTGTAAGGGTGTAAGTCGAAATCCTGTCCGTGTAACGCTACGCTATTTTTAATCATTGTAAGTTATGTTCAACCTTTTTAATTTAATGTCTCGTAGCTAAGTTATTATTATGCTTATTTAATCCGAAGTAATCATGATGTTGGGCTAATTACTAAAATTGGGTAATTGGGCTTTGTACCATAATTGGGGTTTGGACAAAAGAACGACACTTGTGAAAATTAGACTATGGGCTATTAATGGGTTCTATATTAACTAAACAATACCTTGTTAATTTAATATACAAACTTATAATTCGATGTATTTATATATAACCACATACGCTTGACTGGGTACGGTGGGCGGGATATCTATAAATACCAATAATTATTCATTTTTCCGGACACGGAATTGGATTAATAGTTAATAGACTTGTTGAAACAGGGGTGAATTACATTCAAGGGTAATTGGTGTAATTGTTAACAAAGTAGTAAAACCTTGGTTTACACGCAGTCGATAACCTGGTGTATTCATTAAACAAAGTATTAAAACCTTGTTACAATTCGAATCCCCAATTAGTTGGAATATTTGACTTCGGGAATAAGAATAATTTGACGAAGGCTTTCGCTCTTTATATTTATGACTGATGGACTATTATGGACAAATTCGTATGGACATATTAAATAATCCAGGACAAAGAACAATTAACCCATGGGCATAAAACTAAAATCAACACGTCAAACATCATGATTACGGAAGTTTAAATAAGCGTAATTCTTTTATTTCATATTTAATTTCCTTTATTTTATATTTAATTGCACTTCTAATTATCGCATTTTTATTTATTGTTATTGTATTTAATTGCATTTTTAATTATCGTACTTTTTAATTATCGCAAGTTTATTTTATCGCACTTTTATTATTCGCAATTTCATTATCGTTATTTACTTTACGCTTTAAATTAAAGTCCTTTTAATATTTTACATTTGGTTTTAACTGCGACTAAAGTTTTAAAATCGACAAACCGATCATTAAACGGTAAAAACCCCCCTTTATAATAATAATATTACTTATATATATATTTGTATTTTTATAAATTTAAACTAATATAGCGTTAAGCTTTGTGAAAAAGATTCCCTGTGGAACGAACCGGACTTACTAAAAACTACACTACTGTACGATTAGGTACACTGCCTATAAGTGTTGTAGCAAGGTTTAAGTATATCCATTCAATAAATAAATAAATATCTTGTATAAAATTGTATCGTATTTAATAGTATTTCCTTGTAAAATATAAAGCTATTTTATATACACCTCTCATAACATCAATGACAATAGTAACACATTCCATCATCACTTCTCGGCAATGTGCACTCCCATATCTTGTGGCCCCGAACACCACAATTGAAACATCTCGATGTGCAACCTCCCTTACTCCTCTTTTTCACATTCCCGATGTCTTCAGACGTACCTCTCTTCCTCTTACCCGGAGCACCATGTGGCTCTAACCTTGCAAGTACTTCTTCATCACCACTACCTTGAGGTTTGGAAAACCTCTTCTCAAACTCTTCCCTTACGACTTTAGTCACTTGGTCTCGGACCATCTCGGTTACTCGTCCTTCGATTGACTCCTTGACTAACTCCGTTGGCGAAACCCAAGACACATTGTTCAATTGCGGCTTCAACCATCACCGTTAACTCGTTATTCCTTCCATGAGTAGGCCCTTCCATTCCGTACCCGTCTTCCATCTTCATACTTAAGAATTGAAATAGATTAATCAGCGAAACAAAAAGGAAACGACACATACATATATGTACATATATCACACTGCCCCATCTTGCTCAACAATCATCGTACATAGCTTTTTTGACACGATTTAAACCCGTAACAATGGTAGCTAATCATTATTACGCGAGCACGTCGCATTAACTTGCTAGTACAACGTTTATCTCACTTGATGATTGCAAACACAACACAAAACAATTAGTACAAGGTTAGATCACATAACCTAGGCACTAACCACACCCGGTCCGACCCGTCTCCTACAAGTCCCGCATAAAACGCATACACAATAAAGTCTAAGTCTAGGCACCTATCTCAAGTCGCCTAAATCCCTTAGACCATGCTCTGATACCACTTGTAATAACTCAAACCTCGTTATACCAAATTACGACCCAAAAAAAAAAATTTCTGAGGCAGCACATCTGGACGGCGTCCAGTTATCTGGACGACGTCCAATACTTAAGAACAGGACGGCGTCCAACCAAATGGGACGGCGTCCAAATGAACTAAAATATTCTGACCCCCAAGTCCAACTTACGTGAGCGGAAAACCCGCTTCCCGACACTTTTAGACGAAACCCTATTCACAACATGTTAATAATTAAACTAAGAAGTTTCCACCATAAAACCAAGTTTTACAACATCGGGCCCACATCGGCCGTTTTACGAGTTTCGTTCAAAAATACAAGTTCGACCATAAGAGTTTAAGTTCCAAACGACACCTAGAGCATGGTGTTTGAGGTTAAACTACACACTTCTTGGCCAACTTCAAAAGCTGATAATCCAAATGTATCCCTTATCAAAACAAAGTGGGAGGCCACTAATCCAACCGAACACCCTTACCCTTGTCCACGCCGGAACCTAAAAAGAATAAACAACGAGAGGGAAAGCAAAGCTTAGTGAGTACAATAATTATACATACACATATATAACCCATCTATTTGCAATCGTACCCATCCAATACCTCATACGAAAATATAACTCAAATAGCATGTCGTCATACTCATAATGCTAACAACTCGTACACTATCACAACCCCACATTAGCATATACTCAACACAATATATATATATATATATATATATATATATATATATATATATATATATATATATATATATATATATATAAATATAGCATGCTAAACAATATCCAACAACATAATATGGTTAACCATAAACGCTATGGTGCTACCGGATCGAGGTTCACACCATACGCAATGCTATGACACTACCGGATCATGGTTCACGCCACTATGCATTTAAGTCTCACTCATTTATAGTGCTACCGGCTCGTGGTTCACACTTTGGTGCTACCGGCTCGTGGTTCATGCATCATTTTATAGTGCTACAGACTCGTGGTTCACACTTTGTTTTATAGTGCTACCGGCTCGTGGTTCACACTTTGTTTTATAGTGCTACTAGCTCGTGGTTCACACTTGATGCTTCCAGCTCGTGGTTCACATCATGACACTCGTCACATACATGCTATGGTACTACCGGCTCGTGGTTCATACCATAACATTCACAAATAAATACGCCATATACATATACGCATAATCATTCCACTCACCTTAACGCCTTTGGTGAGACAATCAAGCTCGCAACCTTTAACGCGACGTACCTATTACATTATGCATATAATCAATCATACAATCAAGTTGGTCAACTAACTCACTCACCATCCTAGTGTCATTTGACCTATAGTGTAATTTCAACCCATTTACACTCTTAATCATAATATTAGGTCAACTTTTCCAAAAACCTTAACACTAGCCAAATATGGTTTTAATACACTTTTAACACAAAGTTATCGCATTTTCACACTCATTAAACAACTTCAGTCATCAAAGACTCATTTGACCCATTTCAAGGTTAACACACCCATTTGGGTCACCACATACCCGAATAACACCCACTCACTTAATATCAAGGTGTGCTAGTGATTAACTAACTATTTAGGACTCATAACCACCAATGAAAACTTTGAAACCCTAGGTTAGTTATCCTTGAGTCCTCATGACCCAAACTTACCCAAAAACCCCCCAAATAGCTATCAAATAGGTTTTATGTTCATCACTAACCCAAACCCTAACCCTTGAACTAATTTAAAGTAAGGAAGTCAAGATTAGGACTTATCACCACAATCACAACGTAGCTAGTGACAAGATTAACAACTTTAAAACTCGAGCTTAAACCCAAAACAAGCTCCTTCCTTCTCGATTTGAGCTTTCTCACACAAGGAATCTCTCTCTCTCTCTCTCTCTCTCTCTAACTTGAAATGGAAGAGGATAAGGTAGATGGAAATGGAGTAAAGGCACCCACCAACTGATCTTTGGGGCCTTAAAGTCGTCCTCCATGTGAAATTACCAAGTTACCCCTTTAGAATATCTAAAATAGAACAGCTGGCCCGCCAATACATCTGGACGGCGTCCAGCCCTTCAAACTTGGACGGAGTCCCACAAGTTGGACGACGTCCCAACCATCTGAGAAAACAGGATCTTACAGTTTCTATCTACTTTTCTCTCAGTATATCAACTATAATACTGTATAATGTTTAGATTAGTATGATCTCATTAGTATGATGAAATGGTTATTAGTTTACATTAATGTTTTGTCAACTTAACCTGATGGACTCCTTCCGTTTATGATCGGTGTTCACTCAATAAGGCACGTTGTTATTCAGTTCCCTAAACTGATAACGAGGGTTAGGATTAGAACTCAACTCACTAATAAACCTAGTGCTTTACTAAGGATAACCTTCGAGGTATAGACACCCTTTAATTATACAACCTAGTGACATACATTTCACTGCTCAATGAGAACTCCGAGAGTTTAGAGATAAGTAGGTCTGTGTAATTGGCTCATCCAACCAGATCTACACTATTCTAATCATAGCTTTAACATAAACATAATTACCTTTCCCTAGCCCAAACTGATATCTTGGTCAACATTTCCCTGATCTGCATACTCCGGATATCCCTCCATTACCTTTACCTTTTCATAATTAGGATTATTAGCTTAAAACCAAACTACTATCTTTCACTTAGATAATTTAACCAAAGATAATAATCCATTTGACTTTCAATTCGTTAAACCATTCAAAAACATGATTCTAGGTTAACTTAAACCTTCTACCCTAGAAAGTTAAAAGTGAATTTAGGCCCCGCAAAATATAAAACAATGAACCATTGTCTATCTTCTGATAACTAATCCCGACGTTTGCGAATTAACAACACCGCATAATAAAACTGTCAGTTTTTGTCATATCAAGAGTGAGATAAGATTTATTGGCGCCGCTGTCGAGGAATCGAATATTTTGATTAAGAAAGGTTTTAAACAGACAAAAGTACTATTTGGTGGTGTCTAAGAAAGACATTTATACACGAACTTGGTTGTTGGATTTTTCGAACAGTCTCCAATTATATTTTGAGAAAAAGGATCCTGCCTCTCTGTAGTCGATCTGGCCACTTAGGTACGAATTAATGTAAGAAACCCTATTAATTGGAATATCCGATAAGGTTAGCTACTGAATTTCAAAAATAATTGTTTTAATTAAATTATCAATCCTTTTAGTTAATTAATATTTTCTGAAATTTACTTTTTCAGTTTTAAAATAGAAAATATAAAAATGGAACAACAAATTACCTTTGCTTCTATGCAAAAGTCATGCTTAGAAGAAAGAGGGTGACCAATCACCTTAGGAACCGAAGGGATTCCTGAAATCAGTTCACATATGATCAAATTGGTCAGTATAATCTGTAAATTTCAAAGATTTCCAACTGATGATCCAAACTTTCACCTAAACAAATTTATCAGTCTGGTTGACTCTTTTAAGAATGAAAAAATCGAGAAAAATATTTTGAAACTTAACCTTTTCCAATATTCTTTGTCTACACACGCTTTAACATGATTTGATGAGCTTACCCTTAATTTAATACATTCATTGGAAGAATTAGCCACAAAGTTTTTACCCAATTTATATCCACCTTCCCTGCCAACCTATTTAAGAAATGAAATCACAAACTTTTCTCAAAAACAAAACAAGTCATTGTGTCTAGCTTGGAATAGACTAAAGATGATGCTTAAAAGATGTCCGAATCATTCGTTAAGTCGGGCAGACATAATCTGCACACTTTACAATGATTTGACCAAGGATGACAAGTCTCTTATAGACATGGCCTCGCAAGGCAATTTTATGTCACGATCGAAAAATGAAGCATTTAATCTCTTAGAAACGATAGATGCACAATAGGAAGATTGGAGCAATGAAGCTACTGAGAAGGAAAACATTTTCACTTAAATAGTAAAAGTGCTAGAAACCAGGTTACAAGATCTCACCCTCACTCTTTAAAGTTTATCAATTCCTAAAAGTCCCGATGCTACTAGAACCAGTCTAAGGTATCCTTACCCTAAGTGGGCATATAAACAACAAAATAGCTCGGACTCTAATACAATCTTCCCCTTACACTAGCCTACTTTCCACTCTAAGAAAACTTTAGTTGACTTTATGACAAAGCAATATATGATAAATCTTCAAGTCATAGAATGCCAATATAAATTTGATGTTTTGATAAAGACTTTTGAAGAACTAATAACCAATTTTTAGCTTACTCTTAAACGATTAACCACTAAAGTTGAAACAGAGTGTAGTGAGTTTGATGTCACAGTAGTAACTAGAGGAGGGAAGGAAATAACTGCTAATATACCCATACAAAACTTTTCCGATACGGAACCTGTGCCAATTGACCCAGTTGTCAATACACCGGAACCTATATATCCTAAAGCTCTGGAAATCATTCCGCGTTCCAGGTAGGCTTAGAAAGTAAAATAAAGAAGCGCAATTCGCTAAGTATTGGGATATTATTAAAAACCTGCATTCGAATGTACGACTAGTAGATGCTTTAGTAGAAATGTCAAACTGCACTAATTTTTCAAAGAATTACTTCCAAACAAAGAGAGATTAAGAGAGATAGTTAGCTTACCCTTAAGTGAGGAATATACATTAGTGTTACAACATGATATTCCCCCTAAGTTAGGAGATACAGGAAGATTCACGGTACCCCGCTACCTGCAAGATGTCCAAATCAGCTATGTGTTAGCAGATTTGGGAGCCCGTGTAAACCTAATGCCCTATTCATTATTCAAAAAGCTAGGACTTAACGATTTAAGACCTACCGTAATGACTATCCAACTCATGGATAGATCAGTTAAGATTCCTCGAGGAATAGCTGAGGATGTCCTAGTCAGATTGGATAAGTTTGCATTCCCCATTGATTTCGTCATTATGGATATTGAAGAAGACGCGAAGGTCCCACTCATACTTGGCAGACCATTCTTGAATACTGCCAAAGCCATAATTGACGAACACAAGAAATCACTGAAATTAAGAGTTGGAAATGAAGAAATCACATTCAATGTCAACCGACTCATGATCCACCCCCGCGAAGAAGATCTCAATCTCGCTGATTCCTTTCAAGAACTCGTCAATGAATATCTGGAAGATACAATGGCTATATGTAGTCAAGATCAAATTTCTAAGGATCTGTTCATTGCACCTCCTGAAGAAAATCTCGACAACCATTTAGCCATAGATCTTGGTTAATACAAATCTCCTCTCTCTGAAAGTAACTTTCTCAGCAAAACTATCTGTATAGCACCGCTAGGTCAAGGCATTTCGTTACCTCTGTTAAGGAGAAGACCGAATGAAGAAACAGATTTCATCCCAGTATTCCAGGAACCACAGTTAAAAGAGAACTGTGATGAAAATTCATGAGCCAACCTTCGAAACTAAAGAACAAGTTTCTGAAGACGAAGCATTAAGACGGACAATTTCCAGAACCAAAGAACAGATAGCATCAGTGACCGCTATTAAGGATGAAGAATCAGAATTCCGGGAGAGATATGACTCCTTAGATATAAAGGAAATAGCTAGAATGAAGCCGTCTATCGAAGAATCTCCGGAATTGGAGCTAAAGAAATTATCCGAACATCTGGAGTATGCATTCTTAGAAGGAGAATCGCAACTCCCAGTAATCATTTCTAAAGATCTCACGCCACATGAAAAGGCGGAATTGATTAAGGTTTTGAAGTCACATAAGAGAGCAATTGCTTGGAAGATTTTCGAAATCAAATGGATCAGTCCAAACTGTTGCACCCACAAGATTTTCATGGAAGATGATTTCAAACCTTCGGTTCAGAGGCAAAGAAGGGTCAATCCATATAATGACCCAACCTGTCGATCACCGGCCCATAAATTTTTTCCTTTTTAATATACATTAAATAACACTTTAGGTCTCATTGCACAATTTCCAAAATGTATTTGTTATCAAAGTAAGTTCAACGTACTTAAAAACATACAATAATTATTTGAACTCCTTAATACAATAGTACGTTAGATAAATCATAAACCGTTTATTAATCAAGACCCATTTGACTAAACCGATATACGTCACATGACCTGACTAGTTACTTCTACGCAAAACCGAGCATGGTGATTGGGACTACGCTACCCAATCCTAAATCGAGTCCAAAAGCAAGATCTTCTAAAGCAACCTAGCCAAGATCTCTAATCCCCACGCTTACCTGAGCCGTCATCACGCGAACCTATAAAAATATCAACAACGAGAGGGTAAGCTAACGCTTAGTGAATGTAAAGGTACTATACACATACATATGCATAAAATGACTACGCATCACCAAGTACAAAAGTAAACACATACCACCTCCGCATGGTAAACAAGCTACAAAAGAGCACATACACTAAGTAGCTACACGCTACAAAATCACCAAGCTAATGCCATAAGATTAGCTACAACACAACAATAAGTATATACGCATATACCATAAATATAATCAACAACGACAATAAGGTTAACCCCTTAACCTAAACCACATGAAGGTTGGCCGAACTTCACGCGCCTTAGTGAATCCGAACTTCACGCGACTCACTACCTTCAAACAACTTGACTATTAAGGATGGCCGAACTTCACGCGCCTTTATGAATTCGAACATCACGCGACTCATACCTTAGTCAAACATCACAATAGGGTTGCGCGAACTTCACGTGCCTTAGTGAATCAGAACTTCACGCCATTCACTACCTGAATCATCTCCACGACAAATGCTAGCAAAACCCATCGCCAAAGGGTTTATCCAATACGCTAGCCAATCACAACATCAAGGGTAGTAACCCAAAATGCATAAGCATATCACATGGACCCGAAGCACAAGAGGAGTCCATTCTCCCACACAACATAGAGAAAACCCGAGCAATGGTCACTCTACACACACGCACCCATCCTATGCATACATACACGCATAGTAAATTTACACTCACCTTAAACACCTCGATGAAGTGCAATCCAATCTCGAAACTCGCTAATGGAACGTACCTATTCCATTTATCGCATAATCATCAATACAAACTCATTTGGACTCTCGACCCGCCCAAATGAACAACAAGTGCAAATTACACCCTTTTGCACTTTTAACGCTACTCGAAGGTCCGAAACCAACAAGACCAATTCCCGCGTACCCAACATACCTAAAAGTACCAAAATTAGCACTCGAACGCATTTTAACTCGAGTTTCGCTCGAAAACCCATTTTGACCCTTAACAAAGTCAAATTCTCACATTTACAAGTTTTGACTTCAAAACGCCACCAACACAAGTTTATACTTTAACTTAACTCATTTTAGGTTTATAAACTCAACTAAATCGACAATCGGGCCACAATCATCATCAAACCCTAATTTTGACTCTATTCAAAATTAGTCAAAAAAATGAACACAAAAGGCTTCTATTACATCAATAATCACTAATACTAGTGATTATTCACTCTTTGCAAGTCTTACATGTTTAAACTCGCTCACCAAACCCAAAACCCGCCTTCAACTCTTATAAACCCGAATCTTGGTGTTAATCTTCCATTAACAACTAATGGTGTTTCACATATGAACATACAACCAAAAACCCCTAAATATGAACAAAAATCTTAAGAACGAAATTCGGATTTGGAACTTACCACTAGTATCAAATTGTAGCTAAGAACGAGGAGAACAACTTTTCTTCTTGCTCCAAAGATCGAATCACGAATCTTCACACCCGATTTACACTTTGAATCTAGGAAGGTTTTATGTTTTGGGAGAGAAATTAGAAAGAAAAGAGAAAAGAAAAGATTAAATGAGATGAGTGGATGAGGTTTGAGCCTATAATCTGATCCACATGCGAAATGACCAAAGTGCCCCCAATGAACCCTTAAAATTACAAAGTTTCAGACCCAAAACTACAGTGTGATCGCGCTGCGAACCAGGTTACTCGTGCCGCGAGATTGTGCATGGTCTGGTGGTTTGTTGTCGTGCCTCCTGATTTGAATCCCTTGAAATGTCGCGTCGCGACCAAGCTGATACACACCGCGACCTTGAGCAGGATTTGACCCATTTTCATGCATTCGACCATGGTAATGAGTTCATGCTTCGCATGCCTCATAAATCTAATCTACATGCACGTTAAAACACTAAAACACTTCTTCGTTTAACTCTCGTGCACTATATTCATATATGCAACATATCTATATACTTGTTTCACCTCATATATATATATATATATATATATATATATATATATATATATATATATATATATATATATATATATATATATATATATATATATATATTCCATACATATATACCTACACACTTATATTCTCCGTTCTAACATCCAAACACTTCTATTACGCGTCACAACTCGAATATTATCTCGTTAAGCCCATCGTACGCCCTTTATATATATAGCATATATATACATTTACATGTATTATTTATACGTCGCATGAACTCCACGTATATATACAATATATATATTAATATGTATATACATTTATAATACGACGAATCCATAATATACATTTACGGACGTATATGTATACATATATAAGTCGTACGAATAAACGGGTCTTACAACTCTCCCCCACTTAAACTCGATCACGTCCTCATGATCCGCACCCACACTTAGAAGTTAGACATCAACCGCGACTGCTCGACTTGACGCCGAGCATCCGTTCCTTCACTACCTATCATATAATCGTCTAAAGATGGCACAACTCGCCGACAATTCTCGCCATTAAAACCTTCACCAACCGCTTCAAGGTCTAACTCGGGACTTTTCCGAAGACTTTCAAAGTCTTTATTCTCAATATAAGCAACACTTGCTCGCTCAATCACACAAATATCGACTCTTCAATCAAACACGTTGCCATTATTCTCACACATGGCATTCATAACACGAAACTCAGTAGTCAATTCAACACTTCACACTTCGTGATCATTCTCCATCGGGCCAACTTCCGCTAGCCCGCACGATCACGCTCACTATATAGGGATGGTAACGTAATCTCTATTAGCTAACTCCCCCACGTAGGATCTTTATTCCCGTACAATCACCTCCAAGATCATCGCATCTCGCGGAATTTTAACCTTCCGGATTACAAATGACCGGTCACAACATTGGTCAATTTCATCATCTCTTCACAAACAACTCTTGAGGCATTCAAACCTCGACTTCTCAACTAAGTCTAATCTTTGGCATCTGCTAAACGCCATCACCACGCGTCATCGTACCCTCGGGTTTCTCATCGGCACCCATGTACAAAATAATCACCATCAGAGTCAACATTACACTAGTAGGTATAAGGAAGGCACCTATCGCCGTGTTATGCAACTCCCGTCAATGCCATTAAGATTTGAAAACTCAACCCTTTCGGGATTCTCACTTGATGCAACACTTCATCTAACGTCTCGAAATCAAACGAACCAACGAACTTCATGGTTCAACGCTCGCATCACACTAGCCTCGACCGATAGTGTCAACTATTTAGGCCACATAACGAACCTAACATCCTTTCACTTATCGTCATGGAGATGCTTGGAAACACCAAGTCTTATACTCTAACTCGCACTTATCTTAACCGTTGACACGGTTATCAACAAACTTCAAAACTAGTCAACACCCGTGACTTTACTCGCACCCGTACGTGGTCCACGAAAATGCCTCTCGAACAGCATACCACGATCACACACAAATAAAAGAAAAGTGGCCGTCAAGAGTGTACAACATTCGCCACACAATCACCAATCGCCCTCTTGGTCATCAAAAGTGAGATCAATCGACATCACTCACCACGTCACATTCGATAGCTAACTAACATCATATCACTAGCTAATATATATTGACACGCCTTTCACCAATCGTACAATTTGCATTATGGTCTCATCACCATATACTTGGTTAACTATACACAGCCAACCCAAATCAACACACATATCTAGACTATACCTATAAGGCTAATCGATCATCAAGTGAACTAACTCGAATTTGCTAGTCACTATACCGTATGGATAAGTCAAATCGTCAATCCATTTCACGTTCACGCTCTTTCGGCCTCGATTACTCAACGAGTAGTGCAACATCGCGCACTGCTACACTATAGTGAATCCTAACGGATAATACTATCCATCAACACACGCTAGCAAACTAATAGCATATCATGCGAACAATATAATATGCTACACTACAACACACAACCATGGTTAACCAAAATCCAAAAGGGAACGATTCTCGCGAATGAACCGTTAGCCACGCAGATGCCACTAGTATGCATCACTTGTCCCTTGGGTGGTATCGAACGCCCGAACTTATGACCACCCGTTACGCTCAATGTGGTATCGATCGCCCGAACTTAAAACCCACATTTCACGCCACACACATATGAGGATAGGGTATCGAATGCCCGAACTTAAAACCCGTATCCTGCGCATTACTCATGATAATAAGGTATCGACGCTCGAACTTTAAACCCTTATTAAATAAAGAGTGCAATGTGGTATCGATCGCCCGAAATTTAAACCCACATTCCACCCACACACACAAGTAAATAAATTATATACATACACATATAATTACTCCACTCACTAGGACACTATCACCTCCAATGTCCTATAGGTCTCACTCGAGCGAGCTTAACGACTCTTACGCCAAAACACAGAACGCCTAAGCAACAAAGACACGCAGAAGTCAAGGCGTCAAACAAGCAACACACTCTACCGAGTGCAAATCAAAATCACAATAGTAGGCCGACCACCCGCTACTATTATCTCCAACGAAGAATAAAATTTAGCTAAGGCCTACACTCACACTGCATTTAACACAAAAGTACATTATAGAAAAACAACATAAATGTACCTCATCGTCTCCTCATGACGTTCGCCGTCCCTAGCGCGGGACACTCCACTTTGCGATGCCCTTTTCCACGATAATTAAAACACACAACATCACCATCACCCGATGCCAGGCACTCCCAAAACTTGTGACCTCTTTCGCCACATTTGAAACATCTAGACGCACTAGAATTCGATATTCCTTTCCCAACATTACTCGTACATCCAATTGCGCTTTTAGTTCTCTTACTCGGAGCGCCATACGAGTCAACCGTTCTCTTACTAGGAATACTATTGATCCGCTCCCAAGGATATGGATCAAAACCCTTAGCCAAGGCAAATAGCTAGGCGAACGAGTTCACTTGCCCAAGGCTTATCTTCCTACGTAACTCATCGTTTAAAGCCTTACGGAAATCTTGCATCAACAACCTTTCGTTATTTACGTACTCGGGGCAAAATCGTGCCTTAGACA
Organism: Rutidosis leptorrhynchoides; assembly: GCF_046630445.1. Lineage (NCBI taxonomy): Eukaryota > Viridiplantae > Streptophyta > Magnoliopsida > Asterales > Asteraceae > Rutidosis > Rutidosis leptorrhynchoides. The sequence continues at coordinate 242,603,251 of NC_092336.1, forward strand.
TAAAGGTAGCCCATAGAGTATTTAGGTCCATAGACCCTTGTCTCAACACGCATAACTCCTCACGCATTCTTGTCAAGTCGGCTTGCGTTCTGAATTCTTCAAAGAATTATTTCTTAAAATCTCCCCATGACAAACTCATGGACGGTTCTTCACCGACCGTATCAATTGTACCATCCAACCAATCTTTCGCACCATCTCGCAACAAACTAGTAGCGATTCTCGTTTTCTTTTCCGGAGGACACTCACTTGTACGAAAACATCCTTCGATAGCCGAGATCCAGCGAGTACTCATTAACGGATCCGGTTCTCCATGATACATAGGAGGTTTAGTCGCTAAAAACTCCTTGTAACTAAACTCCTTTTTACCGTTACTCTAAAGCTCGATAAGCCTTCTTTCGAACTCTTCTTTAATCGTTTTCACTTGCTTTGCAACCTCGGCTTCAACCCTAGCTGCAAACTCATCGTTGTTATTTCGCTCCTCACTCGATGCACCTCTTCCCGTTGCCATTCTAAAGAACGCAAAAAATCGATTAAACACGAACAAAAATCAATCATACGTACCAACCGCCCCATCTTGCTCGACACTCGTTGTACATCACTTGTAGACACGATTTGCACCCATAATAAGGTTTGCAAGTCCTTGTTACGCACGCACTCCGTACCAACTCATTAGTACAACGACCATCTTGCTCAATTACAAACACAACGTAATAATAAGCGCAACACAAACACCATCCTAGTTAGTTAACCTACACACTAAGGCACTAACTAAATTTCCATCCAACCCGTACCCCTACAAGTCCCACAACAACAAGCAAACACAAAAAGTCTAAGTCTAGGCACCTATCTCAAGTCGCCTAAATCCCTTAGACCATGCTCTGATACCACTTGTAACGACCCAACCCGTTGATTACCGGCCCATAAAATTTTTCCTTTTTAATATACATTAAATAACACTTTAGGTCACGTTGCACAATTTCCAAAATGTATTTGTTATCAAAGTAAGTTCAACGAACTTAAAAACATACAATAATTATTTGAACTCCTTAATACAATAGTACGTTAGATAAATCATAAACCAGTTATTAATCAAGACCCATTTGACTAAACCGATATAAGTCACATGACCCGACTAGTTACTTCTATGCAAAACCGAGCATGGTGATTGGGACTATGCTACCCAATCCTAAATCGAGTCCAAAAGCAAGATCTTCTAAAGCAACCTGGCCAAGATATCTAATCCCCACGCTTACCCGAGCCGTTATCATGCGAACCTATAAAAATATCAACAACGAGAGGGTAAGCTAACGCTTAGTGAATGTAAAGGTACTATACACATACATATGCATAAAATGAGTACGCATCTGTGACAACCCGGAAATTTCTGACCAAATTTAAGCTTTATCTTTATATTATTCCGACACGATAAAAAAAGTTTGTTAAGTTAAAATCTCAAGAAATTTAAACTGTGTTCATACATTCATTTAACCCCGACCAAATTCTGACGATTCATGAACCATTATTTAATTGGATATGAATATGTATATGTACGTATATGTATATATGATAACTTGAGAATATTAACAAAGTATTAAACGTATAATACTTTTCATGAACGTATTTGTTTCAATATGTTTATCGATGGAATTAGATGATAAGATCAAATGATTGATTTAGCAGATACAGTGTATGATTACGAGTCTTTGTTGAGAGGTCCACTTTGAAATAAGAAACCTTTCTTTTTAACGGTATTCGGAATATTTGGTAAAGTGATTCACATGTAAGAACAAATGTGTAAATTGACAAAGGTTAGACAAAAGTTAGTGGAGAGCTGGATTTCATTCGACGGATCTATTTTCAAACGTAAGAAAATGATTTTAAAAACTGAGTTATTGTAATATGTTATTTAGGTAAATGGATTATATCGAATTAGAAGAATTTAAGTTTTATATTATAAATGTATATATATATAATGTTTCAAAAACGTAAACGTGATACGACATAATATTTTCTATTACTTAAACGATTTTAATGAACTTTGGAAATATAATTAGTTTTGAAAAACTAAACGTTATATTATTAAATAGATATTTCAATTATATGTAAGATGTACAAAATTATATTTTTTAGAATATATATATATATATATATATATATATATATATATATATATATATATATATATATATATATATATATATATATATATATATATATATATATATATATATATATACATATTACAGTGCATTAATGTATAATTTAAATATAAAACATTTCAATATTATTAAACGTATATTAATAAACAACGAGCCACTGATTTATAGAAGCAAATGACCACAACGCTCAATTATTTAAGTTACATTTATTATAAAATAATTTATCGATGAGTAAGTCCAAATGTTAATAAAGGTACTCGTCACGAAACGTAAAGTTCTAATTTCCTAAGCGTACAAAAATGCGTTCGAGAAACCGAAAATGGGACGTAAGTCGAGTTACAACGTACGAGTCATTGGAACAAAAATTACATGTTAACTATGTACATAAATATAATATAATATATAATTAATTATATAAATTAAATATATTATATATATAATAATATTATACGAGTGTCGGCAAGAGATTTAAATAGACACCAGCTGTCAAAACCTGTCATGCGATCGCATGACTTATAACCACAAACCCCATGCGATCGCATGGGGTGTGGATGTGTGAGAGGTGCTATACAATGCTCGATATGTGGCTCGGTTTACACATACATAACAATATTACTCCGTAACATATTTATTAATTATATTTATTATTATTATTATTATTATTATTATTATTATTATTATTATTATTATTATTATTATTATTATTATTATTAAGATAATTATTGTTATTAATCTTAGTATTCGGAGTATTATTAGTATTTACATAAAATACTACGACGGAGTGCTGTTCGGGTAATTTCAAGACGGGTTTTTCGAGTAGGATAGGGCTAAGGAAATTATGGGTTATAGCTATGGAGGTTATGATATATGTTCGTGGGTGTGCTCGTGAGGTTAACCTAGTGTTTATCGTCTCCGTTGCATCTACGTACTTTCCTGCAATATTGAATCTCAATATTGATACGTGAGCATTCATAACTCAAATTTTATATATTAATAGTGTATCCCTGACTAGTGCTCGAGTATATATGTTTATGCATGCTTGTATGTTTACTTTTGTCGTTAGATAACTTATGATAAATTATGAAATTGATACATATACGATTGAGATAAGGTATATAATATGCATGTCGTTGGAAAGCTGGCGAAAAACTATAAACTTTTCATTTAGATATCGTATGGTTTTGATGAACGGATTAAAAGATATCGTCAATTAAATTATCTATAATTTTAAAGTATTATTGTTAAAATGATTATCGTTATCGTTATCGTTATCGTTATCGTCGTTATTATCGTTATTATTATTTTTATTTAATAATCAATATTATTATTATTGTTATTATTATTATTATTATTATTATTATTATGATTATCATTATTAATATTAATATTATTAAAATAATTAATATTTTTTATCAAAAATATCAATTTATTATTTTTATCGTCATTATTATTATTAAAAGTATCACTAATATTAAAACCATCATTTTTATTAAAATTATCATTTTTAATAGAAATATTATTGTTATTATAAAATATCATTATTATTATCATTTTAGTATTATTATTATTTAAAAATTATCATTTTGAATAGAAATATTATTTTTCTATAAAATATTATTATTACGGCTAATATTAAAAAGTATTGCTATTATTAAGATTGTCATGATTAGAATTATCACTTTATTATAATCATTAGTAAATATAAATATTGTTATTTTTATTAGTAAAATAATAATAATTATTATTATAAAATAATACAACTTTCACTTATTATTGTTATTATCGATACTATTTTATCAAATCAATATGTGATACAAAGATATTTTACTACATGTAATATAATTACATTAATAATACCTATCATTATATTTTTATGAAATTAAATGAACTTTATAAATTTTATTACTTAAGATATATAAAAGTATAATTTTATTATATAAATTTTAATATAAAATTTTATTTATTAATAAATGAATTATATTATTACTCTAATAAAATCTGTTAAATATAATTAAATATATAAAATGACTATGTTTAAGTTATATAATAATCATGTATAGATTTTGGAAGTCATTTTGGGTCAAGTTGACTTTTGTTGACTTTTGCATATTAGTCTCGAGCATTAGGATTGTGATACACTACGATTTAAACTAAATTGTTAAACAGATATTGACCGACATATAAATATACATACTTAATATAGGTTCGTGAATCCGAGGCCAACCTTGCACTTGTTCAATGCCATCATATGCATAATTACTACGAAATACAGTATTGTGAGTTTCATTACTCCCTTTTTAAATGCTTTTGCAATATATATTTTTGGGACTGAGAATACATGCGCTGCTTTTATAAATGTTTGACGAAATAGACACAAGTACTCGAATATTACATTCTATGGTTGGATTATCGAATCGAATATCACCTTTTTAGCTTGGTAGCCTAAGAATTAGGGAACAGACACCCTAATTGAAGCGAATCCTAAAGGTAGATCTACGGGCACTAACTCCCCCCATACTGAAAAAATGGTATGCTTTAGTACTTCAAGTTTATATTATACAGACGAGTTTTTGTTTGGGGATATTCTATATGTATTATGTTAATGTCTGTTATCAGGTGTTCAATCCATATGAATGATTTTTAAACACTTGCGAGTGTATGATTATTGAATAAAGAAAATCTTGTGGTCTATTAAAATTATGGAAATGATTGATTACGATAAACTAATGAACTCACCAACCTTTTGGTTGACACTTTAAAGCATGTTTATTCTCAGTTTTGAAAGAAATCTTCCGCTGTGCATTTGCTCATTTAGAGATATTACTTGGAGTCATTCATGACATATTTCAAAAGACGTTGCATTCAAGTCATTGAGTTCAGTAAAGATTATGATTAAGTAAATGACCGATTAGTTGGATATTATGAGATGGTATGCATGCCTGTCAACTTTTGATGTAATGAAAGTTTGTCTTTTAAAACGAATGCAATGTTTGTAAAATGTATCATATAGAGGTCAAATACCTTGCAAAGTAATCATATGTTATTGTATTCATTCTTATGGATTAGGACGGGTCTTTACATGTGGTATCAGAGCGGTGGTCTTAGCGAACTAGGTCTGCATTAGTGTGTCTAACTGATAGTTGTTAGGATGCATTAGTGAGTCTGGACTTCGACCTTAGTTGCATGTCAAAAGTTTTTGCTTATCATTTCTTATCGGAAATTACCTGCTTATCATTCTTAAGTCTAGACACATCTTATTGCATTGATTGCATGAATAGTGTATAGACAAAATTCATATATTAGCTTATCTGCTAATTCATATCTTAGTGTATCTGTTACTGTAAACTTTGCCTGACATATTCCGTAAATTCCTTCGTAATCTACGAAATCTTTTATTCTATATATATATATAGATATTCCATGTAAGTATAATACCATCCGATAGCCAGAAATCATTTCATATCGAAAAATCTTTTATTCAGTCGTACGAAATGGAACTCTCCACTAGTTCAAGTCCCTTGAATTCCGATATGGAGTTTCACTCAAGCTCTGAAAGCAGTGTGACAGGAATGGACCAACCAATCAGCCATCATCTATTCTGGATGAATTGGGGATGGGTTCGTAGCCTCCTTAATCATTGGAGATAAGAAGAAGGCGATTCTTTCCATCCACCACATTGCCCTCTTGGTGAAGAACCTGAAGCACTTACCGGCGAACCTGTTCGAGACACCATTTTCTCTCTCATTTCCAGAGTATCCCGTCATGATTATATACTATCCCAGATTCTAGATCTTATTCATCCACTCGTCCGAACCACCAATCATCCCGGTATAGTAGAAGAAACCAACTATCTTCGCGCTCGAGTAGTGGCTTTAGAGAATATGGTGCAAAGGTTACAAGCACCAGCAGCAACACCAGCATCAACAGTACCACCATCATCAACGTCAACAGAACCATTACCACCATCAACAACATCCACATTCCATGCTTTGACATCATAAACTGTCCCACGAACATCGACGACATATGCCTTGTAGATACTAAGGAATACCAACAACAATAAACGATGAGGTATTGATTCATAACTTCATTAAAGAAAGATTTTGCGGCGATTATGTAATCTCCAAAATCTTAGAGATTATTCTGATTCTGATTACAAATCAGATGAGTGAACAGAGACAGTAGAGTAGAAACCCTAACCGGAATGGTGCACGATTTACAAGCTAGACTCGTTTTACCAACAGCATCAACAGTATCGTCAACATCACCAGCACCGTCAGTACCAATAGCATCTATAATATCACAAGCTTCGCCAGTTCAAGAATCACCGTGGACATCATTACAAATCAACAACGAAGTATATTGTATCAATGAGTTATGAAGTATTAACTCATTCCCTCTGAAGAAATTATATGTATATTTTATTTATATACATATGAATTTTGAGATCAAAATAAATCTTTTCGTACTAAGCTATTATATATGAATTAAATAAGGGTAGATATTACTCGGTTAAATTCATATTACTAATATGCTATGATGTACATCCTTCCTTAACAACTTAACCATCATTAACTACGATCTCTGTTTCAATTCAATGAATTCCATTTCATAATAAATCAAGTGTATTATTCAAATATGGGTTTGATTTTACACTTTCATCATCGATGTACTCGAAACTTTTCAGATAACATCATTCGTACTTTGCGAAGTTCACAAGAAATCCACGAACACCAACATCATGCATCAACAAATAACGAAGTATTGATTCATAATTTCAATTTCATTGAATAAATACTTCGTAAAAGTTATGTAATTTCTAAAGTTTTAGGGATTATTCAATTCTAATTTCAACCGTAAATCAAATGAGTTTAATTTAATATTAACTCATTAAATCTATGTTACATCTTATGAAAATATACACTTATATATTTTCATAAAGACTGTAATAAAATTTTTTTACAAAATATTAACTGTGAAATTTTTTTTTAACGGGTAGGTAATACCCGAGAGATATATATAAATTTACAATTAATATGTTACATTCTTCGAATCTAATTCAGCAATCACCAACTATACTCACTACTTTCACAACAATATACATTCTTATATAAAAAACAAAACAACCATTCTCATCCAAAATTGATTACATATTCCGATTTTGACGAATCAAAATCCAAGTCAAGATTTAACAGAAGACATCACTCTTAGATTCCTACATTTTTCAAAGCTATACTTTGACTTCAAAACTGTGATAGAACAATATTTCTATTCATAAAATACTTGTATCATTCAAACTCCTAGAACATCGTATGATTGCAAACTGTGTTTAAACCCTTCGAAATTCCTGAAGACACTTCAAATAATGAACAATCAAGATGATGATCTAACTACATGTTACCCACAGTCATGCACCTGAAAAACTCTCAAAACCAAAGTCATAGTTTAACACGTATCCGTGTCAGATCCTTTGGTATTTATTAGCAAAAATAACTTTGGAATTCCTTTTTCAAATTAGCCAGTTTTGTCACAGCTCCAGCAAGTCAACTTTGAATTTTCAATTGAAACAGTCTTATTATAACTTCGATATATATGTGTTGCCCTTTTGCCATCGTTTCCGGGGAACCTTTTACATTCCACCATATTAACAGTAAACTTACCAGCAACTTCTTTGATCTTTAATTTTTCCGAAAAATCATTATATTTATCGAAACCCCATCATTTACTCATCCGCACTTTGTAACAAGAATTGGCATACAAATTACTGGAAATCAGAAATCAGTATTTTGAAATCTCGCAGTGTTTCTACTTCAACAGTTATATATATACATATAACGTCTATCTCCTAAACTTACATACTTCGAATGGGAAGTTTCTGAAAAACACCCCGCGTACGAAATAATACTATGAAGTTTTGAAAAAGATTGATGAAGTGGTAAAGACTGTAGACAGCAATTACGGTCAAAAGTTTGATAATAAAGAATAGAAGATTGGAAAAGCTCAAACAAAAAATTTGGTACTGGAAAATGGATTGAGCAAAGTATGAAGAAAGCTGTAGACAAATCACAAAGACTAAACCTGCCTTCAAAGAATCCAAATGATTCAGTGTCTGCTGAAGTCTTTAGCGAATATCTTACTCCTTACTTTAAAACTCTTGTGGATAATATTCTTCATCATCCTCTGATCTTAGATATTCTAAGATATCATTATATCTTTTATTATAAATATCCTCCATATTTCTGAAGATATTTTCATAACTATTCTTATCTGAAATCATTTATCTCCTCGCGTATCTGTATTACATCATAAAGGAAACTGTTTTAGTTTCTAAATTTTGAAACTTTCGAGTTTAAAGTATGAATGTTTTTGAAGTAGTGTTGGGAACTGAAGCATGAGTTAGTATAATATAATGACACTTGATCAACGTGATTATATTATAGTAAGTCATGCTGAGTTTCTAAATGGAACGTGATGATTCACAGATCATAACGTCATCATGTGCCATGTTACACGACTCTTGTATTCTACTTAACCTCTAAACATATCAAAAAAGTATTTTTCTTGATGACTCGGTCTTTTCCGAGTATTCTGGTAATTTGACAAATCAAAATCGTGCCATCACAATTTCCTTCTTAGAACAGTAACTATGTTCATTTTGAAATCCATACCTATGAATTCTGGACCATTATTCGCTTGATTTGAAGTCGGGAAGAGGAGACAAAAGTATGGAATTTTTAAATATAAAAGAAAATATGAAGCTCGACAACAACACATAAATTACAAACCGTGCATATCAATACATATTGCAACAAAAAGGCACGGGAGAATTAAAAATACTATAATCCCAAGGTAATAGTAAAAGTAGATAAAATCCTCCGGTGGTAGATGAAAAAGAAGAATGACAGATATGAAAGTTAGGAGTATATCAAGAATCAGTACTGGATGGAGCATATTAATGAATGCCCTAAAGTATGAATTAAGGGAGAAAGAATAGAAGGTATGAGTGTAAGGAAACGAAGGGGGTGGATTTATAGTGAGTTTATAGTGAAATATCTGACAGAGTAATCGAGACAGATTATCGCATTTAACCGAAGAGGATCCTAATTTCCTTAATTATCGAAGAATCAAATCTTATTAAGATTTTCTCTAAATTCCTTGAACTCCGGAATTCAATCCTATCTAAGTCAAAAGATATGACAAACCTACACTTACTCATTTTACTCTTTTGCAATAGCTTCATTCGTACTCTTCACAAAATCAAATTGTTTACTCAATGATGATAAAACTTTATTTATCAACTTATATTCTTCATAATAACATTCTTATTGTTACCCATGACGACCTCGATCAAATTTCGGGGACGAAATTTTTTTAACGGGTAGGTACTGTGACAACCCGGAAATTTTCGACCAAATTTAAGCTTTATCTTTATATTATTCTGACACGATAAGCAAAGTTTGTTAAGTTAAAATCTCAAGAAATTTAAACTGTGTTCATACATTCATTTAACCCCGACCAAATTCTGACGATTCACGAACCATTATTTAATTGGATATGAATATGTATATGTACGTATATATGTATATACTATAACTTGAGAATATTAACAAAGTATTAAACGTATAATACTTTTCATGAACGTATTTGTTTCAATATGTTTATCGATGGAATTAGATGATAAGATCAAATGATTGATTTAGCAGATACATTATATGATTACGAGTCTTTGTTGAGAGGTCCACTTTGAATTAGGAAACCTTTCTTTTTAACGATATTCGAAATATTTGGTAAAGTGATTCACATGTAAGAACAAATGTGTAAATTGACAAAGGTTAGACAAAAGTTAGTGAAGAACTGGATTTCATTCGACGGATCTATTTTCAAACGTAAGAAAATGATTTTAAAAACTGAGTTATTGTAATATGTTATTTAGGTAAATTGATTATATCGAATTAGAAGAATTTAAGCTTTATATTAAAAATGTATATATATAATGTTTCAAAAACGTAAACGTGATACGACATAATATTTTCTATTACTTAAACGATTTTAATGAACTTTGGAAATATAATTAGTTTTGAAAAACTAAACGTTATATTATTAAATAGATATTTCAATTATATGTTAGATGTACAAAATTATATTTTTTAGAATATATATATATATATATATATATATATATATATATATATATATATATATATATATATATATATATTTTTTTTTTTTTACAATGCGTTAATGTATAATTTAAATATAAAACGTTTCAATATTATTAAACGTATATTAATAAACAACGAGCCACTGATTTATAGAAGTAAATGACCACAACGCTCAATTTTTTAAGTTACATTTATTATAAAATAATTTATCGATGAGTAAATCCAAATGTTAATAAAGGTACTCGTCATGAAACGTAAAGTTCTAATTTCCTAAGCGTACGAAAACGCGTTCGAGAAACCGGAAATGGGACGTAAGTCAAATTACAACGTACGAGTCATCGAAACGAAAATTACATGTTAACTATGTACATAAATATAATATAATATAGTATATAATTAATTATATAAATTAAATATATGATATATATATAATAATATTATACGAGTGTCGGCAAGAGATTTAAATGGACACCAGCTGTCGAAACCTGTCATGCGATCGCATGACTAATAACCACAATCCCCATGCGATCGCATGGGGTATGGATGGGTGAGAGGTGCTATAAAATGCTCGATATGTGGCTCGGTTTACACATACATAACAACATTACTCTGTAACATATTTATTAATTATATTTATTATTATTATTATTATTATTATTATTATTATTATTATTATTATTATTAAGATAATTATTATTATTAATCTTAGTATTCGGAGTATTATTAGTATTTACATAAAATACTACGACGGAGTGCTGTTCGGGTAATTTCAAGACGGGTTTTTCGAGTAGGATAGGGCTAAGGAAATTATGGGTTATAGATATGGAGGTTATGGGTAATGTTCGTGGGTGTGCTCGTGAGGTCAACCTAGTGTTTATCGTCTCCGTTGCGTCTACGTACTTTCCTGCAATATTGAATCTCAATATTGATACGTGAGCATTCATAACTCAACTTTTATATATTAATAGTGTATCCCTGTTTAGTGCTCGAGTATATATGTTTATGCATGCTTGTATGTTTAATTTTGTCGTTAGATAACTTATGATAAATTATGAATTTGATACATATGCGATTGAGATAAGGTATATGATATGCATGTCGTTGGAAAGCTGGCGAAAAACTATAAACTTTTCATTTAGATATCGTATGGTTTTGATGAACGGATTAAAAGATATCGTCAATTGAATTATCTATAATTTTAAAGTATTATTATTAAAATGATTATCGTTATCGTTATCGTTATCATTATCGTCGTTATTATCGTTATTATTATTTTTATTTAATAATCAATAATAATAATAATAATAATAATATTATTATTATTATTATTATTATTATTATTATTATTATTATTATTATTATTATTATTATTATTATTATTATTATTATTATTATGATTATCATTATTATGATTATCATTATTATTATTAATATTATTAAAATAATTAATATTTTTTTATCAAAACTATCAATTTATTATTTTTATTGTCATTATTATTATTATTATTATTAAAAGTATCACAAATATTAAAACCATTATTTTTATTAAAATTATCATTTTTAATAGAAATATCATTGTTATTATAAAATATCATTATTATTATCATTTTAGTATTATTATTATTTAAAAATTATCATTTTGAATAGAAATATTATTTTTATATAGAATATTATTATTACAGTTAATATTAAAAAGTATTACTATTATTAAGATTATCATGATTAGAATTATCATTTTATTATAATCATTAGTAAATATAAATATTATTATTTTTATTAGTAGAATAATAATAATTATTATTATTATTACAAAATAATACAACTTTCACTTATTATTGTTATTATCGATAATATTTTATCAAATCAATATGTGATTCAAAGATATTTTACTACATGTAATATAATTACATTAATAATACCTATCATTATATTTTTATGATATTAAATGAACTTTATAAATTTTATTACTTAAGATATATAAAAGAATAATTTTATTATATAAATTTTAATATAAAATTTTATTTATTAATAAATGAATTATATTATTACTCTAATAAAAACTGTTAAATATAATTAAATATATAAAATGACTATGTTTAAGTTATATAATAATCATGTATAGATTTTGGAAGTCATTTTGGGTCAAGTTGACTTTTGTTGACTTTTGCATATTAGTCTCGAGCCTTAGGATTGTGATACACTACGATTTAAACTAAATTTTTAGACAGATATTGACCGACATATAAATATACATACTTAATATAGGTTCGTGAATCCGAGGCCAACCTTGCACTTGTTCAATGCCATCATATGCATAATTACTACGAAATACAGTATTGTGAGTTTCATTACTCCCTTTTTAAATGCTTTTGCAATATATATTTTTGGGACTGAGAATACATGCGCTGCTTTTATAAATGTTTGACGAAATAGACACAAGTACTCGAAAATTACATTCTATGGTTGGATTATCGAATCGAATATCACCCTTTTAGCTTGGTAGCCTAAGAATTAGGGACCAGACACCCTAATTGACGCGAATACTAAAGGTAGATCTACGGGCACTAACTCCCCTCATACTAGAAAATGGTATGCCTTAGTACTTCGAGTTTTAATTATATAGACGAATTTCTGTTTGGGGATATTCTATATGCATTATGTTAATGTCGGTTACTAGGTGTTCAATCCATATGAATGATTTTTAAACACTTGCGAGTGTATGATTATTGAATAAAGGAAATCTTGTGGTCTATTAAAATTATGGAAATGATTGATTACGATAAACTAATGAACTCACCAACCTTTTGGTTGACACTTTAAAGCATGTTTATTCTCAGGTTTGAAAGAAATCTTCCGCTGTGCATTTGCTCATTTAGAGATATTACTTGGAGTCATTAATGACATATTTCAAAAGACGTTGCATTCAAGTCGTTGAGTTCAGTAAAGATTATGATTAAGTAAATGACCGATTAGTTGGATATTATGAGATGGTATGCATGGCTGTCAACTTTCGATGTAATGAAAGTTTGTCTTTTAAAACGATTACAGTGTTTGTAAAATGTGTCATATAGAGGTCAAATATCTCGTAATGTAATCATATGTTATTGTATTCATTCTTATGGATTAGGACGGGTCTTTACAGCATCACCAAACACAAAAGTAAACACATACCACCTCCGCATGGTAAACAAGCTAAAAAAGAGCACATACACAAAGTAGCTACACGCTACGAAATCACCAAGCTAACGCCACAAGATTAGCTACAACACAACAATAAGTATATACGCATATACCATAAATATAATCAACAACGACAATAAGGTTAACCCCTTAACCTAAACCACATGAAGGTTGGCCGAACATCACGCGACTCACTACCTTCAAACAACTTGACTATTAAGGATGGTTGAACTTCACACTCCTTTATGAATCCGAACATCACGTGACTCATACCTTAGTCAAACATCACAATAGGGTTGGCCGAACTTCAAGCGCCTTAGTGAATCTGAACTTCACGCGATTCACTACCCGAATCATCTCCACGACAAATGCTAGCAAAACCCATCGCCAAAGGGTTTATCCAATACGCTAGCCAATCACAACATCAAGGTAGTAACTCAAAACGCATAAGCGTATCACATGGACCCGAAGCACAAGAGGAGTCCATTCTCCCATACAACATAGAGTAAACCCGAGCAAGGGTCACTCTACACACACGCACCCATCCTATGTATACATACACGTATAGTAAATTTACACTCACCTTAAACGCCTCGATGAAGTGCAATCCAATCCCGAAACTCGCCAATGGAACGTACCTATTCCATTTATTTCATAATCATCAATACAAACTCATTTGGACTCTCGACCCGCCCAAATGAACAACAAGTGCAAATTACACCCTTTTGCACTTTTAACGCTACTCGAAGGTCCGAAACCAACAAGACCAATTTCCCGCATACCCAACATACCTAAAAGTACCAACATTAGCACTCGAACGCCTTTTAACTCGAGTTTTGCTCGAAAACCCATTTTGACCCTTAACAAAGTCAAATTCTCACATTTATTAGTTTTGACTTCAAAACGCCACCAACATAAGTTTATACTTTAACTTAACTCATTTGAAGTTTATAAACTCAACTAAATCTACAATCAGGCCATAATCATCATCAAACCCGAATTTTGACTCTATTCAAAATTAGTCAAACAAATGAACACAAAAGGCTTCTATTACATCAATAATCACTAATACTAGTGAGTATTCACTCTTTGCAAGTCTTGCATGTTTAAACTCACTCACCAAATTCGAAACCCGCCTTCAACACTTATAAACCCGATTCTTGGTGTTAATCTTCCATTAATAACTAATGGGGTTTCACATATGAACATACAACCAAAAACCCCTAAATATGAACAAAAATCTTAAGAAAAAAATTCGGATTTGGAACTTACCACTAGTATCAAATTGTAGCTAAGAACGAGTAGAACAACGTTTCTTCTTACTCTAAAGATTAAATCACGAATCTTCACCCCCGATTTACACTTTGAACCTAGGAAGGTTTAATGTTTTGGGAAAGAAATTAGAAAGAAAAGAGAAAAGAGAAGATTAAATAAGATGAGTGGATGAGGTTTGAGCCTACAATCTGATCCACACGCGAAATAACCAAAGTGCCCCTAACGAACCCTTAAAATTACAAAGTTTCGGACCCAAAACTGCAGTGTGGTCGCGTCACGGACCAGGCCACTCGCGCCGCGATATTGTGCATGGTCTGGTGGTTTGTTGTCATGCCTCCTGATCTTGAATCCCTTGAAATGTCGCGCCGCGACCAATGTGATCCACGTCGCGACCTTGAGCATGATTTGACCCATTTTCATGCAATCGGCCATGGTAACGAGTTCACGCTTCGCATGCCTCATAAATCTAATGTACATGCACGTTAAAACACTAAAAGACTTCTTCGTTTAACTTTCGTACACCATATTCATATATGCAACATATATATATATATATATATATATATATATATATATATATATATATATATATATATATATATATATACTTGTTTCACCTCATATATATATTCCATACATATACACCTACACACTTATATTCTCCGTTCTAACATCCAAACACTTCTATTACGCGTCACAACTCAAATATTATCTCGTTAAGCCCATCGTATGCCCTTTATATATATATATATATATATATATATATATATATATATATATATATATATATATATATATATATATATATATATATATATATAGCATATATATACATTTACATGTATTATTTATACTTCGCATGAACTCCACGTATATATACAATATATATATATATATATATATATATATATATATATATATATACATTTATAATACGACGAATCCATAATATACATTTACGTACGTATATGTATACATATATAAGTCGTACGAATAAACGGGTTTTACAATCCAATGATTCAAGAAGTCGTCAAGAAAGAAGTAATCAAACTATTGGACGCTGGTCAGATCTATCCTACTTTCGACTCGCCATGGGTAAGTCATGTTCAAATGGTACCCAAGAAAGGAGAAATCACCGTTATAAAAAATGAGAATAATGAGCTTATTCCAACACGGGAGGTCACCAGTTGGAGGGTTTACATAGATTATCATAAATTAAATGATGTAACCCAGAAAGATCATTTTTCACTTCCGTTCATTGATCAAATGTTGGAACGACTATCAGGAAATGAGTTCTATTGTTTCCCTGATGGTTTTTCTGGCTACTTTCAAATTCCCCTCGATCCAAAGGACCAAGAAAAAACAACCTTAACCTGTCCTTATGAAACATTTGCCTACCGACACATGCCCTTTGGGTTGTGCTGCTACATTTTCAAGGTGTGTGGTAGCTATATTCCATGACATGATCGAACATTGTATGGAAGTCTTCATGGATGACTTCTCTGTCTTCGGTAGTACCTTTGAGACGTGCCTTTCTAACCTTGAAAAGATGCGCACCCGGTGTGAAGATTCGAACTTAGTTCTAAACTAGGAAAAATGTCACTTCATGGTAAAAGAATGAATAGTTTTAGGACATAAGATATCAAAGTCAGGAATAGAAGTCGACAAAGCTAAAATTGAAACCATAACCAAGCTTCCAAAACCTATGTGAGGAGTTTTGTAATACCCCATAATATTTAACAACATAACTTTGGTAATATTTAAAGCATATGTTTTGAGATGGTAACCATTTATAAGTAAGAGTTACATTTTAGTAAGTTTAATATAATTAATTTTGTCCTAAGATTATTTAACGATAAAGTTAGCATAAGTTAAATCTTAATTACTTTGTCACATGATTAATTAATTCTTAAGTCTTGTACTATTAATAAATTTACTTTAAAGTCTATAACTTCCAACATGAAATATTAAAGTATAATTTTATGGAGTTTTATATGGTACTTATAATATTATGGTACTTCATGCTTTTTGTATTTATACGAGACACGGTTTTTGATGCTTATACTTTAATATTTCATGTTGGAAGTTATAGACTTTAAAGTAAACATAGTATTTCATGCTTTTTTTACCATAGTATGTTTGTTGATTGAGGAATCATAATATTCTGATCTTTGTAAATTGTGTCAAAACCGTGTCTCGAAAAAAACCCCAACAAAAACAGCCCGGAAATCAGCCTAAATCAGTCCCGAAGCTGCTGTATTTTTAGCCCAGAAACAGCCCAAATAATTCCCAAAAATAACCTTGAATATGTCCCAAAACAGCCCGTTATAGAGCATGTTTGAGTGCGATGAGTGGTACGGTGATTCGTATCGAGTGTCCTTCATTCCATGTGGCTTTACATGTCCCACTAAGTCCCGTTTAAATTGTTAATTCATAAAAGGATCCAATATTATGTATTGTGATTAATGATAAGATTTAGATTTAATGGTTGGGTTCACACGTGATTTTAAAAATAAACGACATACTACGTTATAAAACATTTTATTATTATTCAAACGTAAATTATTCAACCACATTTTATTAATTCTTTCAAAACATAATTTAAAGCCCTTTAATCATTTGTAAAAATATTTTGATATTTGTAATCCTAAGCTGATAAAACGGTTTCTTAAGATGTGCCTAAGAGTAACCTATCCATGGAGGTCCTGTGGGCGCATTATTGTGACACCGATAATGTGGCATCGACCTTAGCGGTGTATTTTGTTATTTCTACGGCATCTCCTTTTGATTACCCGGTGATGGTACGAGCTCTTTGTATTTGTTATTATATATTTGTGATAGGAGGCGTATGGATTGATCCTAGGATTTTGTTTTGACAGTGGACGTTTATCGTAGTGTCATATGAAACGTCACTGATATGAATGATTAGTGGAGTAATTACCCTATGATTTCATTTTGATACTTTGTACCTATTTGTTTTGACTCTTAATGCATTATTTTATGAAATTGGTGTTTTGTAATACATTTTGATATATTGACATCTTTGGTATTGTGAATTTATACCTATTTGTACTTTTCTTTGAAAATAAGTTCATTTTGAAAATAAGTTCCTTTTGAAAATAAGTTCGTTTTGGAAATGATTCTATTTATGTATCAAAATATGTCATTGTATGTCATACTATACTCATGCATTTGTTATATCCCTTCACTGGGCTTTGACTCAGTCGTATTCCGTTTTTCTTTCTTATACGATAGGTGATCAAGGGGTGTTGGGAATGAGGAAAGAGTGTAGACTTGAAGTGGACTTAGCACCTTTACCTTAGAGATCTTTGTTGCAAGATTTAGTACTTTATATAGGTTTTTCAAGACTTTATGAAAATATTGGTTAACTTGACTTTAGCTATGGTTAGACTTTGATTAAGTTAACGCCCTTTTGTATTTTAATTTTCTTATTGTATTAATTATTAGAGCTTGTAACTTAGGGGCCTTACAAATTTCCTTGGACACGCCGGATTCTACTGACATTTTATCAAAGATTTTTCAAAGGTCGCAAGACTTATTACTCATCTCCTCGGAAAGGAAGTTCCGTTTGTCTTCAATGAAGAATGTATTCAAGCATTCAACTATCTGAAGGAATAGCTCACTCATGCACCCATCATGCTAGCTCCTGATTGGAGCTTACCCTTTGAAATCATGTGTGACGCTAGTGACTTCGCAGTTGGAGATGTACTACGACAACGGAAAGATAAGCATTTTCATTCAATCTATTACGCCAGCAAAACCTTAACCGGAGCACAAGAGAATTACACCACTACGGAAAAGGAGCTGCTAGCCGCAGTTTTCGCCTTCAAAAATTTCCGTTCATATCTTATCCTATCCAAAACTACAGTTTACACCGATCATTCAGCCCTAAAATATATGTTTACTAAGCAAGATGCTAAACCAAGACTCCTACGATGGATCTTACTCCTTCAAGAATTTGATATCGAGATTAAAGATAAGAAAGGAGTAGAGAACATTGCAGTAGATAATCTTATTCTCTTGGAAATTCGGCGATGGAACAACTTGTTGAACAATTCATTAGAGACAAATTTCTGAAAGAACAGCTTATGATCTTAGGACAAGTCAACATAGGATCACAATTCACTGATACCCCTTGGTACACTGACATAGCCAACTACCTACTTGTGGAGTAGTGCAAAAAGGAATGAGAACGTCCCGAAGAAGGAAGTTCTTCAGGGATGCTAAGTTTTACTACTGGGAAGATCCGTACCTGTTCAGAATTTACCCTGATCAGATAATCAGGAGATGCGTAGATGAGAAACAAGCAATATGGATTCTTCACCAATGTCATCATGAACCAACTAGAGGTCATCATGGAGCAAAATTAACCGCAAGAAAAGTCTACGATTCAGGATTTTATTGGTCTACTATATTCTGAGATGCGCAAGAGCTTGAAAAGCATTGCGACTCTTGCCAAAGATAAGGGATCATCTCTGTGAAGAATGAGATACCTCGGACTAAAATCCAAGATTGCGTAATCTTCGATATATGGAGATTAGACTTTATGGGGCCGTTCCTAAGTCAAATGGGAAAGATTACGTCCTCGTAGCAGTAGATTACGTCTCCATATGGGTCGAAGCACAATCATTTCCAACGAATGATGCTAAGGTCTCACCAATTTTCTGAAAAGACTCTTCTGCCAATTTGGAGCTCCCCGCGCTATAATAGGTGATAGAGACACACACTTCTGTAATACTCAATTCACGAAGGTGATGCAAAAATACGGAGTTACCCACAAGATGTCCACTGCCTATCATCCGCAGACCAACGAACAGGCGGAAGTCACTAACAGAGCACTCAAAAAAATTGTAGAAAGAACCGTTGGCCATCATGGAAATAAATGGGCTGAGAAACTAGATGATGCTCTGTGGGCATTCCATACTACTTTCAAGAATCCTCTAGGAACTACGCCTAGTGCGTGATCTATGGAAAAGCATGTCACCTTCTGCTGGAACTCGAATAAAAAGCTCTCTGGGCATTAAAAACATGTAACCTTGATCCTTCAGTAACCGCTAGGCATCGAAAGATGCAGATGAACGAACTCGCTGATTTATGAGACCAAGCATACGAGGCGTCATATATCTACAAGGAACGAATGAAGATGACACACGATGCAAAACTTATACCAACAAAGTTCGCTCCTGGAGATAAAGTTCAACTCTTCAATTCTCGATTCAAGACAACAACAGGGAGGAATACCTCTTCTCCCTTGATCCATTTTAAAGACAAGCTAAAAGAAGTCAAGCTGTAACGACTTGATAAACAAAGCGCTCTTGGGAGGCACCCCTTGCTTATCCTTTTAAAATTTTAATTTATTATTCCTATTTTAATTTTTATTAGTCTACGATTTATTTTACTGTGCGCTAACCCTAAGCGCCATACTTGCACTTAGTACTTACTCGTTTGTTGAAATGTATCCAGGAAAAATGCCAAGTTCAGGAGTTTCCTACAGCATACCCATCCGTAGGAGGAGGACTCCAAAGGTTTACCTTTCAGAGAGCAGTATAGACCAGCACAGGCCTACGACGGGACAACTAGGCCCAAGACGTTTGTTTTAGAGAGTGTCGATGAGGACATCAGTGGCACCAGCAGCTCCTCCAGTACGACGCTCCGGGCGTTTAGCCTCTAGCCTTGTTGAGAATCCATAGCCATTAGAGCCGCGTCAGTCACAAGTTATGATTCACGGTGGAGCCACCATGAGTGACCCAATTGTTACATGGCCATTACTTAGAGAACACCAGAGACTCTACAGAGCTTTCAAAACATATCTTCAACATGAAGGAATGCCCCGAAGTATGCTAGGGCCTTCCTCATTTGAATTAGCGCGTCGTGCTCCACCTGCACATCAAGCTACTCCCAGACGCTCTACTCCAGTTTCGATTCAGTCCATAGCCTCAGCAGTCGCTCTCGTTCTTGCTACTCCTCCGCCTGCTTTAGCTGCTACACCTGCTCCAGTTATTGAGATAGTTCTTATCCATGAGATACCCGAGGGCCGATATCTAGTCACAATCCCTATTTCAGTGGAACCACCTATGGCCCAAGTCTTTGAGATCACTGGGAACATCCTTGATGAGGAGCCATTCCCGAGTCTCTCACACCTTGTGGTACCATCAGACCTATGTTTAGACACACTTTTGGGCCCTGATTTGGATGCGGGACAACCACTTGAGGATTTGCCAAGACTTGAGGACGAGGATGACATCTTAGGATCTTTTGGATACTTCGCAAACGCTACTCTACACACAGGCCAGGATAGTATTTCTTAGACTCCTTTCTTTTAATTTTATCTTTATCATAAAAGCATTGTATAAAAATATATATCTAGTGGAAATGCTACTCTCTTTTGTTCTTTATGCAGAATCATATCAAAGAGACTGGTCCTTTCCAGCACTAGGAGCATAGCTTAGCCATAGGAAAGCCCAGCACTAGGAGAATAACTTGATCGTAGGGAAGTAATCTGTCCTCCAACCTCTTTCAATTATTACGCACTAAAATCTCTAAGTGTGGGATTGTACCCGCAACAAGCTTATAGATTCTAGAAAATATTGTCCTTAATTTATCAAAGTATTAAAATATTCTATTTTAGGGAACATTAGGGACAATGTTCTTCAAGTGTGGGGTATTGGGTAAAGATTTAAGAACAAGTAACCGTAAAACGCCAAATTTTAAAAAATTCTTTTGTCTAAAAAGTAATTAGCAAAGAATATTAGGGAAATTCAAAAATTTCTCACCTAGTTTTTACCTAAAAGATTCTATAAAAATTGTCAAAATAAATTTTCTAAACATTCACTAGAACGAAACGATTAAGCTAAAACTCATGATTTTTGTCAAAAGATTTCTTCCGAATAAATGTGTAAAAAGGCTACGCATGACCAAGCACGACCCCTACTACCAAAAAGTGAGGAATTCTTGGACTCAAAATACCTGTATGAACCATCCAATCTACAGTACTTTGTCAATATATTCGCCGGTGTTCGGTTCGAGTTAGAACTGTGACGACCCGAAAATTTTTGACCAAATTTAAACTTTATCTTTATATTATTCCGACACGGTAAGCAAAGTTTGTTAAGTTGAATCTCAAGGATTTTAAACTGTGTTCGTACACCCATTTAACCTTAACCAAATTCTAATGATTCACGAACCATTATACAAATGGATATGATTGTATATATATGTGTATATATATTATAACTTGAAAACGTAAACAAAGTATTAGGTATAATACTTTACATGATTGTATTTACCGACAGAATTGAAAGATAATATCAAGTGATTTATTTATCAGATACATTGTATGATATGAGTCTTTGTTGTGAGGTCCACGTTGATTTGAGAAATCGTTCATTTTTAACGGTATTCGGAAAATGGTAATGTAATTTACATGAAAGAAACAAAAGTGTCACGTCTTCTTTAAAACGAATATAATTTTATAAAAATCTAGAATCACTTTTGACAAATTGTTACTGAGTCATTATGATAAGGATAAAGGTTTTAAGGTTATCTTAAAATCTAGAATCTTTCTAGAAACTTTTTGACAAGTTATAAATAATAACGGTCCGTGGTTTCATTGAATTTAAATATGTAAATAATTTTCAACGTGTAATTAAAAACGTGTTTCTATATATTTCTAATAATCTAATAAACGATAATAGTATTCGATTAGTGACTCGATTGATATTTAAATAGGTTAACTAGAATGTTTAAGAATTTAATAACACTAGTACATACATGAACTACATCAATTTAAGTTTTAAAGTGTAAACGTTAATTGTTATTATATTTTCTATTATTTATAAGATTTAAAATTATATTATTAGATAAAGATTTCGAATATATATATAGGTGATACAAATTTCTAAACGACAATATGTATATTTTATAAGTGACAAAATATAATGTTTATTTATTTATATAACTAATTGATTATATTCACCTTTCTTATACAAAAAGATTTAAATAATATTATTAATATATTAATATCGAGTAGTTGATTTAAAGAATCAAATGACCAAAACACTCGAACATTTAAGTTACACTTTGAGTGATATAGTTTAGAGATGATTTAAGTCTAATTATTAATAAAGGAACGTGTCGCGAAACGTAATGTATAACTTTCTAAGCATACGAAACAACGTTCGACAAACCGGATCCGGATCATAAGTCAAACGTTAATGTACACGTTTTTGGAACAAAAATTATAAATTTACTATGCACGTAAATATAATATAATATATAAATAAATTATAAATTAAATATATTAAATATATAATATTATAAAAACCGTATCCACCCACGAGTTAAATGAATGTGAGCTGGGACCAAGGCCCATGCGATCGAATGGGTGGGTTAGGTGGGCAAAGTTTGCATATAAACTCGATTTCTGGTTCCAGTTTATTCTATCTATCTCTCGATCTCACACACATATACGGAGTATATATTATATATTATTATCATTATTATTAATATTATTATTATTATTATTATTATTATTATTATTATTATTATTATTATTATTATTATTATTAAGATTATTATTATTAACCTTATTATTATTATTATTATTAGTAATATTATTATTAAATATACAAAAAATACTACGACGGAGTCATGAACGAGTCATTCCAAAACGAGTTTTTGAGAGGGATAGAGCTAAGGAAATTATGGGTTATTGCTTTGAAGGTTATGGGTATGATTCGGGGGGTATGCTCGTGAATCTAGTGTTTATCATCTCCGTTGCGTCTATGTACCTTTCCTGCAATATTGAATCACAATATTGATACGTGGGCACTCATAACTTAACTTTTATATATTATTAGTGTATCCCTGACTAGTGCTCGAGTATATAGGATTACGCATGCTTGTATGTTGATATTGTCGATAGATAGGTTATGTTGAATCGTGAATTAGATACACATGCTACTGAGATAAGGTATATGATATGCATGTCGTTGGAAAGCTAGCAAAAAATTAAGAACTTTTCATTTCGAACTCGGGTGATTTTGATGAACGGATTAAAAGATATAATCAACTGAATTATTATTAATTTTAGTATATTTATTGTTAAAATGATTATTATTACTATCGTCGTTATTATCGTCGTTATAATTATTATCTAATTATTATTATTATTATTATTATTATTATTATCAATATCATTATCATTATAAGTTTTATTATTAAAAATTATCATTTTTATTAGTATTACTACCGTTACTATCATTAAGATTATTATTAACATTATCATTACTATTATTACTATTATCATTGTTATTATTATTAGTATCATTAAAATAGTTATTAGTATTATCATAAATATTTTTATAATATTTATTAATATTAATATTATCTACTAATATTATCATTATTATGAATGCGTTATAAAAAAAAGGACTAAAAGCTATTAATCAAATCGATTAGGAAGACATTAATTTACATAAAAAAAATATTGTTTTCATTATTTTTATCATTATTTTTATTATTAAAAGTATTATTAATATTAAAATTATCATTTTATAAAAATCATCATTTTTAATAGAAATATCATTGTTATTATAAGATATCATTATTATTATCATTTTAGTATTATTATTAATTATCATTTTTAATAGAATTATCATCTTTATAAAATATTATTATTATCACTGTTACTATTAAAAAGTATCGTTATTATTATCATGAATAGAATTATCATTTATCATAATTAATATCATCATTAGTAAATATAAATATTGTTATAACAAAGATTTTTATTATTATAATACAACTTTTACTTATTGTTATCAATATTATTTATCCAAATAAATATGAGATACAAAGACATTTTTACCACGCGTAATATAATTACATTAATAATACCTATCACTATAGTTTTACGAAATTAAATGAACTTTATAAATTTTATTACTTAAGATATATATAAGTATATTTTTTATTAATAAATAATTTACATTATTTACTCTAATAAAATTCAATAAATATATTTAAATATATATAAAATGACTATTTAAGTTATATAATAAACATGTATAGATTTTGTAAATCATTTTGGGTCAAATTGACTTTTGTTGACTTTTGCATGTCAATCTCGAGCATTAGGATTGTGATACAATATGACCTGACCTAAATTGTAAGACGATTATTGACCAACATATAAATATATATAATTAATATAGGTTCGTGAATCCGAGGCCAACCTTGCACTTGTTCAATGTCATCATATGAATAATTACTACGAAATACAATATAGTGAGTTCATTTGATTCCCTTTTTCTCTTTACATTTTTGGGACTGAGAATACATGCGCTGTTTTTATAAATGTGTTATTAAATGCTTTTGAGATATATTTTGAACTGAGAATACATGAACTGTTTTTATAAATGATTAACGAAATAGACACAAGTATTCAAAACTACATTCTATGATAGAATTATTTGGATTCAGAGTTTCGATTTCTATAAGATTGTATTATCGACCATCGGTGAGATGATTTTGCATTGCACGACGGATTAGCTACCGAAATGGTTCGACTTAGTAGTTAGTAACGGTGAGATGATTTTTCATTGCACGACACATTAGCTACCATTTTAGCTACCCTCGGTGAGATGATTTTGCATTGCACGACTCATTATCTACCATTGTAATATTATTTAGTAGTTAGTAACGGTGAGATGATTTTGCATTGCACGACGCATTAGCTACCGTTTTAGCTACCCTCGGTGAGATGATTTTGCATTGCACGACGCATTAGCTACCGTTGTAAAATTATTTAGTTCGATTTAGTAATTAGTAACGGTGAGATGATTTTGCATTGCACGACGCATTAGCTACCGTTTTAGCTACCCTCGGTGAGATGATTTTGCATTGCACGACGCATTAGCTACCGTTGTAAAATTATTTACGGTGAGATGATTTTGCATTGCACGACACATTAGCTACCGTTATTGAAATTATATTATATTAACTACCACGGTGAGATGATTTTGCATTGCACGACGCATTAGCTACCGTTGGTGAGTTGTTTTGAAAGGTTCTGGTGTTCTTCATATGAATGATTTTATAGCAGGAGTAGACCTGCACAGATTGTTTTCTAAATATGAGTATCTTGTGGTCTATTATATAAATGGGAAATGATTGATTATGATAAACTAATGAACTCACCAACCTTTTGGTTGACACTTTAAAGCATGTTTATTCTCAGGTATTAAAGAAATCTTCTGCTGTGCATTTGTGACGACCCGGGAATTTCCGACCAAATTTAAACTTAATCTTTATATGATTTCGACATGTTAAGCAAAGTCTATAATGTTAGAGTCTCAAAAACTTTGAACTGTGTTCATATATACATTTGACCTTTGACCACTCCCGACGGTTCACGAACAATTGCGTGTGAATAAACATGTAAATAGATATATAGACATATAAATATATATATAAATATAAATATACGTATATATATAATAATTTGAAATAATAAGAAACAATTTAATCATTTAAATCGAATATGTAAAATAATAATATAAATAATAAAGTTATGATTTAAAATAAATCTAGATGAAATATATGATTTATTATATTTGGTAGTATAAGTAATAATATTATTGTTCTTATTTTTTTATTTTTTTATTTTTTTTTATTTGTGTTATTATTGTTATTAATATTAATATCCCTATTATTATAAATGTTAATAATACATCTATACATTGATAACTATTAATATTAGTTAAATTTAATTTATGTAAACAAATATATATAATTACATTTTTATACAAAATACATAAATACATAAATACATAAATACATATACAGTAGTTTATTCAGTTATACATATACTCAGGTAAATATTTAATTGCGTATGCTGTTTCACTTCACAATCAACTTTATTCGATTTATATCCTCCTGTCTGGTCAATCATGTTTTTGAATAATTGGATCGTACAACTCAAGTGGAAAAACCAACTATCTGTTCAATATTTATATTCTTTTTATTAAATTCATGTCTCAATTTTTGTAAACTATCGAAAACCATTACCAATACAAACAAATTGTGATTAAATCATGTTACAGTATCAAACCAACATTTTTACGTTACATAATCTCTATTATTGTTTCAAAAATCAAAGGAAGAGAGCAGATAATGAAACCATTAACTCTGTTCTTCACACTTTTTTACCAAAAATCGAATTCTAGAGAAACCCCAAAAAGTAATAATGCCATTGTGTTAGGAATCTTTTTTAACACCCCGCCAAATTACCATCTGACGGCGTGTTAATCTAGGTCCCACCGTTAACAGTTACGCCCTCTATATGAGACGTTTAAAGTAATCGCATTTAATTTTATTCAAAAATTTACTTTCAAAAACATAAGTCAATAATCCCAAAATAGAAACACTGTTGTGATCGTAACCACAAGCCAACAGTATTCAATCAGTATAAAAGTTTTAAATGCGACGGTAAATAATGTTCTTTAAAATCAAATGCTGACTCCACGGCCAGTCATGCAACAAACACAGCGGAAGCCTACCTCTTAAGGACCTGAGAATAACAACACGCAAAAACAGGTCAACAAATAATGTTAGTGAATCTACAGGTTTAAAGTAATGTAACAGTATCTGTAAAATAGTTATCAGAAAAATAGTTTGATTTCCTTGACCACGAGATTCTATCGTTGCATACACTGAGCACCTGAATACTAGCAATGACCCGAGTATAGAAGCCACTATACCTGCCTTTACCTCCTAAAATGTTATACACCTGTACGAGTGTATCTAATGTTCAAAATAAATGCACCACTACTTTTATAGTGGGTGAGGTTGTCAACCTAACGGATCCGTCCATCTAAATTGTGCTTACACCGATGGTATTAAAAGTATTCAAGCTAGAGGCTTTGTGTACAAACTCAGTATGCATATGTGTAGTACTCATGTCAATACAAAAGTAATTGAATATGTAAATGTAACAGCGTGTATTCTCATCCCTGAAAAACATGTAAAAAGCGGACTGTAGACTCACCTTTGAATAAGCCCGGAATGAAAGACAAACGACTTGTATGGTTTAGACCCGAGTAATGTATCCTAAGTATACGTATGTAGGTTGGACAATATATGTATCTTAAATAAGTGTGGTTTCATAGTGTACGTTGTCTTATTGCTCGACTCGACGCGTTTCAAAGTAAAAGTCAACTATATCATGCAAGTCAAACAAAGTCAACCGGAGTCAAACCGAAAGTCAAACTTGGTCAATGTGGTCAGCTAAAGTCAATCATCAGTAGGTTCATGTCAAATATTGGTCAACATGTCAAACCTAAGTCAAACAATACATCTTAGGTCATGAATGATCATTTTCACAATTTCAGTTTATCGTCATGCACAAAATTTATGAACACGTAGCATACTTAGCACATTATCTCATAGTAAAAAATTCAAGTAAAAATGACAAACTCCAGATCATGAATATACTTAAAATCAATTTTAAAAAGTCCAGCCAGAGACTCATACGACAAATAAAAGTCAGGAATCAGAAGGGATACATTTGGAGTTTGCCAAGTCAGTTTCTGACCGTGCACTGATTTCATTTTGGCTATAACCGGAGTTAGGAACATGAAATTGATACAAGACCAATGGCCATAGTTCAAAGACAAATCAAATTAACACATATCAAAAATCTAGAAACTTTTGTTTAGCCAATTGGTACAGTGTATTCGTGCAAGTGGAACATTCAGTTTTCAGCTCAAATCAGAATTCACATAAAGTATGGCTCTATTGTGCCCAATGCATAAGGTTTCAGAGATTGACATAAACTAACAATAAGTCACATATCATGTTAAGTTTTATTTTCCAGAAGAATACATGCTCAGACAATTCACAAAATCCACAGAGTACAAAAACGTGTGCAATTTACAGATTCGATTCTCATTTAGTTAGTCACATTCACATACGATTATCCGAAGATCTAGATACAATTAGCCTATGATATCTACATGAAAGATGAATTAATTTTTGTCTACTTTTTAAATATGTAAAGCTTTAATCACAGAAGTTAACATATTTTATCATACAAGGTTATTTTCATGCAAATGCTGTATAAAACTACTTTTACGCTAATTCGAGCATATCTCTGGTTATACATAAGAAAATGACATGATATCCTAGTCTAAATTGAGTTTTTTTAAATTATCTTTAAAGTGGTGTAAGTCTCACATACCAATTCGTTTTCTATCAATACCAGATTTCTGATCAAGCAACTAAAACACAACGATAATTCAAATTGACATAACTTAATCATACGGAAACGAAATCAAGCGAATACAAAGCCTAAACTCAATAGTTTTTCGCAAGGAATCTGATTATAACATAATAATTAACATTTGAAAAAATTAATTTTTCTGATCAAACAAATACAAATTCGTTTTTAAACCCTAGCGCATCAAACAATCAAATTAACGATTACAATTAACACGTACGCGTATAGAATTGAGCAATTGACAACATAACTATGAAACTTTAATAAAAATCAGATTTTAAGAATTAGGGTTTATGCAATTATACCTTAGATCACTAAATTAAATACACCAACGCGTAGAGGAGATCGAGAATTGCAACTTTCGTGTTCAAGGCTTGTTCCAAAAATCAAAAATTGATGGTGGTAGTGGTGATGGAGGTCGACGGCCACAGAGGGAGGGAGAGGATCGACTGGTGCAGCTTTTATGTGAGGGTTTTATCTAATTTAGGTTTAACCTTCTTATTTATACCAAGACATAAATACATAATTAACACATAAGTCCCTAAAGTTACAAAAATTAAAATAAAAAGGGGGTGGGGAGGGGGTTTCGCCCGTGGCCCACTTGGGATGGGTTTCCGGGCTCTCGTTTTGTAATCCCGTGTAATCGTGGTCCGTTTTAAGTGCTGTTTAGTCGTACCAAAGGCCCGGAACGCTAACCCGATCGTTAAACAGAACCAATTGTTTAATTTATTAAAAACCCAATAAATTAAATATTTTAAAATTTTAATAATTAATAAAATTAATTATTACAATAAACCCGAGCGTTTCATTGCTCAAAAAGCTATTATCAAAATCGTATCATTTTTATCGTATTTCATTATCCGAAATATTTATTTGAATTAATATCAACCCATATTAATTATAGAAACCCTCCGAAGATCAAGTACACATTTAATACACGTAAACGCAAAAAAGTTAAATAATCGCCGTTAAATAAACTAACGGAAGGTTAACGGAAGTAACGGAAAAATCAGGGTTGTTACATTACCCACCTGTTATTGAAAATTTCGTCCCGAAATTTTAGTGATCGTCCGCTGAAGTAGTCTTCTCGGGAAACAGTTGCGGATATTTCAGCCTCATCTGGTCTTCACGCTCCCACGTGAACTCTGGTCCTCTTCTCGCGTTCCACCAAACTTTAACGATAGGAATTCTGCTTTGCTTC
Source organism: Rutidosis leptorrhynchoides (assembly GCF_046630445.1). NCBI lineage: Eukaryota > Viridiplantae > Streptophyta > Magnoliopsida > Asterales > Asteraceae > Rutidosis > Rutidosis leptorrhynchoides. The sequence goes on from NC_092336.1 coordinate 242,633,527, forward strand.
AACTGTTTGGCCTCACGGCCCAAGATTTCAACAGGTTCCTCAATGAAATGAAGTTTGTCATCGATACGTAGTTCCTCTAAAGGAATAATCAATTATCATCGGCTAGGCACTTCTTTAGATTGGATACATGGAAAATGTCATGAATACTGCTGAGTGTTTGTGGCAGTTCCAATCTGTAAGCTACTGGTCCAACTCTTTTAGTTATCTCAAACGGTCCAACATATCTAGGACTCAGTTTACCTCCTTTCCCAAATCGTACAACACCCTTCCAAGGTGATACCTTAGGCCTAACCTTGTCACCAACTTAGAACTTTATGTCCTTCCGTCTAACATCGACGTAACTCTTTTGATGACTTCGAGCCGTTCTCAATCTTTCCTGAACCTGTAGGACTTTCTCAGTTGTCTCCTAAATAATCTCATGACCTGTCAACTGACTATCTCCCAACTCGCTCCAACAAACGGGAGATCTACACTTCCTTCCATACAATGCTTCAAAAGGTGCAGCTTTAATACTCGCATGATAGCTGTTATTGTATGAGAACTCAGCTAGTGGTAAATACTTATCCCATCCGTTTCCGAAATCAATGACACATGCTCTCAACATGTCCTCAAAAGTCTGAATAGTCCGTTCGCTATGGCCATCCGTCTGGGGGTGATATGCTATACTCATATCTAAACGGGTCCTCATTGCTTTCTGTAATGATTGCCGAAATTTGGAAGCAAATCTGCTGTCGCGGTCGAATATAATGCATATATATGCACTCCATGCCTAGAGACGACTCCCTTAATGTAGATCTGAGCCAACTTCTCCATTTTATCAGTTTCCTGTATCGGTAAGAAGTGTGCGGACTTAGTGAGACCATCCATGATAATCCAAATAGTATCATGACCTCCCGCCGTTCTTGGAAATTTCGTACTGAAGTCCATGGAAATACCTTCCCACTTCTACTGGGGAATCTCTGGTTGAGTTAATAGTCCTGATGGCTTCTGATGTTCAGCCTTGACTTTAGCGCAAGTCATGCACTTCCCGACATAGGTAGCAATGTCAGCTTTCAACTTTGGCCACCAATAAAATGCCTTCAAACCTTGGTACATCTTATCTGATCCCGGATGAATTGAGTATCTCGACTTGTGTGCTTCCTCCAACACTAGTTCTCTCAATCCACCAATCTTTGATACCCAAATTCGATTAGCAAGGTACAGTGTTCCATCCTCCTTGATGTCAAATTTCTTATCCATTCCCCTGAGAAATTCAACATCGACATTTCCTTGTTTCATGGCCTCTCATTGTGCTTCGCGGATCTGTGATGTGAGATTCGTACGTACAACTATGTTAAGCGCTTTAACCCTGAGGGGTTTCTCCCGCTCTTTTCTGCTTAAAGCATCCGCCACAACATTTGCTTTGCTCGGATGGTACTGAAGTTCGCTGTTATAATCGTTAAGTAATTCCATCCAACATAGCTGTCTCATGTTGAGCTGCTTCTGATTGATTATGTGCTGTAAACTCTTATGGTCAGTGAAGATAGTGAACTTGGTTCCAAATAGGTAGTGTCTCCACATTTTAAGTGCAAAGACAACAGCTCCTAACTCAAGGTCGTGCGTAGTGTAGTTCTGCTCAGAATCTTTAACTGACGCGATCCACAAGCAATAACCTTATTTCGTTGCATAAGCACGCAACCCATTCTTTGAAGTGAGGCATCGCAATAAACAACAAAATCTTCACTCCCCTCGGGTAGAGACAATATTGGTGCAGTTGTTAACTTCCCCTTCAACAACCGAAATGCAGTCCCTTGCGGTTCTGACCATTCAAACTTCGTGCCCTTATGAGTCAACGCGGTTAATGGTCGGGCGATTTTAGAGAATCCTTCAATGAATCTCCGGTAGTAACCAGCTAGACCCAAAAATTGCCTAATCTACGTTGGCGTCTTTGGAGTTTTCCAATTCTTAACCGACTCAATCTTTGCTGGATCGACCTGTATTCCATTGGCCCCTACAACATGGCCAAGAAATTTTACTTCTGGTAACCCAAAAGTCACACTTAGAGAACTTTGCATACAACTGCTCTTCTCTAAGCATAGTCAATATCGAACGTAGATGCTGCTTGTGCTCTTCCCTGTTCTTGGAGTACACCAATATATCATCAATAAACACAATAACGAATTTATCTAGGTATGGCTTACGTACACTGTTCATGAGGTCCATGAACACTGCTGGTGCGTTCGTCAAACCAAACGACATCACTGTAAACTCATAATGTCCATAATGTGTTCTAAACGCTGTCTTCGGGACATCAGCTTCTTTGACTCTCAATTGGTGATACCCGGATCTCAAATAAATCTTCGAATAACAACTGGATCCTTGTAGCTGATCAAATAAGTCATCAATCCTCGGTAACGGATACCGATTCTTGATTGTTAGCTTGTTCAATTCTCTGTAGTCGATACACAATCTCATCGACCCATCATTCTTCTTAACAAACAGGACTGGAGCTCCAACTCTAATGTATTTGGCCATGTGGTTGCCTTCTTTCACAATTCATAGATCACACATGATGGCCCTAATGTTCTTCACCATTTGGGGTGTTCCTTAGCACAAAATAGCATAACGTGCTAGCGTTGATGAAACATCATTATAGAAATAGACCAGAAACAGGTGGTGATTGAATCGACTAGGAGTGAGGAATAGTGTTGATTAGCGGTTGGAAATGATATATAGTAAGGAATTGCGATATAAGATGATGGGTATGTTCAATATATATTAACTAATGATACGTAGTAACAAGTGGGGTCATTAGTGATGAGTTGTAGTATGTACATATATTATCGATAGGTTATGAGAGACTATTAGGTTCATTTTATAACCAGTGCAAATTAGAAAAATTTTCTTTGACTAGCCTCCCATTCCTTATGTCATGCTGTCGAAACTTCCATATAAGTTACCGTAATATAATCCCGATCATTACATTACGCCGACTCATACTTCCATTTCGACATTACTTCACAAGTTCAGATTAGCAAAACACGTACGGTTATTCCATTGCACGTAGTGAGAATCTATGTGTACTTTTACCCATTGGAAGAATTACTAATGAATTTGGACCCAAAATTCACCTTCACACGACTTTCTATGACCTTATAAAAATTGACAAGGCTCCTTATACTTAAATAAGTGCTGTAATATTCTTGAGATACATTCATGTGAGTTTTAATTCAATGCGACCTTCCTTCAAAACGTTAGGGACGGTTATTTAGATGAGTTATAAGGGACTTTATTACGAAATCCTTGACGTGTATTCCAAGCAAACAGAGCTGTACTTATATTATAAAAAAAAAATTCCAGAGTTGACTGTACGCTATACTATACTAACATGTAAAAGAAAGTGTATGACACTCGTGTTTTAGTTTAAATCAACGTTAGTGTAACCGTCCAAATGACATAACCTTAGTGTAAATAAATAGTAGTAATGGTATGAACAACTTCAACAACACATGCACGAAAAATAGAAGGAATAGCATTCAAAACATGAAAATACGATAAAAAGGTCTCGAAGTAATTGAACAAGTCTCACAAAACAAATAATGAAACACGTTTACTAGTCTTAACACGAAACAAGGTACTGTAGGTAATGTACGTTAAGATAAACTCAATCTCACTCAGAGTCATCCTCATCTGGAAATTTTCGCTCTAAACGGAGAAAACTTGGTCCGACACGCTCCTTGAATGCGGCCAACTCGTCATGCAGGTCAGCATACTTTTCACTAAGGCACTCATAGTCTTCTTGGATGGCTGCTGTGGCTTTTTGTTCCTCTTCTAACACTGAAACTCTAGCTACCAAACTCCTAACAATCTCCTTTAACTCTCGGACTTCATCGGTAGGGGATGATGAAGGCTTTGCAACACTAGTAGTTGGTATAATAGAACGGCGACGAACAACACGAGGTAAGGGAGTACTTGAGCCATAGTAGCATGTATTATCATTGTCATGAGAACTAAATGTAATCTTACGCTTACGGGAATTCTTGGCGGGCGGCAATACACGAGATTCGGTAAGGGTAGTAGGTGTAGTGATAGGTATAATCGGATCCTGGGGTCTTGGTTTAGTAGTGAGCAGTTCCTTAGACTTTTCTTCACCCTCGGAATCCTTTTCCTTCTCGGATCCCTTTTCTTCATCAGAATCTTCTTCATCAGAATCTTCCTCATTCACGGGTTCCTCTTCTTCATCAGAATCCTCTCGGTCGAGAAAATCAAACAAAGGGTTATTCTCGGCATTGGAATCTTCCTCGTCCTCTTTGGTCTCAGGCTGCCCAACAAACTCAGTCAATCTCTTTTCGTCAGTACAAGGTGTAAGAGTATCTCGAGCAATCACGGAAGTATCGGACTCAGTATCCGCATCCCAAGCACTTAGGTAAACATCATGAAGATACTTCATCTGGTGTCAGCATGGAAGCACGCTCACATTAGAACATCCAATATATAATAATAGTAGGCATTTATATATAAACATATATGATATACTAAGCAGACATAGAATCAAGTAAAGTAGCAAGTAGTGTAACTACAGTCTATGTAGCTTAACTAGTCTATGGTTACAGTCCAGACGCACTAGTTGTGCTAGCGTTTGACTCTCTAATGCAGCCTAGTCCTAGGTAACCGTTTGGCTGTGATACCAACTTTAACACACTGCCAAATTACCATCTAACGGCGTGTTGATCCAGGTCCCATCGTTAACAGTTACGCCCTCTATATGAGACGTTTAAAGCAATCGCATTTAATTTTATTCAAAAATTTACTTTCAAAAACATAAGTCAATAATCCCAAAATAGAAACACTGTTGTGATCGTAACCACAAGCCAACAGTATTCAATCAGTATAAAAGTTTTAAATGCGACGGTAAATAATGTTCTTTAAAATCAAATGCTGACTCCACGGACAGTCATGCAGAAAACACAGCGGAAGCCTACCTCTTAAGGACCTGAGAATAACAATACGCAAAAACAGGTCAACAAATAATGTTGGTAAATCTACAGGTTTAAAGTAATGTAACAGTATCTGTAAAACAGTTATCATAAAAATAGTTTGATTTCCTTGACCACGAGATTCTATCGTTGCATACACCGAGCACCTGAATACTAGCAATGACACGAGTATGAAAGCCACTATACCCGCCTTTACCTCCTAAAATATTATACACCTGTACGAGTGTATCTAATGTTCAAAATAAATGCACCACTGCTTTTATAGTGGGTGAGGTTGTCAACCTAACGGATCCGTCCATCTAAATTGTGCTTACACCGATGGTATTAAAAGTATTCAAGCTAGAGGCTTTGTGTACAAACTCGGTATGCATATGTGTAATACTCCTGTCACTACAAAAGTAATTGAAAATATAAATGTAACAGCGTGTTTTCTCATCCCTGAAAAATATGTAAAAAGCGGGACTGTAGACTCACCTTTGAATAAGCCCGGAATGAAAGACAAACGACTTGTATGGTTTAGACCCGAGTAATGTAACCTAAGTATACGTATGTAGGTTGGTCAATATATGTATCTTAAATAAGTGTGGTTTCATAGTGTACGTTGTCTTATTGCTCGACTCGACGCGTTTTAAAGTAAAAGTCAACTATATCATGCAAGTCAAACAAAGTCAACTGGAGTCAAACCGAAAGTCAAACTTGGTCAATGTGGTCAGCTAAAGTCAATCATCAGTAGGTTCATGTCAAATATTGGTCAACATGTCAAACCTAAGTCAAACAATACATCTTAGGTCATGAATGATCATTTTCACAATTTCAGTGTATCGTCATGCACAAAATTTATGAACACGTAGCATACTTAGCACATTATCTCATAGTAAAAAATTCAAGTAAAAATGAAAAACTACGGATCATGAATATACTTAAAATCAATTCCAAAAAGTCTAGCCAGGGACTCGTACGACATATAAAAGTCAGGAATCAGAAGGGATACATTTGGGGTTTGCCAAGTCAGTTTCTGACCGCGCACTGATTTCATTTTGGCTATAACCGGAGTTAGGAATATGCAATTGATACAAGACCAGTGGACATAGTTCGAGGACAAATCAAAGTAACACATATAAAAAATATAGCAATTTGTGTTTAGCCAATTGGTACAGTTTATTCGTGCAAGTGGAACATTCAGTTTTCAGCTCAAATCAGAATTCACATAAAGTATAGCTCTATTGTGCCCAATGCATAAGGTTTCAGAGATTGAAATAAACTAAAAATAAGTCACATATCATGTTAAGTTTTATTTTACAGAAGAATACATGCTCAAACAATATACAAAATCCACATAGTACAAAACCGTGTGCAATTTACAGATTCGATTCTCATTTAGTTAGTCACATTCGCATACGATTATCCGAAGATCTAGATACAATTAGCCTATGATATCTACATGAAAGATGAATTAATTTTTGTCTACTTTTCAAATATGCAAAGCTTTAATCACAGAAGTTAACACATTTTATCATACAAGGTTATTTTTATGCAAGTGCTGTATAAAACTACTTTTACGCTAATTCGAGCATATCTCGTGCTATACATAAGCAAACGACATGATATCCTAGTCTAAATTGAGTGTTTTTAAATTATATTTCCAGTAGTATAAGTCTCACATGCCAATTCATTTTATATCAATACCATATTTCTGATCAAGCAACTAAAACACAACGATAATTCAAATTGACATAACTTAATCACACGGAAACGAAATCAAGATCCAAAGCCTAAACTCAATAGTTTTTCGCAAGGAATCTGATTATAACATAATAATTAACATTTGAAAAACTTAATTTTTCTGATCAAACAAATACAAATTCGTTTTTAAACCCTAGCGCATCAAACAATCAAATTAATGATTACAATTAACACGTACGCGTATAGACTTGAGCAATTGACAACATAACTATGAAACTTTAATAAAAATCAGATTTTAAAAATTAGGGTTTATGCAATTATACCTTAGATCGCTAAATTAAATACACCAACGCGTAGAGGAGATCGAGAATTGCAACTTTCGTGTTCAAGGCTTGTTCTAAAAATCTAAAATTGATGGTGGTAGTGGTGATGGAGGTCGACGGCCACAGAGGGAGGGAGAGGATCGACTGGTGCAGCTTTTGTGTGAGGGTTTTATCTAATTTAGGTTTAACCTTCTTATTTATACCAAGACATAAATACACAATTAACACATAAGTCCCTAAAGTTACAAAAATTAAAATAAAAAGGGGGTGGGGAGGGGGTTTCGACCGTGACCCACTTGGGATGGGTTCCCGGGCTCTCGTTTTGCAATTCCGTGTAATCGTGGTCCGTTTTAAGTGCCGTTTAGTCGTACCAAAGACCCGGAATGCTAACCCGATCGTTAATCGCAACCAATTGTTTAATTTATTAAAAACCCAATAAATTAAATATTTTAAAATTTTAATAATTAATAAAATTAATTATTACAATAAACCCGAGCGTTTCGTTGCTCAAAAAGTTATTATCAAAATCGTATCATTTTTATCGTATTTCATTATCTGAAATATTTATTTGAATTAATATCAACTCATATTAATTATAGAAACCCTCCGAAGATCAAGTACGCATTTAATACACGTAAACGCATAAAAGTTAAATAATCGCCGTTAAATAAACTAACGGAAGGTTAACGGAAGTAACGGAAAAATCAGGGTTGTTACATCTTTCATATAATCTTTCTGTAAAGGGTCAAATTCTATTTCATCAAAACGATGTCGAATTTTTGAGTCAAACCTTTGGAGTAAAAAGTCAACCAATTTGTTCTTCAATCAAATTTGTATTTTCCGTCACGATTCAAGCTAAATTAATGATTTGTAGAGGTTCCGTGATGGTTTTCTAACCTAGTTCATGTTATAAACTTTGTCCAAAACATTAGTAATTGCGAAAATCAAAAATTTTTTTTAAAAAAAAGGCCTACGACGAGATAACAGCAGGTACCTGATTCATATTTTTTTTACCTTTTCATTTGTTTTATAAACAATATCATCACTAGATAATGATACCTTCTAGCTATTGATGAACCTAGAATTGTTTTGTACATGATTCGTTTAGAAAATTATATTTTGGTCGACTGGGATTTGAAGAAGAAGAGAGGAGAAACAGAAAACGTAAAATAGGTTAAGTAGATAAGGATTAGCTATCATTTCAGAAAAACGAAATTGGAAGGGTGGTTAAGTGTTGATTTGGGGGAGCGAGGGATCACGGGTTTGAGCCCCGTCGTGGGCAATTATTTTTTTTGGAGAAGCTTTAGAAAAAGGGTATACACTTTTATATTCCATTTACATTATTATTATTATTATTATTATTATTGTTGTTATTATTATTGTTACTAGTGTTATAGTTATTAGTATTATTATTTCTACTAATGAAAGTAATAGTTACCATTTATGATTATTATTGTAATTATAATTATAATGAAGATATTATTATTGATTATTACTAAAAGTTATTATCATTACTAGTATTATTATTAGGTAGTATTAGTATTATTAATATGATTAAAATTGATACAAGTATTATAATTATGATTATAACTATTATTATTAGTGTTATTATGAAAATAACACAATTTATTATTATTTTCATTAATATTAGCATTAGTACCATTTTTAGTATTATTAGTATTATTATTGTTAACAAAAATATTATTAATATGAATATCATTAGTAGTAATGTTATTAACAATAAAATTAAATACAACTTTTCATATATATCAAACATTATTATCTATGTAAAAATATACTTAAAAGTACATTACATATATGTATAAGGTAATTAGATTAACAATCTTTATATAAATATCCATATATAATAAATTAAGTATTTTTAATATATATAAAAATTAATCAAATAAAAACATACATAATAAAACTATATTATAATTATTTATTTAAAGTATACAAAATAAATGTAATTAATTAGGTTATTAATGAAACACATAATTAAAATAACACTCATAGTACTAACAATATAAAAATTTATTCGATTACAATTATATGTATTAATATATATACCTGTTATAGGTTCGTTAATCCGAGGCCAACCCTACACTTGTTCAATGTCGTCATATGTATTTTTACTACAAAATACAGTATGGTGAGTTCATTTGATTCCCTTTTACTCTTTACATTTTTGGGACTGAGAATACATGCGCTGTTTTATAACTATTTTGTTAAATGCTTTTGAAATATATTTTGAACTGCGAATACATGAAATACTTTTATAACTATTTTACGAAATAGACACAAGTAATCGAAACTACATTCTATGGTTGAATTATTGAAATCGAATGTGCCCTTTTTTATCATGTCCGAAGTTTTACCAGAATGATGGCGAATTTATCATGTCCGAAGTTTTCCCAGAATGATGTTGAATTTATCATGTCCGAAGTTTTCCCGGAATGATGTTGAATTTATCATGTCCGAAGTTTTTCCGGAATGATGTTGAATTTATCATGTCCGAAGTTTTCCCGGAATGATGTTGAATTTATCATGTCCGAAGTTTTCCCGGAATGATGGAAAATTTATCATGTTCGAAGTTGTCCCTGAATGATAAGGATATTCTATATGTAACTTGTTAAGGTCGATTACCAGGTGTTTAATCCATATGAATGAATTTCATGCATGATGTTTATGGGTAATGGGAATATTAAATCTTGTGGTCTATCAAAATGATGAATTTTATTGTTTTATGATAAACATATGAACTCACCAACCTTTTGGTTGACACTTGAAAGCATGTTTATTCTCAGGTATGAAAGAAATCTTCCGCTGTGCATTTGCTCATTTTAAAGACATTATTTGGAGTCGATCATCGCAATGGCACCAGATGTTGGTGACTTCGTCCAGATGGATTAGGACGGGGTATGACAGCATTAGCTCATTTTAAGGATATTACTTGGAGTCATTCATGGCAAATTTCGAAAGATGTTGCATTCGAGTCGTTGAGTTTATCAAGACTATTATTAAGTCAATTATAGTTGGATGTGTTATGAAATGGTATGCATGCCGTCAACTTTTGATGTAAAGAAAGTTTGTCTTTTAAAAACGAATGCAATGTTTGTAAAAAGTATCATATAGAGGTCAAATACCTCGCGATGTAATCAACTATTGTGAATCGTTTATAATGTATATGAACGGGTCCTTTCAGTTGGTATCAGAGCGGTGGTCTTAGTGAACCAGGTCTTGCATTAGTGTGTCTAACTAGTAGTTGTTAGGATGCATTAATGAGTTTGGACTTCGACCTTAGCTGCATGTCAAAAAGTTTTGCTTATCAATTCTAGTCGAAAATCATCTGCTTATCATCCTTAGGAAATTACCTGCTTATCATTCTTAGTCTAGACACATGTTACTGCATTAATTGCATAAGTAGTGTATAGACAAAATTCAGATCTTAGCGTATCTGCTAATTCATATCCTAGTGTATCTGTTACTATAAACCTTGCCTGGCATATTCCTTAAATTTCTCCGTAATCTACGAAATCTTTTGTTCTATATATATGGGTATTCTATGAAATTAGAATATCATCTGAATCCCAAAATTATTCCATATCAAAAATCCTTTAACTAATCGTGTAAGATGGATCCTGTACCAAATTCGAATTCATATAATTCCGAAGGTGATTCTGAAGACTCTGAAAGTAGTGTGACCGAAGTACCCTAACTGGTTGACTACACTTCTTTTCGGAGGAGATGGAGATGGGTGCGAGATATACTCACTCGCTGGAGAAATGAAGAGGGAGAATCCTACCGCAAACCAAATTTATCTCCCAACATCAGAGAAATTGACGCGCTCACCGGTCAACCAATTCGCAATACCTTTTTCAAACTCTTTGCCCGAATATTCCACCTCGAAGAACGCATTCATAGAATTATGTTGGTGATTCAGCCTCTACTCCCGACTACTAATCAAGTAGGATTAGTGGAAGAAGTTAGAGAGCTTCGTGCTAGGTTTGAAGAAAGGGTGGAGTTTCTAGAGAGTACAGTACGCACTTTGGAAGATAGACTTACATCTACATCAACAGTACCAGTACCACCAATAACATCTACATCGTAAGCCTCAATACCACAAACACCAGCAGCATCACCAAGCCTTAGCAGTACCGTCATCATTACCAGCATCAGCAAGCACCTATAATATCACAAGCTCCGCCAGTTCCATAATCACCATAGATATCATCACAAATCAACAACAAGTATGTCATATCAACTAGTTATGAAGTATTAACTCATTCCCACTGAAGGATTTATATGTATATCTTATATATATAAATTTTGAAACCATAATAAATCTTTCCGTACTAAGCTATTACATGTGAATCTTAACTACTCGGTTAATTCATATTACTAATATGCTATGATGTACATCCTTCGTCAGCGACTTAATCATCGTTAACTACAATCTCCGTTTCACTTTAATAAATTCCATTTCCTAATAAATCAAGTGTATTATTCAAATATATGTTTGATTTTTACACCTTCATCATCGATGTACTCGAAACTTTTCAAACAACATCATTCGTACCTTGCGAAGTTCACAAGAATTCCACGAACACCAACATCATGCATCAATAAATAACGAAGTATTGATTCATAATTTCAATTACAAGAAATACTCCGTAAAAGTTATGTAATTTCTAAGGTTTTAGGGATTATACAATTCTAGTTTCAACCGTAAATCAAATGAGTTTAATTTAATATTAACTCATTAAATCTATGTTACATCTGAAGAAAATATACACATACATATATTTTCATAAAGACTGTAATAAAATTCTTTTGTACAAAATATTAATTGTGAAAAAAAATTTAACGTGTAGGTAATACCCGAGAGATATATAAATTCACAATTAATATGATACATTCTTCGAATCTGATTCAGCAATCATCAATTATATTTACTACTTTCACAACAACATACATTCTTTTGTAGAAATAAAAAATACTCATTCAAATCCAATTACATATTCTGATTTTGAAATCTCAGAACTCAATTCGAGATATAACCGGTATCATCACTCTTAGATTCCTACATCTTTCAAAGTTATACTTTGACTTCAAAACTGTGCTAAAACATCATTTCTATTCATGGAACCCCGGAAAGTATTTGTATCATTCAAAATCCTAGAACATCATATGAATATTAATGATTACAATCTATGTTCAAATCCCTCGAAATTTCTGAAGACACTTCAAACAACGAACAATCAAAATGCTGATATAACCACATGCACCTGAAAAACTCTCGAAATCAAAGTTATAGTTTATCATGTATCCGCGTCAGATCCTTTGGCATTTATTAGCTAAAATAACTTTACGATCCCTTTTCAAAGTAGCTAGTTTTGTCACAACTTCAGCAAGTCAATTTCGATTTTTCAGTCGCACTAACCTTATTATAACCTCGATATATACGTTGCTCTTTTCGTCATTGTTACCGGAGAACCTTTTACATTCCACCACATTATCAACGGATGTACCAGCAACTTCATTACCCTTTGACTTTAACCTCTTCGAAAAGTCATTATATTTATTCATTAAAACTCTATCATATACTCATCCGCATCTTGTAACAAGAATTGCCATACCAATTACCGGGAATCAGTAATCATTATTTTGAAATCTCGCAGTGTTTTCACTTCAACAGTTATATATATATATATATATCCATATAACGTCTATCTCCTAAACTTACATACTTCGAATGTGAAGTTTTTGAAAAACACCCCAACCTACGAAACAGTACTATGAAGTTTTGAAAAAGACTGATGAAGTGGTAAGGACTGTAGACAGCAATTATGGTCAGGAGTTGATAACAAAGAATAGTAGACTGGAAAAGCACAAACAAAAAATTTGGTACTGAAAAAAAAATGGATTGAGCAAAGTATGAAGGAGGCTGTGGACAAATCACAAAGACTAAACCTACCTTCAAAGAATCCAAATGATTCAATGTCTGCTGAAATCCTTAGCGAATACCTTGCTCCTTAATTTAAACCCTTGTGGATAATCTTCTTCATCATCCTCTGATCTTAGATATTCTAAGATATCATTATATCTTTCATTATAAATATCCTCCATATTTTTGAAGATATTTTCATAGCTATTCTTATCTGAAATCATTTATCTCCTCGCGTTATCGCTATCACATCATAAAAGAAACTGTTTTAGTTTCTAAATTTTGAAACTTTCGAGTTTAAAGTATGAATGTTTTTGAAGTAGTGTTGGGAACTGAAGCATGAGTTAGTATAATATAATGACACTTGATCAACGTGATTATATTACAGTAAGTCATGCTGAGTTCCTAAATGGAATGTGATGATTCACAGATCATAACGTCATCATGTGTCATGTTACACGACTCTTGTATTCTATTTAACCTCTAAACATATCAAAAAAATATTTTTCTTGATGATTCTGTCTTTTCTGAGATATTCTTGTAATTTGACAAATCAAGATCGTGCCATTACAATTCTCTTCTTAGAACATTAACTATGTTCATTTCGAAATTCATAACTACGAATTCTGGACCGTTATTCGCTTGACTTGAAGTCGGGAAGAGGAGACAAAAGTGTGGAACTCTTGAATATAAAAGAAAATATAAAGCTCGACAACAACATGTAAATTACAAACCGTGCATATCAATACGTATTGCAACGTAAAGGCACGGGAGAATTAAAAATACTATAACCCCAAGGTAGTAGTAAAAGTAAATAAAATCCTCCGGTGGTAAATGAAAAAGAAGAATGACAGATATGAAAGTTAGGAGTATATCAAGGATCAGAACGGGATGGAGCATATTGACGAATGCTTTAAAGTATGAGTTGAGGGAGAAAGAATAGAATGTGTGAGTTGAAAGGAAACGAAGGGGTGGATTTATAGTGAAATATCAGACAGAGCAATCGAGACAGATTATCGCATTTAACCAAAGAAGATCCTAATTTCTTTAATTACCGAAGAACCAAATCTTATTACGAAAATTTCCTCTAGAATCCCTTGAATACCGGAAATCAACTATGACTACGTCACCGGTTAAGTCAAATCTGCATTTACTCATTTCACTCTTTTGCAATAACTTCACTCGTACGCATCACCTAAGCAAATTGTTTTATCCATATTACTCGCCGATGATAAAACTCTAATTTTCAACTCATATTTGTCATAATAACATTCTTATTGTTAGCCATAACGACCTCGATCAAATTTTGGGGATGAAATTTCTTTAAAGGGTAGGTATCGTGAAGACCCAAAAATTTCCGACCAAATTTAAACTATATCTTTATATTATTCTGACACGATAAGCAAAGTTTGTTAAGTTGAATCTCAAGGATTTTAAACTGTGTTCATACATCCATTTAACCTTAACCAAATTCCGACGATTCACGAACCGTTATTCAAATGGATATGATTGTATATATATGTGTATATATATTATAACTTGAAAACGTAAACAAAGTATTAGGTATAATACTTTACATGATTGTATTTACTGACGTAATTGAAAGATAATATCAAATGATTGATTTATCAAATACATTGTATGATTATGAGTCTTTGTTGTGAGGTCCACGTTGATTTGAGAAATCGTTCATTTTTAACGGTATTCGGAAAATGGTAATGTAATTTACATGAAAGAAATAAAAGTGTCACGTCTTCTTTAAAACGAATATAATTTTATAAAATTCTAGAATCACTTTTGACAAATTGTTACTGAGTCATTATGATAAGGATAAAGGTTTTAACGTTATCTTAAAATCTAGAATCTTTCTAGAAACTTTTTGAGAAGTTATAAATAATAACGGTCCGTGGTTTAATTGAATATAAATATGTAAATAATTTGCAACGTGTAATTAAAAACGTGTTTCTATATATTTTGAATAATCTAATAAACGATAATAGTATTCTATTAGTGACTTGACTGATATTTAAATAGGTTAACTAGAATGTTTAAGAAGTTAATAACACTAGTACATACATGAACTACATCAATTTTAGTTTTAAAGTGTAAACGTTAATTGTTATTATATTTTCTATTATTTATAAGATTTAAAATTATATTATTAGATAAAGATTTCGAGTATACATATAGGTGATACAAATTTCTAAACGACAATATATATATTTTATAAGTGACAAAATATAATATTTATTTAGTTATATAACTAATTAATTATATTCACCTTTCTTATACAAAAAGATTTAAATAATATTATTAATATATTTTAACAAATATCGAGTAGTTGATTTAAATAATCAAATGACCAAAACACTCGAACATTTAAGTTACACTTTGAGTGATATAGTTTAGAGATGATTTAAGTCTAATTATTAATAAAGGAACGTGTCGCAAAACGTAAAGTATAAGTTTCTAAGCATACGAAACGACGTTCGACAAATCGGAACCGGATCATAAGTCAAACATTAATGTACAAGTTTTTGGAACAAAAATTATAAATTTACTATGCACGTAAATATAATATAATATATAAATAAATTATAAATTAAATATATTATATATATAATATTATAAAAACCGTAGCCACCCAAGAGTTAAATGAATGTGAGCTGGGACCAAGGCCCATGCGATCGCATGGCTTGAACCCCTAAACCCCATGCGATCGCATGGGTGGGTTAGGTGGGCAAAGTTTGCATATAAACTCAATTTCTGGTTCTAATTTATTCTATCTCTCGATCTCACACACATATACGGATTATATATTATATATTATTATTATTATTAAGATTATTATTATTATTATTAGTAATATTATTATTAAATATACATAAAATACTACGACGAAGTCATGAACGAGTCATTCCAAGACGAGTTTTTGAGAGGGATAGAGCTAAGAAAATTATGGGTTATTGCTTTGGAGGTTATGGGTATGATTCGAGGGTATGCTCGTGAGATCAATCTAGTATTTATCGTCTCCGTTGCATCTACGTACCTTTCTTGCAATATTGAATCACAATATTGATACGTGAGTACTCATAACTTAACTTTTATATATTATTAGTGTATCCCTGACTAGTGCTAAAGTATATAGGATTATGCATGCTTGTACGTTGATATTGTCGATAGATAGGTTATGTTGAATCCTGAATTAGATACACATGCTACTGAGATAAGGTATATGATATGCATGTCGTTGGAAAGCTAGCAAAAAATTAAGAACTTTTCATTTCGAACACGTGTGATTTCGATAAACGGATTAAAAGATATAATCAACTGAATTATTATTAATGTTAGTATATTTATTGTTTAAATGATTATTATTACTATCGTCGTTATTATCGTCGTTATAATTATTATCTAATAATTATTATTATTATTATCAATATCATTATCGTTATAAGTTTTATTATTAAAAATTATCATTTTTATTAGTATTACTACCGTTACTATCATTAAGATTATTATTAACATTATCATTACTATTATTACTATTATCATTGTTATTCTTATTAGTATCATTAAAATAGTTATTAGTATTATCATAAATATTTTTATAATATTTATTAATATTAATATTATCTACTAATATTATCATTATTATGAATGCGTTATAAAAAAAAGGACTAAAAGCTATTAATCAAATCGATTAGGAAGACATTGATTTAGATAAAAAAAAAAATATCGTTTTCATTATTTTTATCATTATTTTTATTATTAAAAGTATTATTAATATTAAAATTATCATTTTACAAAAATCATCATTTTTAATAGAAATATCATTGTTATTATAAGATATCATTATTATTATCATTTTAGTATTATTATTAATTATCATTTTTAATAGAATTATTATCTTTATAAAATATTATTATTATCACTGTTAATATTAAAAAGTATCGTTATTATTATCATGAATAGAATTATCATTTATCATAATTAATATCATCATTAGTAAATATAAATATTGTTATAACAAAAATTGTTATCATTATAATACAACTTTTACTTATTATTATCAGACTTTTTTGCTCAGTTGGTCCCTCTATTATACCCCAAATCACTAGTTTGGTCCCTCGATTTTTAATTTGGCAATCAGTGTCCCTGAGTTATTTTGATTTTGCAATTGGCATCCCTCAGTCAAATTTCTGTTAAAAATGTCCGTTAACCTTGTCATGTGCAATGCATGTGAGGGTAAAATCGTCTTTTTACTAAAAACAAGGGACCACCGGCGCAAAAATATCTTAACTAAAAATGAGGGACCACTGGCGCAAAAAAACTTATAATGTTTATATTTTTATTTTATAAATTTATATAAACAGGAATTTATAAATTATTATTATTATTATTATTATTATTATTATTATTATTATTATTATTATTATTATCATCATCATCATAACTTCAATATTAGTAATAATAATAATACTAATAATTATAATTCTAATAATAATAATAATCAATTTAATGATAATACTAATGATAAAAATTATAAAAAAAAAAAAAAAAAAATAATAATAATAATAATAATAATAATAATAATAATAATAATAATAATAATAATAATAATAATAATAATAATAATAAAGATTTTTGAAATTTAAAACTACCTCAAAAAGTGCTAAAAAAATATTTGTTGCGAACCGGACTCGAACCCCCGACCTCTTGAATACCCATGAACTCGTTAACCAGCTGGGTTGTTGCCCCATATCCGAAATTATATAGAACATATCTTTATTTAACCCGTATTTAAATAACTCATCTTCTTCATCACCATTTCAAAACCAAATCCACCCGGGATCAAATCAACATTATAATCAAACATCTAAACATTTTTAAGACTCTTAAACAAAGTATAATCTAGAAGACCCTGTTTCCATTTCAGTTGATCGGGACGCCGTCCAGGATTCGGGACGCCGTCCAGCAAAGAAGAGCTGGACGCCGTCCAATATTTGGGACGCCGTCCAGTTGGCCTGTCGGGCCAGCTATAATATTTTAGATTTTAAAAAGGGGTAAATGGGTAATTTCACTTGGGTGTCGTTTTGGAGCCCTCAAAACTGATCCATTGGTCATTTGTGGATCACATTTCATCCTCACAAACACTCTCATCTATATCTAGTGAGAGAGTAAGGGTTTAGAGAGAGAGAGCTTGATTTGGAGAAGAAGGAGTCGGATTCTCACCAAAGCTCGGATTCTAAAGTTGTTCATCTCGCTCCTAGCTACGTTGTGGTAGTATTGGTAAACTCAAACTCCGAATTTCATTTGTTAGATTTGATATTTAAGTTAGGGTTTTGAGCTAGTTTATTGTGAAACCCTCTTAGATGATGAAATAGGTTTATGGTGACTATTTATTCTTGTCACTTGGCGGGTTTTGGGTTGGTTGACGATTTGGTCTTGATTAGGCTTTAATCTTGAGTCTAATCACTAGGTTTAGTGATTATGGAAGTGTGGGAACACTTTTGGGTGTGTTTGGTTGACTAATTTTGAAATGGGTCAAAATTAGGGTATTGGTGTCTAAATGGGTAAGACACGTGTTTAACACTTGTGTTCGGGTTTAATCGTGTATTAGGACCATTATCACTCGTGTTAGTGATTTATTGGTTAGTTTGAGCGCGGTTTGTGCTTGGAAGTGCATTTTGGTCGAAATTGCACTAGGTGTAAATTGGGTTGGTTTGTAAATACACCCTAATTGTGTTGTTGAATTGTGATAATGGAATGGGTACATTCCATCGGCGAGTTGCAGATTATTCGGTAACATTCATCAAGGCGACAAGGTGAGTGTTAATATCCTATGTACATGTGTATGTGTAGGATGGGTGCGGGTCGGGTGAAGTGATTCTCGGTTATAGAGTTCACTTCACATATAGGTGGATTTGATGGACTTGCGTTTAGGTCCAATTGGCACGGTTGTGCGTTTTGGTTGACCACCTTTGGCGAGGTACACGTTTTGTGTGTATGTTATCACACGTGTTTGTGATGTGGAGTATATAACCCCAATGGCGAAGGGTTGATATTGTTGTGATGTGGATAACCCCGATGTGGTGGATTTTATAATCCCGTGACCGTGGATTTTGAGTTGGAGAAGTGGATCATGTGTGGATGCGGATTCACGATGACGCGTGTAGTTCGGTCATCTTATCGGAAGTAAGTCTCGTGTAGTTCGGATTCACGATGACGCGTTTAGTTCGGTCATCTTATTGAGGTAGTGATCTCGTGTAGTTCGGATTCACTAAGGCTCGTTTAGTTCGGCCAACCTCGATGTTGTATTAGTGAAGATAGTAGTCTCGTGTGGATGCGGATTTACTAAGGCTCGTGTAGTTCGGCCAATCTTCATTGTGGTATTTGGTTTTCGGTATTGGGTTAACAGGTTAACCTTGGACGTTTATATATTGTTATATATATATTAATGTATTGTTGTGATGTAGCTAGCCCTCCGGGTGTAGCTTATTGGCGTTGTTCACATCGTCGTGGGTGAACTTATATTTGTCGTTGTATCTTAGTTTGTTGCTTAGTGATCGTACGGTATGCTTAGTCTAGCTTGCCTTTATGCTTGGATGCTCCGGTATGCGGTATTTGATTATTTGTGTGGTGTGTCCATTTTATACATATATATGTATGTAGTATATTCTCACTCACTAAGCGTTAGCTTACCCTCTCGTTGTTTACATTTTTATAGATTTGCATGGAAGCAGTGGCTCGGGTAAGCGTAGGAACTAGCGGACTTGCGTAGTTGCTTTAGAAGACTTGCTTTTGGATTTATTTAGGATTGGGTAGCGTATCCCCAATCCCATGCTCGGTCTATGTTTTAAATTTAACTAAATGGGTCGCAATGGTCACTTGGTTGTAATTTGGGTCGATGTGGGCTCGGGGTTGTAAAACTCAGTTTTATTAACGAAAACTCTTAGTTTTAATTATTATAACATATTGTGAATGTGTTTTGGTTTAAAAGTGTCGGGAAGCGGGTTTTCCGCTCGCGTGTGTTTGAAAAACTGATCAAAACTTTTTAGTACAACTGGACGCCGTCCCAGACGGCTGGACGCCGTCCTGGTCTTCACAACTGGACGTCGTCCAGATTACTGGACGCCGTCCAGGTGAACTGTCCCAGAATTTTTTTTTTTATTGGCACGTTTTTGGATGGATAACGGGTTGGGTTGTTACAAGTGGTATCAGAGCATGGTCTAAGGGATTTAGGTTACTTGAGATAGGTGCCTAGACTTAGACTTTTGTGTGTGCTTAATTTGTTGCGGGACTTGTAGGAGTACGGGTCGAAATAAGTTGTAGTTAGTGCCTTGTTTGTAGGTGGACTAACGTTTATATTAGTAATGCGGATATTATTAATATATTATTGTGTTGTGATAATGATTCTCGCGTGTGTTTATATCGCGTAGAATTGTCGTTGTGTTGGTTATATCATCGAGCGAGGCGGTCGTTGTACTAACGAGTTGAGACGACGTGTGTGCGTAATAAGGACTTGCAAACCTTATTACCGGTGCAAATCGTGTCTAACAAGTGATGTACGACGACTGTTGAGCAAGATGGGGCGGTGTTATGCGTGTTGTTTTATACGTTCGTGATCTAATCGCTTTGCATTCCTTAGAATGGCGACGGGAAATGGGATCGAGACGAATGACGTGGAGTTTAACGCTAGAGTTGCGGCCGCCGTTGCAGAGCAAATGAGTGCGTTACGAGAAGAAATGGATAGGAAGTTTTCCGAACTTCAAGGTAGTAGTGGAATGGAGCGTTGTCTTAAGAGCTTCATGAGGACTAAACCCCCAATGTATGATAGGAAACCGGATCCTTTGGTAAGCACAACTTGGATCTCAGATATCGAAGGGTGTTTTCGTACTATTGAATGCCCTCCCGAGAAAAAGACAAGACTCGCTACTAGTTTGTTGCGGGGTAGGGCGAAGGATTGGTTGGATGGTAAGATTGATCTTGTTGGTGGTGAACCTTTTATGGCGTTATCGTGGGACGAATTTAAGGAGGAATTCTTCGAGGAGTTTCGGACTTCAGCCGATTTGTGGGAATTGCGTAATGAGTTGCGAAATTTGCAACAGGGTTCTATGGACTTGAATACTCTCAAGACGACCTTTATGGCGAAGGCTCGTTTTTACCCGGAGTATTTGGGAATGATCGTTTGTTGATGAGGGATTTCTATCGGACCTTGAATGATGACTTGAGGAGTAAAATTAGCCGAGGTCAAGCGAAATCGTTTGCGGAATTATTCGACTTGGCTAGAGGTTTCGAGTCGTATTCGCGATCGAAGATGGGTGAACCTTCAAGTGAGAGAAGGGTTGTTTCGTATGGTGCTCCAAGTAAGAGGACTAAGGGTCCGAGCGTGAGCACGGGTGGTACACGGACGGGTATATCTGATTCTAGTGCTTCTAGGTGTTACAATTGTGGCTTGAGGGGTCACAAGTCTTGGGAATGTTCGGTGCCAAAGGGTGATGGCATGGTGTGCTTCTTTTGCCAAGAAGAAGGACATCGTAAGTCGGAATGTCCCAAGTTAGCGGGGACGGGTGCGGCCAGGAGACGTTAAGGTACGTTTCGTTTTAATAAATATGTCCTTTGATTATTTATTATGTGCCGTTGAGTTTGAGTTCATTAGATGCATTGTGTTGTGCATGTTATTGATATAGGTGACGTTCCTAATGGAAGTACCCTATGGTGACGTTTGATTGTCGGGCGAAGGGCGTAAGACTTGGTGCAACCAAGCATCCCTTAGTAATTGGGAAATGTTTTTACCTAGCCATGGAAATGGGTTTTGGTGTTCGGTTGTTAAGCGCGTGTTCGCTTTTGTGTTGAAGTTGATGAACCATGAGGTTCGTCGGGTGGATTAGAACCCGAAAGAGATCGAGTGTTTGATATCGATATATGTTGGTAAAGGAGTCTACGTGACGCGACATTAGGTGCCTCTTTCATACCTACTAGCGTGGTGATTCGACTCCGATTGTGTTGCGGTTACATTGTACTTAGGGTACCGAAGTGAAACCCTTAGGTACATGAGTGATCGGGTGAAATTTGACAAACTAAAGCAATTGGATGATTGCGAGAGTATAGTTTGTGTAATTTGTGGTACACTTTTCGTTCGAAGTGTTTAAGGATAGGTTAAGATACTTGGTATGCTCAAGGTTGGAGCAAGATATGGTGATGGGTCGTGTGAACCCAATTATTGGTAAAGTCTACCTTTGGTAGCATTATACGGTTGTACAAGATGCGGTTATGGAACGTAGTTCCAAGTGGGGGAGTCACACCCCCGCACGAGGAG
The DNA here is from genome assembly GCF_046630445.1 of Rutidosis leptorrhynchoides. Classification (NCBI taxonomy): domain Eukaryota; kingdom Viridiplantae; phylum Streptophyta; class Magnoliopsida; order Asterales; family Asteraceae; genus Rutidosis; species Rutidosis leptorrhynchoides. The sequence goes on from NC_092336.1 coordinate 242,655,778, forward strand.
GTTTTAGTGTGAGATTTAGGATGACGCTTTTAGTTGAACCGAAATTTGTGTTGGGACCTAGTTTTGGTTGATTTGTGGTAGAGTATAATTTCGGTTAAATTGTACTTATGATCTTGGATACGAATTATCACCGAGGTGGTAATGTGGTAAATCTCGTTGAGAGATAATGGACGTGTTTGGCGAGCAAGGTGAAATCCCTCAGTTAAGGGATGTGTGTGTCGGATTCTCTTCTAGAGAATTATTGTTTTGTACCTATGTTTGATATAGGTGGTTCTTTCTCGATTGTGTGAATGGTTAGTGGTATCCGTTAGGATTCACTATAGCGTAGCAGAGCGCGATGTTATGCTACTCGTTGTTCGAGGCCAAAAGGGCGTTGATTGGTGAAGCATGACCTTCGGGGTCCGCTGACTTCATCATGGGATTAGTGTTATATTGGTGAAGCAAGACCTTCGGGGTCCGCTGACTTCATCATGGGATTAGTGTTATATTGGTGAAGCATGACCTTCGGGGTCCGCTGACTTCATCATGGGAGTAGTGCCATATTGGTGAAGCATGACCTTCGGGGTCCGCTGACTTCATCATGGGTGTAGTGTTATATCGGTGAAGCATGACCGTTGACGGGGTCCGCCGACTTCATCCGGTGTTGATATTTGGAAGTGGATCGCGTGTGTTTGCGGATTCACAAATGACTCGTGTGGTTTCGGTCATTGTATTGTGTAAGTGAGTCGCGTGTAGTTCGGATTCACAAATGACTCGTGTGGTTTCGGTCATTGTATTGAGGAGTGAGTCTCGTGTAGTTCGGATTCACAAGTGACGCGTGTGGTTGCGGCCATTCTTTTGGGATAGTGACTCTCGTGTAGTTCGGATTCACTAAGGCGCGTGTAGTTCGGCCAATCCCGAATGTTGTGCGGTGGAGGTAGTGAGCCGCTTGTGGTTGCGGATTCACTAAGGCGCGTGTAGTTTTCGGCCAGACGTCATGTTGTTGGATGTGTGATCTATCGGTTGTTTTATACATCGATGGTGGGGTCGTAAGGACCATGTTGTTTGATCTATCGGTTGTTTTATTGTAACGACCCGCACTTTTTCGATCATACTATACTTATAAGATTAATATTTACATAAATTAAACCTTGCCAACATGATAAGCAATCCAAATTGTCGAGACTTATATTTCCGAAAAGAGTTTTACACAACGTTTGACCGTCTAGTTTGACCGATGATATCACGAACTATACAATATATGATAATTATACGTTTGTGTATATATATGTATATATACATATTTAACATGATTAAAGAATGTTTTAATACCTCATTTTATATTAATAACAACAAGTTATATGTGTATTTTGAAACTACTAACTTAAGTTTTCAAAACGATAACTATACGTAACGTTATTTGACATAAATACTTAAGACATATAATGTTATACATGTATCGTATAAGTAATGTATTTAATCACTTTTAAAGACTTAAATACATAAAACCATATAAGTGTATTCACAAAAGATAGCTATATTTGAATCCTCAATCCATTTTTCACAAAATTTCTATACGTATACCTAGAGTATTTGTACTCGTATCATACCTAGCTTCTAGATGTATTTACTATTGGTATATACCAATAGGAAATACCAATGATCAGCCATGAATGATTAAGGGACATGATAACAACTTGTGGGAACCATCTTTAGTCATTTATCAAGACTTATTTGTAACAAAACAAAGTTATACATATCATATATCTATATATCACGTTTTTGATATGTGTATATATATACATGCTCATTTCCATTTTCTTCACTAGATCACTAACTCTAAAACACACACACTTATGAGCCTTAAACCCCTTAATCATCTCAGCTCACATCTACAAAAATCTAGCTTCAAAAACCATACTAAAACATCATAAGAAAACCATACAAAAACACTTCAAGAAAACCCTCCAAGAACACCAACTTACTTCCAATCTTTCATCCACTTCTATCACCCTTTTGATTCTAGCTTCTTACTCCTCTTTTACAGCAAACTTATCCAAGGAACTTGAGGTAGAATCTATGTTCATAACCTTATTTGATTCATATATATATAGCTATCTTATTTTGTGGTACAAAAGTTTAACAACAAGAACATAGTTTGAATGTTTTCAAACTTGTTTGCAAACTAAATAGATCCTTCTAACTTAACTTTTAAAATACTTCAAGACATGTAACATAACTTATTTATATGTTAATTTAACAAGGTAAAACTTGGTTTTTCAAAGTATAAGTATTTTTGGAAAAATGGTCATTAAATGATTTTGTTGTAACAAAAATGTTTAACTTCATATGTTTCACTAAACTTTCACCTATGCCGTATGATTTTGAATACAAACCAAGGTATTTACAGTTCATAGTCTTAAAGAAGAACTCGATCCAAGAAGATGGCAATTTGAATCAACAAAAACGGACTTGTAACGAAGAAACTATGACCGAAACAAAATTGGCTATCCTAGACATTTTCAACTTCGGGATTCATTGGAAAAATTTACATAAAATCACATCTTTATAAGATAACATGATATTTTATATATATGTACTTACAATTCAATTTTATATGGTTCAGGATCACCCGTAAACAACACGAGAAGATTAATCATAAGATCCCATGATTGTACGCAACACGTCATTTGACAACACCGGTACTTTATGTACGCAACACGTCATTTGACAACACCGGTACCATGGGTCAAGATTAATCTCGACCAATACATATACGATGGGGTTTTATTTATCTCGTTGGGGGTTTTATTTATTTCATTGCGGGTATATTAAACATCTAAAAATGAACCATTAAAATTGAATTACTAACAAAGAAATGCTAACTACGGACTAAGGAAATATTCAAAATATTAAAAGTATAACAAGTATATATATATATAACGTTTGTTTTAAAATGAAAACATATTGATATATTATATGGATAGGTTCGTGATATCAACCGGAAGACCGAGTCAAAATATATATATCATCAAGACAAGAGTGAGTATATAGTCCCACTTTTAAACTCTAAATATTTCGGGATGAGAATACATGTATTTTATGTTTTACAATATGGACACAAGTAACTGAAAAATATATTCTACGTTGAGTTGTACCACTGGCATACTTCCCTGTAGCTTGGTAACTAATATTTACAGCGGTATTGTAAACGCGAATCCTGTTGATAGATCTATCGGGCCTGACAACCCCAACCGGACTGGACGACCAGTATTCAACGGTTGCACAGTACTTCGTTTTGTGACTACATTTGGTACGGTGTAGTAAGATTTCATATTAAAGGGAATATGCGACGTGAAAATGTTAAGTATGGTTACCAAGTGCTCAACCACTTAGAATACTTTTATTAAACTGTTTATATACGAAATCTTGTGGTCTATATATATATTGCTGCCGGCATTAAACCTATATCTCACCAACTTTATGTTGACCTTTTAAAACATGTCTATTCTCAGGTGATTTCTAAAGCTTCCGCTGCATCATGTTGGATCTAACCAGGATCTTGCGTACGCATGTTTGTGTCAAAAATAAAACTGCATATCCGAGATGTTGTACTGTAAAATATGCTAGAAACCGTGTTGTTGTCATCATTTGTAAAGTTTGTAAGTCGAAGATTATCGTTAAACGTTAATCTTCTTTTTATTGTCTTAAGCTTGTAACAAAAATAATGGTTATGGTTTGTAATGTATAATATATGCAGTTTTCTTTCAAAAATGTCTCATATAGAGGTCAATACCTCGCAATGAAATCATACGTTATCCAACGCGTTCTTATGGTTAAGGACGGGTTATGACATGTGGTATCAGAGCGTTGGTCTTAGCGAACCAGGTTTGCATTAGTGTGTCTAACCGAGAAGTCGATAGGATACATTAGTAAGTCTGGACTTTGACCGGGTCTGATTTTAAAAACCATTGCTTATCACTGTTGGTTAAAAATTTATATGTAAATATTATGTAAGTACTAATGGGTTAGTTGTTATGTGTTAGATGTCGGGCTCGAAACTTATTATCACATTCAGCGACTCCGAATCAGAACCTTCAGATTGTGTTTCAGTCATTAACATATCCGATGACGAAAGTGGTATTTTTGGGGAAGACTCACAATTTCCGGATGAACCAACTATTGAAATATCGGAAAGTGAACCCGAGGAGGAAAGTGAACCCGAGGAGGAAAGTGAACCCGAGGAAGAAATACAGGAAATTACAAAAGACGAGTTCGAACTAGGAAAGAAACGAAAAGCTAGTGAATTAGAAAATCCAAATCCCGAGTTTAATGAGAATGAAGTGGCACCAATTCCACTCAACACTACCACCCCTATCCCCGCTATTCCTATTAGTGCTATCCCCGCATCTAGTTCTTCGGCACCTCAGCCAAAACGTAGGGAGACAGCTAGGATTCGCGTTGGGGGATTCCCTGGACATAAATGTTTTGGGAAATAGACCAAATGATGCGCTGCCGTATTAAACCATGGAATCACATAATGTTTTGTATAATATTATTAGTGTGGTTTGTTTAAAGTTTGATGTAAGCATATGTAAAATAGCGAAGTATGAAATGCAATAATTTTCCATGGTTAAGTATTATTTAGATTGTAGTAATTGATTCTGTACTAAGCTATTAAGTATGAACATTAACGGGTAGGTACTACCCAAGATATAATTATAAAACGCTAATAAGAAGAAAAGGCTTTTATAATAATACCTGGTTCATATTATTAACAAGCTATAAATGTACTATAAATGCACACTACATCTATAATATTCCATGTGAATAATTATTTTCTTTCATTAGGAAATGGCGCGATTGAATCGAATGACGGAACAAGAACTCGAGGAACTCATCAACCAGCGAGTGAACGATAGAATGCTATGGGTCGAAGCTGCAAGAGCTGCTGCAGTTAACCCAAATCCTCGTGTAGGATGCTCCTACAAGACGTTTCAAGCTTGCAAGCCATCATCATTCAGTGGAACGGAAGGACCGATCGGTTTAACCCGATGGATAGAAAAGATGGAGACGGTGTTCAAAATCAGTGGTTGTGATGAAAAAGACATGACCAAGTTTGCATCGTGCACTTTACAAGATAGTGCACTCACATGGTGGAAGAATTATGTGAAGGCGGTAGGAGGAGATGTAGCTTATGATACTCCATGGGAAGAATTCAAAGCGATGATAATCACCGAGTATTGTCCAAGGAATGAGGTTATTAAGTTAGAAGATGAGTTACGAAGTTTAAAGGTGGTTGGTACTGAAATCACCAACTACAATCAGCGATTCATGGAATTGGTTTTACTATGTCCTGAATTGGTTCCAACCGAAGCACGGAAGATTGAAATGTACAAAGGTGGTTTGCCCAGAAAGGTCAAGGCAAACGTTACGGCATCGAAACCTAAAACAATTCATGAAGCTATAACCATGGCAAACGAGCTAATGGATCAGGTCATTTTGGACAAGAAAGCATTCAATACTGAGGTGAAGGTATTGGGGAACAAGAAAAAGTGGAATGGAGGTTATGATCGAGGTAACCAACAACAACCTTATAAGAAACAAGAAACCACGAAAGGTGCGGGTAGTGGTTCAGGCTTTGGTTACAAAGGACAAAGTCCTTTATGCAACCGTTGTCACAAACATCATTTTGGTTACTGTAGTGTGTTGTGCACTAAATGCAATAGACAGGGACATCTTGCTGAAGATTGTAAGGCTCTCGTTACAAATGGTAACAAGACTCCTGCCACCAACGCAAATAGAACTGCTTTGGCTAACATTACTTGTTTTGGGTGTGGAAAACAAGGTCACTATAAGAGTCAGTGCCCGAATCCAGAAAAGAATGGCGGACCTGCACGTGGAAGAGCGTTTGTTATTAATGCTAGAGAGGCACGAGAAGACCCGGAGCTTGTTACGGGTACGTTTACCATTAATAACTTATCAGCATCTATCTTATTTGATACTGGCGCCGATAGAAGTTACGTGTGTATAAATTTTTACACTAAATTGAATTGTTCATCATTACCTCTAGATGCTAAGTACTTGATTGAGTTAGCTAATGGTAAACTAATTAAAGCCGATAAAATTTGTCGTGATTGTGAAATAAATCTAGCCGGAGAAACGTTTAAAATCGACTTAATACCCGTAGAATTAGGAGGTTTTGATGTAATAGTCGGCATGGACTGGATGTCCAAAATAGGAGCGGAAGTTGTTTGTGCTAAGAAGGCAATTCGTATTCCTGGTAAGGATAAAATACCGGTGATGATTTATGGAGAGAAGGGTAATTCAAAGCTAAAACTCATTAGCTGTTTGAAAGCCAAGAAGTGTTTAGAAAAGGGATGTTACGCTATTTTAGCACATGTTAATAAAGTCGAAAAGAAAGAAAAGTGCATCAACGACGTGCCTGTGGCAAGAGATTTTCCTGAAGTTTTTCCGGAAGAATTGCCGGGATTACCTCCATTTAGATCGGTAGAATTTCAAATAGATTTAGTACCAGGAGCTGCACCAGTGGCTCGTGCTCCATATAGACTTGCACCGTCCGAGTTAAAAGAACTTCAAAGTCAGTTAAAAGAATTACTGGACCGTGGATTCATACGACCGAGTACTTCACCGTGGGGAGCTCCAATTTTGTTTGTTAAGAAGAAAGATGGATCTTTTAGGATGTGTATAGACTATCGTGAATTAAATAAGTTAACTATCAAGAATCGGTATCCACTACCAAGAATTGATGACTTATTTGATCAATTGCAAGGATCATGTGTGTATTCAAAAATCGACCTAAGATCAGGTTATCATCAACTACGCGTCAAAGAAGAAGATATTCTGAAAACTGCTTTTCGGACACGTTATGGTCATTACGAATTTTTGGTTATGCCGTTTGGATTGACGAATGCGCCAGCTGTATTCATGGACCTCATGAATCGAGTTTGTAGTCCGTATTTGGATAAGTTTGTTATCGTTTTCATTGATGATATTCTTATCTATTCCAAGAGTGAGCAAGAGCATGAAGAGCATTTAAGGTTGATACTGGAGTTGTTGAGAAAAGAACAACTTTATGCTAAATTTTCTAAGTGTGCTTTCTGGTTGAAAGAAGTGCAATTTCTTGGTCACGTTGTTAATAGCGAAGGAATTTAGGTTGATCCAGCAAAAACTGAAGCTATTGAAAAATGGGAGACTCCTAAGACACCAACGCAGATACGCCAATTTTTGGGTTTAGCCGGTTATTATAGAAGGTTTATTCAAGATTTTTCCCGAATAGCTAAGCCGTTGACAGCATTAACACAAAAAGGGAAGAAATATGAATGGACCTCGGAGCAGGAGAACGCATTTCAATTACTGAAGAAGAAGTTAACTACTGCGCCTATTTTATCGTTACCAGAAGGGAACGATGATTTTGAAATATATTGTGACGCTTCGCGACAAGGTTTTGGTTGTGTTCTTATGCAACGAAAGAAAGTTATTGCATTCGCATCCCGACAATTGAAGATTCACGAGCGAAATTATACGACGCATGATCTAGAATTGGGAGCAGTCGTGTTTGCATTGAAGATGTGGAGACACTACTTGTATGGGGTTAAATTCACTGTGTTTACTGATCATAAAAGCCTTCAACATATTTTTGATCAGAAACAATTGAACATGAGGCAACGTAGGTGGGTCGAGTTAATAAACGACTATGATTGTGAGATTCGCTATCATCCCGGGAAAGCGAATGTAGTGGCTGACGCATTAAGCAGAAAGGAACGAGAACCAATTCGAGTACGAGCGATGAACATAAAAATTCGCATGAATCTCAACTCACAAATCAAAGAAGTTCAACGAGAAGCACTTACTAAAGAAAATATAGGAAATGAAATAATGAAGAAGTATGAGAAGCAACTCGTTATGCGGGAAGATGGAATTCGGTATTTTGCAAATCGTATTTGGGTACCGAAGTTGGGTGGATTAAGGAAGTTGATATTGAACGAGGCACATAAGACAAGATACTCGATACATCCTGGAGTTGGAAAGATGTATCAAGATCTTAAGACACGTTATTGGTGGCCTAATTTAAAGACCGACGTTGCAACATATGTTGGGGAGTGTTTAACTTGTTCTAAGGTCAAAGCAGAACACCAGAAGCCGTCAGGGTTACTTCAACAACCAGAAATCCCAGAATGGAAATGGGATGGTATTACCATGGATTTCATCACAAAGTTACCAAAGACTGCCTGGGGATACGACACCATTTGGGTGATTGTTGATCGTCTCACCAAGTCTGCACATTTCTTACCTATAAAGGAAACGGATAGAATGGAGAAACTATTACGATTGTATATAAAGGAAGTTGTTTCAAGGCATGGGATACCTATTTCCATTATATCCGATCGTGATAGTAGATTTACCTCAAAGTTTTGGCAATCACTACAGGAGGCACTAGGAACTCGTTTGGATATGAGTACCGCATATCATCCGCAAACCGACGGGCAGAGTGAAAGAACAATTCAGACTCTCGAAGACATGCTCAGGGCATGTGTGATCGATTTTGGAAACGGATGGGATAAATATCTACCGTTAGCAGAATTCTTGTATAATAATAGTTATCATGCGAGCATTGGAGCTGCGCCATTCGAAGCATTGTACGGAAGGAAGTGTAGATCTCCTATCTGTTGGAATGAAGTAGGAGATCGACAATTAACTGGTCCCGAGATCATACACGAAACGACTGAGAAGATAGTACAAATCAAGGAGAGATTGAAAACAGCCCGTAGTCGCCAAAAGAGCTACGCCGATGTCCGAAGGAAACCATTAGAGTTTCAGGTCGGGGACATGGTTATGCTAAAGGTGTCACCTTGGAAAGGTGTGATACGTTTTGGAAAAAGGGGTAAACTGAACCCAAGATATGTAGGCCCGTTCAAGATCATCGAACGCATTGGACCGGTAGCTTATCGACTCGAGTTACCGCAACAACTCGCCGGAGTACATAATACCTTTCACATCTCGAACCTTAAGAAGTGTCTTGCAAAGGAAGATCTCACCATTCCTCTTGAAGAAATCCATGTCGACGAGAAACTACAATTCATCGAAGAACCAATCGAAATCATGGACCGTGAAGTTAAACAACTCAAACAGAGCAATATACCGATTGTTAAGGTTCGTTGGAATGCTAGAAGAGGTCCTGAGTTTACTTGGGAACGAGAGGATCAGATGAAGCAAAAGTATCCACACTTGTTTCTCGATGACGCAAAATAGGTACAATTTTAAAATTTCGGGACGAAATTTATTTAACGGGGAGGTAATGTAACGACCCGCACTTTTTCGATCATACTATACTTATAAGATTAATATTTACATAAATTAAACCTTGCCAACATGATAAGCAATCCAAATTGTCGAGACTTATATTTCCGAAAAGAGTTTTACACAACGTTTGACCGTCTAGTTTGACCGATGATATCACGAACTATACAATATATGATAATTATACGTTTGTGTATATATATGTATATATACATATTTAACATGATTAAAGAATGTTTTAATACCTCATTTTATATTAATAACAACAAGTTATATGTGTATTTTGAAACTACTAACTTAAGTTTTCAAAACGATAACTATACGTAACGTTATTTGACATAAATACTTAAGACATATAATGTTATACATGTATCGTATAAGTAATGTATTTAATCACTTTTAAAGACTTAAATACATAAAACCATATAAGTGTATTCACAAAAGATAGCTATATTTGAATCCTCAATCCATTTTTCACAAAATTTCTATACGTATACCTAGAGTATTTGTACTCGTATCATACCTAGCTTCTAGATGTATTTACTATTGGTATATACCAATAGGAAATACCAATGATCAGCCATGAATGATTAAGGGACATGATAACAACTTGTGGGAACCATCTTTAGTCATTTATCAAGACTTATTTGTAACAAAACAAAGTTATACATATCATATATCTATATATCACGTTTTTGATATGTGTATATATATACATGCTCATTTCCATTTTCTTCACTAGATCACTAACTCTAAAACACACACACTTATGAGCCTTAAACCCCTTAATCATCTCAGCTCACATCTACAAAAATCTAGCTTCAAAAACCATACTAAAACATCATAAGAAAACCATACAAAAACACTTCAAGAAAACCCTCCAAGAACACCAACTTACTTCCAATCTTTCATCCACTTCTATCACCCTTTTGATTCTAGCTTCTTACTCCTCTTTTACAGCAAACTTATCCAAGGAACTTGAGGTAGAATCTATGTTCATAACCTTATTTGATTCATATATATATAGCTATCTTATTTTGTGGTACAAAAGTTTAACAACAAGAACATAGTTTGAATGTTTTCAAACTTGTTTGCAAACTAAATAGATCCTTCTAACTTAACTTTTAAAATACTTCAAGACATGTAACATAACTTATTTATATGTTAATTTAACAAGGTAAAACTTGGTTTTTCAAAGTATAAGTATTTTTGGAAAAATGGTCATTAAATGATTTTGTTGTAACAAAAATGTTTAACTTCATATGTTTCACTAAACTTTCACCTATGCCGTATGATTTTGAATACAAACCAAGGTATTTACAGTTCATAGTCTTAAATAAGAACTCGATCCAAGAAGATGGCAATTTGAATCAACGAAAACGGACTTGTAACGAAGAAACTATGACCGAAACAAAATTGGCTATCCTAGACATTTTCAACTTCGGGATTCATTGGAAAAATTTACATAAAATCACATCTTTATAAGATAACATGATATTTTATATATATGTACTTACAATTCAATTTTATATGGTTCAGGATCACCCGTAAACAACACGAGAAGATTAATCATAAGATCCCATGATTGTACGCAACACGTCATTTGACAACACCGGTACTTTATGTACGCAACACGTCATTTGACAACACCGGTACCATGGGTCAAGATTAATCTCGACCAATACATATACGATGGGGTTTTATTTATCTCGTTGGGGGTTTTATTTATTTCATTGCGGGTATATTAAACATCTAAAAATGAACCATTAAAATTGAATTACTAACAAAGAAATGCTAACTACGGACTAAGGAAATATTCAAAATATTAAAAGTATAACAAGTATATATATATATAACGTTTGTTTTAAAATGAAAACATATTGATATATTATATGGATAGGTTCGTGATATCAACCGGAAGACCGAGTCAAAATATATATATCATCAAGACAAGAGTGAGTATATAGTCCCACTTTTAAACTCTAAATATTTCGGGATGAGAATACATGTATTTTATGTTTTACAATATGGACACAAGTAACTGAAAAATATATTCTACGTTGAGTTGTACCACTGGCATACTTCCCTGTAGCTTGGTAACTAATATTTACAGCGGTATTGTAAACGCGAATCCTGTTGATAGATCTATCGGGCCTGACAACCCCAACCGGACTGGACGACCAGTATTCAACGGTTGCACAGTACTTCGTTTTGTGACTACATTTGGTACGGTGTAGTAAGATTTCATATTAAAGGGAATATGCGACGTGAAAATGTTAAGTATGGTTACCAAGTGCTCAACCACTTAGAATACTTTTATTAAACTGTTTATATACGAAATCTTGTGGTCTATATATATATTGCTGCCGGCATTAAACCTATATCTCACCAACTTTATGTTGACCTTTTAAAACATGTCTATTCTCAGGTGATTTCTAAAGCTTCCGCTGCATCATGTTGGATCTAACCAGGATCTTGCGTACGCATGTTTGTGTCAAAAATAAAACTGCATATCCGAGATGTTGTACTGTAAAATATGCTAGAAACCGTGTTGTTGTCATCATTTGTAAAGTTTGTAAGTCGAAGATTATCGCTAAACGTTAATCTTCTTTTTATTGTCTTAAGCTTGTAACAAAAATAATGGTTATGGTTTGTAATGTATAATATATGCAGTTTTCTTTCAAAAATGTCTCATATAGAGGTCAATACCTCGCAATGAAATCATACGTTATCCAACGCGTTCTTATGGTTAAGGACGGGTTATGACATTTATACACCGATGGTGGGTCGTAAGGACCAAGTTGTTTGATCTATCGGTTGTTTTATACACCGATGGTGGGGTCGTAAGGACCATGTTGTTTGATCTATTGGTTGTTTTATACACTAATGGTGGGGTCGTGAGGACCGTGTTGTATGATTAGTGATGCGATAGCCGTGTTTCGCTCACATGATGTTACGGGTGTGACGATAGTCGATTTTGTACACCTTGCGATTTGCGTTGCCATGGTCGTTGGGCGCAATCGGTTTTAGCCGTTGGATTATGATGTTACGGTAGTTGCGTATTGGTCGTGTTGCGCACTACAAGGGACGTTAAGTGGTGAGTGTTATCCGTAAGGATTCGCTTCTATTCGGTCTTCGTCGGTTTAGATGGTTGACTCTATTTTGATGAGCAGTGGTTACTAACGGTGTTACTTTGTATGGTATGCTAGGGGTTGCTATCTCGGTTCGAGATTGGGTGAGTTTTTCCGATGTGAGGGATTGAGCAAGGTTTAGTGCTCGGATTGTGATTTGATAAATCGCGTGTGATGATTTTGGTTGTTAAAGGCGATTCATTAGGAAGAATTGTCTAGGAAAGTCGGATTGGGACTTATGTTTGAGGACCGTTGAGTGTGGTTCGTTCGGTTAAGTGGCGCAGATCGCGAGGACGCGATCATTTCTAAGTGGGGGAGAGTTGTAAGACCCTATTTCCATTTCAGTTGATCGAGACGCCGTCCAGGATTCGGGACGCCGTCCAGCAAAGAAGAGCTGGACGCCGTCCAATATTTGGGACGCCGTCCAGTTGGCCTGTCGGGCCAGCTGTGATATTTTAGATTTTAAAAAGGGGCAAATGGGTAATTTCACTTGGGTGTCGGTTTGGAGCCCTCAAAACTGATCCATTGGTCATTTGTGGATCACATTTCATCCTCACAAACACTCTCATCCATATCTAGTGAGAGAGTAAGGGTTTAGAGAGAGAGCTTGATTTGGAGAAGAAGGAGTCGGATTCTCACCAAAGCTCGGATTCTAAAGTTGTTCATCTCGCTCCTAGCTACGTTGTGGTAGTATTGGTAAGCTCAAACTCCGAATTTCATTTGTTAGATTTGATATTTAAGTTAGGGTTTTGAGCTAGTTTATTGTGAAACCCTCTTAGATGATGAAATGGGTTTATGGTGACTAGTTATTCTTGTCACTTGGCGGGTTTTGGGTTGGTTGACGATTTGGCCTTGATTAGGCTTTAATCTTGAGTCTAATCACTGGGTTTAGTGATTATGGAAGTGTGGGAACACTTTTGGGTGTGTTTGGTTGACTAATTTTGAAATGGGTCAAAATTAGGGTTTTGGTGTCTAAATGGGTAAGACACGTGTTTAACACTTGTGTTCGGGTTTAATCGGTGTATTAGGACCATTATCACTCGTGTTAGTGATTTATTGGTTAGTTTGAGCGCGGTTTGTGCTTGGAAGTGCATTTGGGTCGAAATTGCACTAGGTGTAAATTGGGTTAGTTTGTAAATACACCCTAATTGTGTTGTTGAATTGTGATAATGGAATAGGTACATTCCATCGGCGAGTTGTGGATTATTCAGTAACATTCGTCAAGGCGAAAAGGTGAGTGTTAATATCCTATGTACATGTGTATGTGTAGGATGGGTGCGGGTCGGGTGAAGTGATTCTCGGTTATAGAGCTCACTTCACATATAGGTGGATTTGATGGACTTGCGTTTAGGTCCAATTGGCACGATTGTGCATTTTGGTTAACCACCTTTGGCGAGGTACACATTTTGTGTGTACGTTATCACACGTGTTTGTGATGTGGAGTATATAACCCCAATGGCGAAGGGTTGATATTGTTGTGATGTGGATAACCCCGATGTGGTGGATTTTATAATCCCGTGAATGTGGGTTTTGAGTAGGAGAAGTGGATCACGTGTGGATGCGGATTCACGATGACGCGTGTAGTTCGGTCATCTTATCGGAAGTGAGTCTCGTGTAGTTCGGATTCACGATGACGCATGTAGTTCGGTCATCTTATTGAGGTAGTGATCTCGTGTAGTTCGGATTCACTAAGTCTCGTGTAGTTCGGCCAACCTCGATGTTGTGTTAGTGAAGATAGTAGTCTCGTGTGGATGCAGATTTACTAAGGCTCGTGTAGTTCGGCCAATCTTCATTGTGGTATTTGGTTTTCGGTATTGGGTTAAGAGGTTAACCTTGGACGTTTATATATATATATATATATATATATATATATATATATATATATATATATATATATATATATATATATATATATATATATATATATATATATTAATGTATTGTTGTGATTTAGCTAGCCCTCCGGGTGTAGCTTATTAGCGTTGTTCACATCGTCGTGGGTGAACTTATATTTGTCGTTGTATCTTAGTGTTTTGCTTAGTGATCGTACAGTATGCTTAGTCTAGCTTACATTTATGCTTGGATGCTCCGGTATGCGGTATTTGATTATTTGTGTGGCGTGTCCATTTTATACATATATATGTATGTAGTATATTCTCACTCAATAAGCGTTAGCTTACCCTCTCGTTGTTTACATTTTTATAGATTTGCATGGAAGCGGTGGCTCGGGTAAGCGTGGGAACTAGCGGACTTGCGTAGTTGCTTTAGAAGACTTGCTTTTGGATTTATTTAGGATTGGGTAGCGTATCCCCAATCCCATGCTCGGTCTATGTTTTGAATTTAACTAAATGGGTCGCAATGGTCACTTGGTTGTAATTTGGGTCGATGTGGGCTCGGGGTTGTAAAACTCGGTTTAATTATGGAAAACTCTTAGTTTTAATTATTATAACATATTGTGAATATGTTTTGGTTTAAAAGTGTCGGGAAGCGGGTTTTCCGCTCGCGTGTGTTTGAAAAACTGATCAGAAATTTTTAGTACAACTGGACGCCGTCCCAGACGGCTGGACGCCGTCCTGGTCTTCACAACTGGACGCCGTCCAGATTACTGGATGCCGTCCAGATGAAATGTCCCAGAAATTTTTTTTTATTAGCACGTTTTTGGATGGATAACGGGTTGGGTTGTTACATAATCGAACCATAAACTCTTGAATTAATTGAAAATACAAAAAAAAAAAAAAAAAATTAGAAACAGCTTAGCTGCTGTCGTGATGAAGAACACAAAAAAATTTTAGCTTTCGATTTTTAAGAATGTTTTAGCTCAAGCTTCCTACACGAAATATGTTTTAAAACTTTTTTGTAATCTTTATCAAACCTCAATTTCACTTAATTCGTAACACAAAATTCGAATTTAAATGAAGAACATTGTTTGACTTTTTGAGTTTAAAAGTTTGACTCACGAATTCAAAGTGAATAACAAAAATTGGATCGTGAAACTTTGCAGGAAGTTTAAGTGGATGATTCCTAATAAGATTGCAATTCCAGTTTTTGAAAATTGATTTTAATTTGAAGTTTTGAAAAAAATATGAATACAGAGTGTCGAGCTTGTTCCTTCTTCCTTTTTCTGATTTTAACACTTAAACTTGTAATAAATACAAGAGGAATAAATACAAAAATTTGTAAAGTTGATCACGATGGTTATTGCATTTAATAATTTCTGATTTTAACATTTGTATTTAATTAATAATAATAATTAATAAATATAAATATAAATATATTAAGAATAGTAATACTTGTAATATTATGAATAATAATAAAAATAATAATAATAATGAGAATATTAATAACAATATAATAATAATTATTAATACTAATGTTAATAATGATATTAATAATAATAATAATAATAATAATAATAATAATAATAATAATAATAATAATAATAATAATAATAATAATGTTAGAATAATAATATCAAAATAATGCTAAATATAAGTTTTTGACCCAGTGGTCCCTCACTTTTAGTTAAGATATTTTTGCGCCAGTGGTACCTTGTTTTTAGTAAAAAGACGATTTTACCCTCACATGCATTGCACATGACAAGGTTAACGGACATTTGTAACAGAAATTTGACGGAGGGACGCCAATTGCAAAATCAAAATAACTCAGGGACACTGATTGCCATATTAAAAACCGAAGGACCAAACTAGCAATTTGGGGTATAATAGAGGGACCAATTGAGCAAAAAAGTCTTATGATCAATATTATTTATCCAAATAAATATGAGATACAAAGACATTTTTACCACGCGTAATATAATTACATTAATAATACCTATCACTATAGTTTTACGAAATTAAATGAAATTTATAAATTTTATTACTTAAGATATATGTAAGTATATATTTTTATTAATAAATAATTTACATTATTTACTTTAATAAAATCCAATAAATATATTTAAATATATATAAAACGACTATTTAAGTTATATAATAAACATGTATAGATTTCGTAAATCATTTTGGGTCAAATTGACTTTTGTTGATTTTTGCATGTCAATCTCGAGCATTAGGATTGTGATACACTATGACCTGACCTAAATTGTTAGACGGTTATTGACCAACATATAAATATATATAATTAATATAGGTTCGTGAATCCGAGGCCAACCTTGCACTTGTTCAATGCCATCATATGCATAATTACTACGAAATACAATATAGTGAGTTCATTTGATTCCCTTTTTCTCTTTACATTTTTGGGACTGAGAATACATGCGATGTTTTTATAAA